>NW_006408551.1:24659605-24669460 GCF_000296735.1 Chrysochloris asiatica | reverse complement strand
TATACAAAAGCTTCAATTTTGTGGATCATGACAAGCTATAGATAACAGTTCAGAGAATGAGCATTCTGGAACACTTAATTATACTTATGAGGAAACTGTGCAGAGACCAAGAGGTCTATGGTTTTGTTCAAACAGAGCAAGGTAACACTGAATGCTTTAAAATTAGATAAAGTGTGTGCCAGGATTGTATTATTTCACCGTATGTATTCAATTTGTAATGTGAGCAAATAATTTGAAAAACTGGATTATATGAAAAAGAATATGGCTTAAGGGTTGTAGGAAGACTCATTAACAACCTACAATATGCAGATGATACAACCTTACTTGCTGAGAAGGACGAGGACTTGAAATACTGACTGAAGAAGATCAAAGATTTCAATGTTAAGAAAACAAAAAAATCCTCACCACTGGACCAATAAATGTCATCAAGATAAATGGAGAAAAGGTTGAAATTTTTAAAGACATAATTTTGCTCAGATCAACCATCAACACTCATGAAGCAGCAGTCAAGAAATCAAATGACACTGCAGAAGACCACTTTGATGTGAAGAGTAAAATATACCAGTTTTAGGACTAAGGTGTGCCTGTCCCAAGCCAAGGTAGTTTCAATAACCTCATATGCATGTAAAGGTGGACAACGAATAAAGAATATCATAGAAGAATTGATGCATTTGAGTTATAGGTTGGAGAGAATATTAAAAGTACCATGGACCTCCAAAAGAAGAAACAAATCTGTGATGGAAGAAGTACAGCCAAATGCTCCTTAGAAACCAGGATGGTCAGACTTCGTCTTTCATACTTTTGGAAATATATCAGGAGGGATCAGTCCCTGAAGAGGACATCAATCTTGATAAAGTGGAGGGTCAGTTAAAAAGAGGAAGACCTTCATTGAGATGAGTTTGCACAGTAACAACAGCAATGGACCCAAGCATAAGAACAATCGTGAGATTGTTGCAGGACGAGGCAATGTTTTGCTCTGTTGTGTATGAGTTGGTACATACTCGATGGCACCTAACAACAACAATATAATTACCTATCTTGTAAGTGTAAATAAAAAATTTTTATTTCTGTGAAACCTCCCATGACCATGTTGTTGTTGTTGTTAAGTGCCATAAATTCGGATCCAACTCATAGTTGTTGTTGTTGAGTGCCATCGAGTCGGTTCCAACCAATAGCAACCTTGTACAGGGTTTCCGATGCTGTAAATCTTTCCAGAAGCAGAAATCCTCATCTTTCTCCCACAGAGCGGCTGGTAGTTTCGAACTGCTGACCTTGCGGTTCACAGCCCACTTCATAACCACTGCGCTACCAGAGCTCCTTAGAAACCTTGTACATAGTATCCAAGGAGCAGCTGTGGGTTTGAACCACTGACCTTATGGTTAGTAGTCCAGTGATTATCCTACAGTGTCACACCAGGACTCTGTGACCATACTTTATATTAATCATCAATCAACAAATATTATAGGACAGCCACACTTGAGATGTACCAATGATATAGACAGAAATATCTTTTTTCATAGATCTTGCAATCTAAAGGTGATGACAGACTCTGAAAAGGAATTTCAAAGCATATTTTATAAATACCACACAGTTTAGCCAAAAGTGTTCTTGAATTTGTTTTGCTTTGTCAATTTTTTTGTTAGTGCCTAGCAGGCAGAGACTAGGCCACTTGTTTCTTCTTTACCTGTGGAATGCTTACTAGGGACTCGTAGTACCAGGTACCACTCGCTTGGTAGTCTGTTTCCTACTCATGGCTCCTCATTGTGTTGCAGAATAGAACTGTACTCCATAGAGTTTCCAAAGTTGTGACCTCTGGAAGTAGATCACTAGGTCTTCCTTCTGAGGCAACTCTTGGTAGGTTTAAATCCATTGTCATTGAGTGGATTCGGACTCAGAGTGACCTTTGATGGATTCTGAGACTGTAAATCTTTATGGGAGCAGACAATGCCATCTTTCTTCTTTTGAGTGAGTGGTGTGTTCCGACCACTGACCTTGCGGTTAGCAGCCCAGTGCCTCCTAGCTCACAGTGTCACCTGGACTCTACCTCTTAGCTAGTAATAGTAAAGTACTTAATGTTTTGCTCCTCCCAGAGCCTCCTTGAGTTATAGTTGTGTGTTGTGGAATCTATTTAGACTCAGAGTAGAACTTCCCCATAGGTTTTCTTTGACTATCATCCTTAAGGGTAGCGCTCTGTTAGCACAGTGATAAAAGCTGTACACTGCTAAACAAAGGTTGGTGGTTGGAACCTACCAACTGCTCTGTGGGACAAAGATGTAGCTTCCATAAAGATTTACAGCCTTGGAAATCCTGTGGTATAGCTCTATTCTGTCACGTAGTGTCTCTGAGTTGGTGCAGACTTGTTCACAGAGTTGAATCACCAGATGTTTTCTCCTACAGGGCCACTGGTGGGTGTGAAGCACGTAACCATTGCATCACCAAAGGCTCCTTGGACTTACAGTAGGGGTACTTGACAAATATTTACTCACTGATTCATCAGCATTGCAGCCAAAAATAGTTGTGCTAGCCATGTATCTAAAATTTTAGACAACACGTTCTTTGACTTAGGGTTGCTAAATGAACATAGTGTTTAGTTGTAAAATGGGTCAAGCACAACTGATTTTGAGTTTACATTCTATCTGTTTCAGGAAGACAGCTATGCTGAATGAGGTCATCTGATACAATTAATTATTATTATTTTTTGCTTATCCTAATTTTATCCCTTCTATTTTTTGGTAAGAGTCCTTCATACTTTTCCTTTGGGAAACTGTACTTCCCAAACAAACCTTGGTACATTCTAGTAAGGTGTCAATCTTGTGCCTCCAAATCTCTAACCCTGGGACAGGTATGTGATCCAAGCAGAGTAATCATAATCATTTAGAAAATTGTTATGGCCCCTGTCTGTGGTGAGATTTTCTCTTTGCTGGCTTCATGAGCACTAAGAACAAACAAGCCAGGAGTCCATGTGAGCTGCTGTCCTGTCCTAAAGCCCACTGGGAACAGAACATTAGCATTAACAAAGAATTCCAAGGTCTCTTTTTTTAATAAATGTTTTTTTGTGAATTATGTGATAGTTTACATGAGAGAACATTAGTTTTACATTCATTCTATCGTATATCGTTTCATTGCCATGGTTATAATCCCCTCCATGAATCATCAAGCAACCAAAGGGTATACCCTGCAAGCCTGCCCCCAACACCCCCCGGGTCTTCAGCACACAGTCCCTCTCCCTCTCTGGATCTAAAGTCCCCAGCTGCTCCATCACTCCACATCATCCTCTCTGCCTCCTTTTTAGGCATCGCTGTTTCTCTGGGTAGTGTCCTGCTCTCTGGTCTTTTCCACTGATGGTTCTAGAGACCTTTGCTTAAGGTCATTTTTTAAACACCTAGATCTAAAGCTATTACTACTCTATCACCTCCTAAATGAGTAAGCCAAACAATTTCAATTTGTTTTGTTGCTGGAGCTAGTGTGAATGAGTTGGCTTTGATTACTTGCAATCAAGATTTCTCAGGAAAAACCTGGAAGCTCAGAAATCATGAACACTGAAGGTGGATTAATTTAAGGTTAATCATTCTTTGGGGTGATTTTATTGCTTGAATGGATTCATGTTAATCACCGTATTTTAGTAAAGATGAAAATACAGTAAGCTGGATTCCTTGCACAGACACAAAAATTCCAGTAGTGTTGCTGAGCAGAGGTCTCTTTGCTTTGTGGCAAATGTCATTTAATGTAACTGTTAAAAGCAGGTTCTCAGATTGCATGATAATGACCAGAGAATTGACACAGTACTTTGAGCATTCATATGCACTTATTGGGTCCTTACAACAACCTTGTGAGATAGGTATTACCCATGTTTTAGCAAAGAAAATGCAAATAACTTTCCTAATGGTGACCAGAAACTCAGTAATGGGAATTGCCTTTTTTTTTTTTTCAAACCAAAGGTCACACATCTTTATTAGCCAACCTCTTAAATGCAGAAGCATAAAAATAAAGGAAGACACTAGGAGTTTTGCAAAACATGTTCAGTTGATCAAATCTTGGCATATTGAACTTGATGTGGTAGAGGGCGAGGACCGTGGTATATTACGTGTTGTGTCATCACATGTGGACTCCTTAGAGACCCAGCGTGGTTCTTCTCCAGTGTCTTGTCTTGGAGTTGTACCTGATTTTATTACCAGTTTTCATTGGAATCCATTGGGGAATGAGACTATTCTGCTTTTGTTTCTGGCCAGAATCTCTTGATCCTGAGAGTCTTAAGAGACGACATAGTGAAGTTGAGACATTGCAGCTCTCACATGATGGCGAAGAAAGGAAGAGCTGGAAATTGATGTTTAACTTCAAATCTTTATGCTGCTCCAAATTCATCAGAACCATAGTTATAACTTGGGGTTGTAGCTACAAATAGACTTTTTCATGTTATCTCAGTTTCTCTCAGGTCAGTTCTGCTTCATGGTGACCGCATGTGCAACAGATCAAAAAGTTGCCTGGTTCTGTGCTACCATTGTGTATTTCAAGTGCCTTCCAAACTAGGGGGGCTTATCTTTCAGAACTATATCAGACAATATTCTGTTGTGTTCCATAAGGTTTTCATTGGCTAATTTTCAGAAATAGATTACCAGGCCTTTTTTCCTTTTCTGTTTTAGTCTGGAAGCTCCACTGAAACTGGTCTACCATGGGTGAACTATGCTATTTGAAATACAGGTGGCATAGCTTCCAGCATCACAGTTTGACCAACTGACTTGAGAAAGAAATTCAGGTATTTTTAAAGAAAAATGAACTCTTTTTTTTTTTTTTTTTAAAGTGAAAGCAGAGGAAGAAGACTTATTTATATGAAAAGTAGGAAAATATATTTTCCCCTGGTAGCTCTTAACATCCAAGAATCCATACTGATGAGATGTCAGAGAAAAATAATCACATCCTTCCTTATATGTAATAGTTAGCAGGCTGAAGTTAGATTCATACATTATTTTGTTTGGGTGAGATGTTCTGATTTATGGTTTTATAAGGATTGTCAGTGCTAATGAGCTGCTATGTAAGAGAGTATCTCGTGCCAGGATGGAAACCATTCTTTGCTTCTTAAACTCTAAGATTACAAGTTCTTAAAACTGATTCTGGTAAAGAGCAGTCTGGTACGTGTCTACTTTCTGGGCTTGCTAAACGGATGTTTTCCTAATTCTTTAATCTTTGATAAAAGTCCACAACTAAAAACATTCATGTACACCACAAGAATTACTAATAAGCTTAGTTGAAGCATGCCAGGATAATTTTAGTTAACAGGTAAGTCAATATTTCTTTTACAAGTATAGTGAAATCGTGTTTACACAACTGGTGGGCTATTATGGACTTATTTAACTTGCTTGAAAGAGTATAGAGCCCATTATTTGCCCTGCTCATTTTACATTCATGATATAATCAGGCTTATGCTGAATTTCTTAACTTCCTTTCACCAACAAAGTCTAATTAATTGAGAAGGAGGAGGAGGGCTTAAGAATAAAGATCTATTTTCTTTCGGAATTATTTATTTTGTGAGAAAGCATTAGTTCAACTAATTCATTACTTTGAAATAGTCTATTATGTAAAATCAGTCATATCTGCCTTTGATTTTACCCAACATAAAGGTGACCTTTAAATATCTCCTCATGTTCACAATGTGCTGGAAGAAAGGACAGTAGTTTATGATATTATCAACTCCTTAGCTCATTTGGACACCGTTCCCTAATGTCTTATATGGTGACAAACACAGCTCTGCTGGTCTGAAGCAGGTTTGTTGTGAACATGTGTACAATAAAACTCACGTGTAAACCAGCGGTAGGTTTTCTTTTAAAACTAGGACTAAAATTAATAAGGAAAAAAAGTACTTGAAATTAAATTATCTTCCTGTTTATTCACATCCCCTATTTAATTCTGTTGAATATAGCATGAGTATCCAGAAAAATTCTTTCATATGCCTAATGTGACTGATATTGCTCTGATCTCTTTAGAACTACACTTCCAGGATTCTTAACATGCGCTACATCCATGTGGGTTAGGTGTTGGGTGGCTAACCACAGGTCTGTAGTTCATACCCACCCATCACTCCTGGGGATAAAGATGAGGCTGTCTGCTCCCATAAAGATTTGCAATATGAGGTTACTATGAATTAGAATTGACTCTATGGTAGTGGGTTTGGCTTTTGGTTTTAACCATATCCACGTTGTTTTATCTGCAGAGCTCAGTAAGAGCCTGGGTCAAGCTCCAATACGAAGAAGTGCTAATAGGTTCCTCTGTACAGATTGGCTTCTTACAAGGCCTGCTGCTAGAATCTATATTCATAGAGCTCTATTGCCTCTCATTTACAGTTACAAAATTGTTAGGGCTCTGAAAAGGGAAAGTGTTTTGAAACACATTTGGTGGCAAAAGTGAAAACTAAACTGATATGAGTCTGTAGTCTTTATTGCCCTCATTTTGTGTTATATTAATTCATTTTGCTGCAAAAATATTGATATGCTTTATTGTAGGTTGCTTGCCCAGACCCCAATTTGGATTTTATATAATATATGGAATACAATTCTCAATATATTCTGTTTTAAAAATCATCCAAAATTCTGATTTCTGCAACATCTGTGACCCTGAGGTTTTCAGTTAAGGGATTGTGGACTTGTAAACACCAGCAAATCCAGGAATATGTGTGTTATAAACAATTTTCAAAAGTACACTACTTTCTTTTGGCTGTCATAACAAAGTACCATATACTGGTGGCTTAAAAAAAATGAATGTATTATCCAACAGTTCTGGAAGCTGGAAGCCTAAAATCAAAGTGTTGGCGGGTCACACACCCTCTGAAAGCTATAGGGGAGAATCCTTCCTTGCCTATTTGAGATTCTGTTGGTCTTAAGTGTTTCTTGGCTTGTGGCTGCATATCTCTGCCTACCTCTGTATTCACATGGCCTTCTTCCCTGTGTCTTTCTGTGACCTCTCCTTTTCTTATAGGGACATTATTAACAAATTATATCTGCAAAGTCTTATTTCCAAGTAAGATCACATTCTGAGATTCTTTTGGACATGAAAACTTGAGAGACACTATCCAGTCCATTATACCATAAGAAAGAAGTAAAAAGTATGTTAGAACTCATTTGATAAAAGGGTTGTACAAAATATAATAAGATTCTATATAACAAGAACAAAACTCAGAGATAGAAGAAATGAAGTGGAAACTCAGGTGAGACAAAAGGATGCTATATTCTTACTCTGGATGCAGATTGGTAAATGGCTGGTAGAAACACTTTCTCCATTTCATGTGTTAGGGCTTAACTCTCTCAAGGACTAGAGTATATATAACAATTGGTAAGAATATTCCATGAAATAAAATAAAATAAAAATAATAAAAGTAGAGGTATTAAGCAGAAGTAATTCAAAAGTAAGAAGCATTATACTCTGAAAGAAACATTCTTTGGTGGTTACCAGATTGAGAGAGAGGGAGAGAGAAGGAGAATCACTAACTAGATAGTTGTTGTTAAGTGCCCTCTAGTTGGTTCAGACTCATAGGAACCCTATAAGCAGCAGAACAAAACAATGCCCAGTCCTTTGCCATGCTCACAATCGTTGTTACCATTGGGCGCATTGTGTAAATCTGTTTCCTTGAGGGGTCTTCCTCTTTTTCCTCTGACCCTCCACTTTACCAAGAATGATGTCATACTTCAGGGACTGGTCCCTACTGATAATATGTTCAAAGTATGAGAGACTTAGTCTGGTTATACTGGCTTCTAAGAGCATTCTGGCTGTACTTTTTCCAACACAGATTTCTTTGTTCTTTTAGAAGTCCATGGTACTTTTAATATTCTTCTTCAATACCATAACTCAAATGCATCGATTCTTCAATGGTCTTCCTTATTAATTGCCCAACTTTCACATGCATATAAGGCTACTGAAAATGCAATGGCGTGGGTCAGACATACCTTAGTTCTAAAACTGATATCTTCGCACTTGAACACTTTAAAGTGGTCTTGTGTAGCAGATTTGCCTAGCATAATACACTGTTTGATTTATTGACAGCTGCTGTCAATCAGTGTTGATTGTGGATTCAAGCAAAATGAAGTCTTTGACAACTTCAATCTTTTCTTCATTTATCATGATGTTATTTATTAGTCTAGTTATCAGGATTTTTGTTTTCTTTACTTTGAGGTGCAATTCATACTGAAGGTTGTGCTTTTCATCTTCATCAATAAGTATACTAAGTCCTCTTCACTTCCAGGAAGCAAGGTGTATCATCCTTATATCACAGTTTGTTAATGAGTCTTCTTCCAATCCTGATATTATCTATGTTCTTCTTTATAGAATCCAGTTTCTTGAATTATTTGATTTATTGACTGCTGTTTCCAGGAGTGTTGATTGTGGACACAAGCAAACTGAAGACTTTGATAACTTCACTTTTTTCTCCATTTATCATAATGCTGTTTATTAGTCTAGTTGTGGGATTTTCATTTTCATTACTTTGAGGTGCAATACATACTGAAGGCTGTGGCCTTTGATCTCCATCAATAAGTATTTTAAGTCCTCTTCAGTTCCAGCAAGCAAGATTGTATTATGTGCACAACACCGGTTGTTAATGAGTCTTCCTGCAATACTGATACCATGTTCTTCATATAATCTAGTTTTTCAGATTATTTGCTCAGCATACTGATTGAGTAAATATGGTGAAAAAATACAACCCTGATGCACATCTTTTCTGATTTCAAATCATTCAATATCCCTTTGCTTTGTTTTAACAATTGTCTCTTGGTCTATGTACAGGTCCCTCATGAGCACAATGAAGTGTTCAGAATACCCCTTCTTTGCAGTGTTATCCATAGTTTGTTATCATCCATATAGTCAAAAACCTTTGCATAGGGAATGAAGCCCAAGTAAAAATCTTTCTGATATTCTCTGCTTTCAGTCATTGATTTCAGCTATGGTATTCCTCATTCCACATCCTCTTCTGAATCTGGCTTGAATTTCTAGCAGTTCCCTGTCAGTGTACTGTTACAGCCATGCTTTGGTTATTTTCAGCAAATTTTCACTTGCATGTGATAGTAATAATATTGTTCAATGATTTTCACATTCTGTTGAGTAGTCACTTCTCTTTGGAATGAGCACAAATATGTATCTTTTCAAATCAATTGGCCAGGTAACTGTCTTCCAGATTTTTTTGGCATAGATGAATGAGTGCCTCCAATACTTCATCAGTTTGTTGGAATATTTCAATTTGTCAGTTCCCAGAGGTTTATTTTACACCAGTGCCTTCAATGCAGCTTGGACTCCTCCCTTCATTGCCATCAGCTCTTGATTATATGCTACGTCTTGACGTAGTTGAACACTGACAATTTATTTTGATACAGTGACTCTGTGTATACCTCCCATCTTCTTCTTCTTATTATTATTTTACATTTAGACTTGTTTATTTGAGGATAAAAGAGATAAAATTTTAAAGAAAACAGAATATAAAATTTAGAAAAGGAAGAAAATTAATAAACCAGTGGCATATAAAACTCATCTCTGAATCTGGCTATTGGGATCAGTTCTTCCATCGTCTTTTGATGTTTTCTGCATCAGTCAATATTTTGCCCGTTGTTGTTGTTGTTATTAGGTGCCATCGAGTCAGTGCCGACTCATAGCGACTTTATGCACAGCAGAATGAAACACTGCCCAAACCTGGGCCAACCTCACTATTGTTGCAACGCTTGAGCCCATTGATGCTGCCACTTGGTCAATCCATCTTGCTGGGGGTCTTCCTCTTGCCCATAGAATCCTTCAATATTGCAAGTCAATACTAGGTAGTTGTTGTTGTTATGTTCTGTCGAGTCAGTTCTGACCCATAGCGACCCTGTACAGGGTTTCCGAGGC
>NW_006408551.1:24655465-24658996 GCF_000296735.1 Chrysochloris asiatica | reverse complement strand
CACTCTGGCTGCACTTCTTCCAAAACAGCGTAGTTGTTACGAATTGGGCTGTGAACCTTAAGGTCAGCAGTTTGAAACTACCAGCCATTCTGTGGGAGAAAGATGAGGCTTTCTACTCCTGTAAAGATTTACAGCCTCGGAAACCCTGTGCAGGATGACTATGAGTCAGAACCGACTCCACGGCACATAACCACCACTACCACTTAAGTAGATATGTATGTTAAATACGTGTTTGAGGCACCTATATGCCAACACGCATGTGAATACAGGTATAGTTTTGGATCTTTCTAAATACATATTTGTATGTGCTGAATGTATATTCATATATGTATATAATAGAACGCATAGTTAGACACAACAATAGAAACTTTTTAGAACATAAGCAAACACCTTGTGAAACTGAGCTACTGGGCTTGAAGGCTAAGGAGCATAGTCTTAGGGAACATCTAGATCAATTAGCACAACATAGTACATAAAGGCAATATGCTACACTCTAGTTTGGTGAGTAGCATCTGGGTCTTAAAAGCTTGTGAGCAGTAATCCACAATACAACAATTGGTTTCTTTCCACTTAGAGCAAAGGAGAGTGCAGAAAACCAAAGACTCAATTCGTCCAAAGTACTAATGGTCCACATGAACCACTAATGGTCCTTATGAACCAAAAGAGCTAGGTGGTGTCTATCTACCACTACTGACCATTCTGACCAAGGACACAAAAGAAGGTCCTTGTTAGAATAGGAGAAAAATGTAGACTAAAATTCAGCTTCATAAAAAAAAGATCAGACTTTCTGGTTGGATAGAGACTGGAATGACCCCTGAGACTATTGTTCTAAGTCACCCGTCTAAGGTGGACCTGAAGGTACTCCCGGAGGCCAGCTCTCAAAGAAGTAGTAGACTGGCATATAAAATAAACAATACCCGAGAGGAATGTGTTCCTTAGAAAGATCGACTATTTGAGACCAAAAGGTAGCATGCATTCCAAAACAAAGATGTGAATGTAAAAGGGGCAGGGAAACTGGATGAATGGAAATGAAGACCCCAGGGTGGAAAAGGGGAGAGCTCTGGTACATTGTGGAGTCTGCAAACAATGTCATGGAACAATTTCTTTATGTGGCATTGACTGGAAAATTAATTTGCTGTGTAAACTTTCACCTAAATAAATGTTCACAATAAATGTTCAAAAACAAAGTAAAAAGAAGGAAATGTAGAACTCATCTAGAAGAACAAATTTATGGATTGAATTCCATAGGCATGATTTATAAAGTAAAAGAAACAAATAAAGAGCATATTATTTCCAGAAATGCTTTATTTTGATAAGTCTGGTGAATTTTAAGTGAGTATGTATAGTAGCATTTCACTACAATTACAATCCCATAAAGCAGGGCAAAATATATTGCACAAACATTGTGGCTCAGGTCAATGAGTCATAGTAAAACATGGTCCAGATTACTGCAATTAAAATTTACAGAAACCTTTTGTTGGGTGTTGCTAGGTTTGTGGATTAATGAGATGAGTCTGTTAGTTTTCATTTTTCTTTAACAAAGCATATGATTTTTATTTTAAGTTTCATTAATTTTTCTTCTTTTGCATAGGTTTCAGATTGACAATTGGCAGAAAGAAATATGATTGAGGTTTCAAATATATATAAATACATTTTCTAAGACACAATCCCTTTCTTTTCTTTACTGAACTTCACTCTCCTTTGTTTGCCTCCTGTTTTTCCCATTTCCATTTCATCATAACTTCCCAGTAGAGTCTCAATTCCCAGAACTGCTGGAATGGGTGGGATGGCATGAGGGTCGTGGACTCAGTCATCTGGTGGAAGGCAGAATGGCATAGCAGCACAAACATGGGCTTGTTTTCTCACAGATTTAAACCATGCTTTAAATCTCTGCTCTGTCATTTTCAATCTGTGGAATTTGAAGGAACTTTATCTATAAGGCTCAGTTTCTTCATCTGAAATATAAGGATAATTGTACCAAATTTGTTGAACTGTTAGTAGAATGAGACCTAATGTGTTACACGGCTTGGTAAGCACTTCCTTATGCCATTAGGAAATTCTCATACTTTCTCTGAAACTTTTTCTTCTTTTAAAACTCTACTTAACTCCATAGAGACAGAAGGACTGACACAGGCAAATAGCATTTTCACTTTCTTTATTGTTAATGACATGTATACTATCAATATACACCATGGTTTCACATGAAAGTAGAGTTGTGCCCCAGAATTTTGGGGTTACTTGAATATTGAAAACAGTCTTACTGAGTTGTATGTGTTGTGGTTGTTAAGTGCTGTTGAGTTGGTTCTAACCCATACCAACACTGTATATATAGTATATCCGAGAAGCAGTTGGTAGGTTTGAACTACCAACCTTGTGTTTTATAGTCAGTGCTTACCCTACAGCACCACACCAGGAGTCTGAGTTATTTTAATTTCCAGTGTTAGTAAAGCCTCAATTCCAAGCTTGAACTTGTTATTAAGTACCATTGAGTTGAATCCAATGCGTAGCGAACCTGTACAGGTTTTCCAAGGTTATGAATTTTTGCATGAGCAGAAAGTCTCATCTTTTTCCCATGATGTGGTTGGTGGACTTTAGCCACCAACTTTGTGGTTCACAGTTCAGTGTTAATCCTACAGAGCCAGCACGCTTCAACTAGAACATCTTTTTTCTAAAGACATCTAGTACATAGCCAGTCTATGCTTAGCACTGAGAACATAGGGACAAATTCATATGTCACCTGCTTTCAAGTAATTGACTGATAAATGGAGAAGAAAGACATGAAAAGACAATTAAAATGCAGTGTAATGACAGGGATTAGAACAAATGTTGTTGATTATTTTTAAAAGGTGAGGAGAAACTAAATACTCCAGAGAACAGCTTCAGAAAAGGTGATGTTTAAAGTAATTTCTCAAAAGATCAGCAGGATATTGTTAAGTGAAGAGGAGTGGAATGACATTCTTATTTATTTATTGTCTTTTTCTTTTCCTTTGTTTTTATTGTGAATTGAGTGAAGGTTTACAGACAAGATCATCAGTTTTGCATTCCACAGAACATACACTTGGTTTCATCTCAATGTTTGTGATCCCTCCATCCCACACAACAACAGTTGTCCCACTTCCTCCCTGTGGTTATCCATGTAAAACTATCCTCTTTCAAATGCTTATGTATATCTCTTTCCCATATCCATTCAGTTTGTGTCTCTGTCCATGCATCTGCACACAGAATACTGTTGTTCCAAGGTTGTGTATAAGTCACTATTTACCTCTAGCCCCTTTGTTCTTGCATAACTCCATGTATCTTTACCTAGCTTTGTCATTCTTCTGCCTATCCACCTCTTCTTGTATATTGTTCTCCATAGAAGGGCCATCTTGAAAGTTGTATGGAGACAAAGTGTCAAATAATTTTTAGAGAAAGATTACATGGTTCAAATTTAGGGTGCCACCACTCATATGTCAGTTTGTTGTACTGTGGTGACTTGTGTGTTGCTATTATTCTAAAAACTATGCCACTGCTATTTTTTTTTTTTTTTTT
>NW_006408551.1:24652440-24655323 GCF_000296735.1 Chrysochloris asiatica | reverse complement strand
TTTTTTTGATGTACACAAAAACACTCAGGAATATATAATCACTAAGGGCACATTCTGCAAGCCTGACTCCTGGCCGGAAGCATACAGCCTTTCTCTTTGTATTAGTCTAGAGTCTTCAGTTGTTCTATTTCTCCATGTTCTCATCTCTGCCTCCATCTCTTGGGTCCCACATTCTGCTCATGCTCTACTCCCTTGATGGTCCTAGGGTCCTCTGTTCCTGGACTGTAAGGTTAAATATTTCCCCCTTTTTGTAAAAAAAAACTTCTATCTTTACTGTTGTGACAGTCACAATTTGTCATGATAACAATTACTCAATATCAAATCATCAGAATCTTATCCCCATACCTTTTCATCCAACCCATCTAGACAAGATGAGAACTATTCATTGGGGATTTTACCTTCCCCCACACACTCCAAAACTAAACTCCCTCTTTAAAATTTGTAAGCCAGTGACTTCGTGCCTTTATAGTCCCCCAATTTTAGGTAGCCAATGTCTCAGTTGTCTGTCCCTATCAACCCTGTATATACAGAAAAGATAGGATTGATACTTCATGTGAAGACTCCTTCCTTCTCAGTTGGTATTTTGAGCTACTATATCTGTAAGTATGGAGCCTGGTGTGGTGCTGTGGGTTAATACCCTGGAATGCAAGGTCAGTTTGAACTGCAAGGCCAGTGGTTCAAGCTCACCAGCTGGGTCTTGGAAATCCTTTACACAGTCGCTATGGGTTGGAATTGACTTAAGACACTTAACAACAACAACAACAACACATCCATAAGTATAGGTCAAGTTCATCAAATTGTAGCAATTTACACTAGTTTCCTTTATCAAAACCCTTTTTTTTTCTATCCCTAGTTGAGTTCTGATCATCAAGCCATTGAAACCAGGTCAAATGGATACTATCTACAAGTTTGAGCATCCTTGTGTGTCTCCCCTCACTTCATATCAACTGGATGCTTCACTCTCAGCTCTAGCCCACCATGGCTATGTCCTTGTCCATAGGCTCAGGAGTCCCCAGGTATCACTATACTTCAGACCAACTAGCCCTTCCTCCTCTCTCTCTCATCTCCAGGTCGATAGGAGTCTATGGAACGTGGTCAAACTCAGCCCATTTCTTCATTGCTACCTTTCCTCCTCTTCCACTCACCTGTAGATCTACATGGTCCCTAGCAAGCTTACATGACTGTTCATGTGTTCCCTTTGAGTTTCAGTCTTGGAGGAGAGATTGTCCTGAAGGGACTTGATTGCTTGCCTTGATGTATGCCACTGCTATTTTAAATACCAGCAGGGTCACCCATTGTGGACAGATTTCAGTGGAGCTTCCAGCCTAAGACAGACTAGGAAAAAAAAAGAGGCAAAACAGTTTAGAGGTTGGCCAGTGAAAATTTTATGAATAACAGTGAAACATTGGCTGATACAGTGCTGAAAGATGAGCCTTTCAGGTTGTAGGCACTCAAACTATGACTAGTGAAGAGCTGCCTTCTTAGTTGTTGTTAAGTCCCATTAAGCGACCCTATATAGGGTTTCCAAGGAGTGGTTGATGTGTTTGAACTATGAACCTTGTGGTTAGTAATCCAGAGCTTATCCTATAGCTTCACACCAGACCCCACAATGTAGAGTTGACTTTAATGACATGAATGGTGCAAAGCTTTCAGAACCTTCATATCTAATGAGGTACCACTCAAAATGAGAAAAAACAGCTACAAATATCCATTAATAATCAGAACGTGGTGTGCAAGAGGCATGAGTCTAGGAAAACTGGAAGTTGTCAAAAGTAATTGGGACACATAAAGATCAATATGCTAGGAATTAGCCAAAATGAACAGCATTGGCCATTTTGAATTAGGCAATCGTATGGTTTACTATGACAGAAATGACAAATTAAAGAGGAATGGTGTCACATCATCATCAAAAAGAACAAGATCTAACTTGAAATATAATAAGTTTAAAAAAAAAGTTTTATTGTGAATTGAGTGATAATTTATATGGAAGACCATCGGTTTTACACCATCTTTCATTGCAATGATTACAATCACTTCCTTGCATCATTATTCAGCAGTATTTGCTTCTATTCTCCCTATTTTTCTTCTTTTGGAGGGGGTATGTACTCAAAACCACTCAGGAATATATAATAATTTAAACAACCAAAGGCACATTTTGCATGCCTGCCTCCTGACTGCCAGCACTCAATCCCTCTCTTTCCATGTGTCTAGAGTCCTCAGCTATACTCTTTCTCTCTCCATGCCCTCATCTCTGCCTTCATCTCTGGTGTCACTACTTCTCTGGCTAGGGACCCACATTCTGCTCATGCTCTTCTCCCTTGATAGTCCTAGGGTCTTCTGTTTCTGGACTGTAAGATTAACTACTCCTCTTTTTTATTACAAAACTTCTACATTTACAGTTATGACAGTCACAGTTAGTCATGATAACAATTACTCACTGTTGAATCATAAAAATCTTATCCCCTCTCTTTTCACCAGGCCCATCTAGACAAGATGAAAACTGTTCAGTGGGGACTGTATCTTCTGCTCACTCTTAAACTAAACTCCCTCTTGAAGACATATAAGCCAGTCACTTGTGCCTTTATTACCCCCTCATTTTAGGTAGCCAATGTCTAAGTTGCCCATCCTTATCTACCCTGTGCACAGAGGGAATAGCATTGATACTTGGTGTGAAGACTCCTTCCCTCTCTGTTGGTATTTAGAGTTACAACCTCCATGAGTATAGGCCAAGTTCATCAAATTGCAGCAATTTACCCTCATTTCCTTTATCAAAAATTTTTTTGTTCTTTTTTTTTTAAATCTTCCTCTAGCCGAGTTCTGATTATCAAGCCATCAAGGCTAGGTCAGATGGGTGCTATCTGCACGTTTGAGTGTTCTTGTGTG
>NW_006408551.1:24649295-24650564 GCF_000296735.1 Chrysochloris asiatica | reverse complement strand
CCCCATGAAGCTTTGGGTGGCATTATTGAAAGATTCTGTGGGCAAAATATTGAATGACACAGGAAGCATGAAAAGAAGATGGAAGGAATACACAGTCACTGTACCAAAATAATTGGTTGATGTGTAACCATTTCAAGAGGTTGCATATGATCAAAAACCAATGGTATTGAAGGAAGGAGTCCAAGGTGTCTTGAAGTCATTGGAGAAAAACAAGGTTCCAGAATTTATGGAAAACAAATTGAAATGTTGCAATAACCTGTTGCAGACTTGAAGGTGCTCAATTATTTATACTGAGATATTTGGAAGGCAGCTACCTGGCCACCTAATTGAAAAAGATCCATATTTGTGCCCATTCCAAAGAAAGGTTCCCTAACAGAATGGGGAAGTCATTGAACAATATCATTAAGATCACATGCAAGTAAAATTTTGCTGAAGATGTTTAAAAAGTGGTAGCAGCAGTACACTGACAGGGAGCTGCCAGAAATATAAGCCAGATTCAAAAGATTCAGATGAATCTTGGCTGAAAACAAAGAATATCAGAAAGATGTTTGCTTGTGCTTTTTTTTTTGACTATGCAAATACTTTCAACTGTGTGGATCATAAACAAACTATGGATAAAATTGCAAAGATTGGGTATTTCACAATGCTCAATTGTGCTGATGATGAACCTATACATAGACCAAGTGGCAGTCATTAGAAAAGAATAAGGGGATACTAAATGGTTTAAAATCAGGAGAGGTATACATCAGGGTTGCATCCTTTCTCTCTACTTATTCAGTCTGTATGCTGAGCCAATAATCTAAGAAGCTAAATTATATGAAAAAGAATGTAGCATCAGGATTAGGGGATTTATCAACAAACTGCAATATGCAGTTGACACACCTTGTTTTCTGGAAGCAAAGAGGACTTGAAATACTTACTGATGAAGATCAAAGACCACAACTTTCAATATAGATTGCACCTCAATGTGAGGAAAATCAAAATCCTCACAACTGGATCAATAAGTATCACATAACAAATGGTGAAAATATTGTAAATTTTAAAGGCTTCAGTTTGCTTGGATCCATAATCAATGATCATGGAAGCAGTGGTCAAGAAATCAAATGACATTTGTTGTTGTTGTTGTTAGGTGCTATCAAGTCGGTACCAACATATAGAGACCCTATGCACGACAAAACGAAACACTGCCCGGTCCTGGGTCAACCTCACACTTGTTGCCACACTTGAGTCCATTGATGCTGTTACTTTGCCAATCCATCTCACTGGGGG
>NW_006408551.1:24645121-24648044 GCF_000296735.1 Chrysochloris asiatica | reverse complement strand
CATTAATAATCAGAACATGGAATGTACTAAATATAAAAAATTGTCAAAAATGAAATGGAATGCACAAACATTGATATCCTAGGCATTAGTGAGCTGAAATGGGCTGGCATTGGCCATTTTGAATCTGACAATGACATATGTTGTTGTTGTTAAGTGCTGTTGAGTTAATTCTGACCCATAACGACCCTGCACAGGGTTCCCAAGGCTATAAATCTTTACAGGAGCAGAAAGCCTCATCTTTCTCCTGTGGAACTGCTGGTAGTTTTGAACTGTTGACCTTGAGATTAGCAGCCCGATTCATAACCATTACACTACCAGAACATATGTTGCTAAGTAAATCTTCTGCAGAGACCTTTTTAAAGTGTTAAAGAACAAAGGTGTCACTTAAGGACTAAAGTGCACTTCACCCAAGCCATAGCATTTTCATTCATTTCATATGCTTGTGAATGTTGGATAATGAATCAGGGAGACCACTGAAGAATCGATACATTTGAATTCTAGTGTTGGAGACGAATGTTGAAAGTACAATGGATTGCCTTGGAAAAAATCCAGCCAGAATGTTCCTTAGAAGTGAGGACGGTAAGATTTCATCTCTCATATTTTGGTCACGTTAGGAGGGACCAGTTCTTGGGGAAGGACATCATGCTTGGTAAAGAGGCGGGTCAGCAAAAATGAGGAAGATGGATGGACACAGTGGCAGTAACAATGGGCTCACATGTAACAAGTGTGAGGATGTCACAGAGCTGGGGAGTGTTTCATTCTGTTGTGCATAGGGGGCTAAGAGTTGACATCTAATAATAAAAACAAACATTTAGGGTGAAGAGTCCTTGGGTGAAATAGTTAATGTGTTGTTAGAATTCAGTCAGAGGTGATGTAGAAAACAACCTGGCAATCTACTTCTGAAAAAATCAGTCATTGAAAACCCTGTGGAGCACAGTTCTACTCTGATCTACATAAGGTTGCTGTGAGTTGGAATTGAGTTGAAGGTAACAGGTCGTAATTTAGGGTAAACATGTGTGAGTCTGGGAAGACTGGTATAAAGTGAAATTGGAAAGAAACACTAAGATGAAGAGAATGTAAAAAGAGTTTGCATCTATAACTGTGAGGGTTCTGTGTAAATTTGACTAGGGTAGTGTACGCAGTGGTTATAAATCGGCCTGCGAAACGCCAGGTCAGCAGTTCGATACTACGAACTGTTCCGCAGGAGAAAGATGAGGTTTTCTGCTCCCTTAAAGATTTACAGCCTTGGAAACCCTGTACAGGGTTGCTATGAGTCAGAATCGACTCCACGGCACATAACCACCAACCACCATCATGTCCACAGTTTTAGCAGCTGGGATGCACTTATTCCTATGGTGATAAAACCTAATACAGGCATAGTTAACTCTATGGTGAGTGGCTATGAGCCTAAAACAGACTGCAGTGTTATTGTTTGGACTGGAACCTGAGTGCAATAGGCAGCTAGAGACTATTTCGGCAGGGATGTGATATAATCATAATTTATCTTTGGGAAGTGTTCACATAAGGAAGTATTAGAGAAGTCAGAAATGAGTAGGAGCAGGAGTCATGGGCCTTCATGCAGCAATTTGAAGGAGAGATGAGAAACACTGGGTCAGCATGTAGCTGTTGATATGGAGAGGAGGCAGATGCTAGAGGTATCTAGAGGGCTCAGAGAAGCTGTAATAGTTCCATTGCCTCTAACCTGGGAGATTGGGTGGTGGTGGTTATGTGCCGTGGAGTTGGTTCCAATTCATAGCAACCCTTTACAGGGTTTCCGAGGCTGTAAATCTTTACAGGAGCAGAAAGTCTCATCTTTTTCCCACAGAACAGCTGGTAATTTCGAACTGCTGACCCTATGGTTATCAGCCCAATTTGATTGGGATGTTGTTGTTAAGTGCCATCAAGTTGGTTCCGACCCATAGCGACCCTGTATAGGGTTTTCAAAGAGCAGCTGGTGAGCTTGAACCACCAACCTTGCAGTTCAAACGGCTTTGCAGTCTGGTGCATTAACACACAGCACCAGGTAAATATAATTATCCTTAAAAAAAAAAAAAAAAACAAGTAGGAAAATAAGGTTCATATAAATACCTTTCCAAGTCACTATGCTGACATTGGTAGGGTTAACATGCATCTTACTGCTTCATATTTTCCTTGATGTGGAGTCTCCAATTTGAGCCATAAATGAATGGTCTCTGTGTTAATAATGCTTTTTTGTTCCCAATGGTAAACCAAACATAGGGCTAGAAAACCCTGAGGCAGAAGAGAGAGAAGACAAACCTGAGAAATATCATCACTTAGGGGAGAGATCAAGAAGAGGAGGTAGCAGTGATTGAAGAAGAGGGAACTTTGGAAAGAAGTCTGGAGACTCTGTGGCCAGAGGCTACATGGACACAGTGTCAAATGCATAGACATTTTGCATTGGTTGAAAGATACATTATTTTGGTACAAAGTAGATGTCAGTGGAATGCTAAACCTGCATTTATAAACATACATGGGTTTCAGAAAAGGTTTTGTTCAGTTACTTGGCCAGGAAAAATATTTAGAAGAAGTATGGTTATTAAGCATTTAGCAACTGTTTGATTGATAAAAGTTTATCTACATTTTCAAGATAAAACAAAGTGTTTTAAATGGGGAACAAGTGAATAAATTACAGGGTATCCCCCAGAAAATGAATACATCTTTACATCAAAATAAAAAAGAGGAAAATAAAAATGATTTTGTAAACATTAATACAACAGGAATGAAAAAAAAAAATGAAACAGAATGAAAAGAAAACTAACAAACAAATGAACTCAATGTAGAAATTTATGTGGAAGACACAACCAACACCAGAAAAACAAAAACCACACACAGCAAAATGATAGCAATCAATTCATACCTATCAATAATTACACTGAATGCAAATGGATTAAATGACAAGAGA
>NW_006408551.1:24625509-24644866 GCF_000296735.1 Chrysochloris asiatica | reverse complement strand
TCACAGAAGGAAAATGTTATATGAGACCACTGTAGTAATTATTCATGGGCTAGTGCGTGTACTGACTCATAGTGACCCTATACACAACAGAACAAAACATTGTCATGTCCTGGGTTAAACCTCACATGAGATTTGTTGTTGTTGCTAAGTGCCGTCGAGTTGGTTTCAACCTATAGTGACCCTGTACAGGGTTTCCGAGGCTGTAAATCTTTACGGGAGCAGAAAGCCTCATCTTTCTCATGTTAACATGGGTTATGGAGCAGGCAATATACAAGAGGTAGGTTGGTAGAGGGAAGATGAAGGTAGCAGGAGACAAATGGAGGAATACAAGAATTAAAGTGAATAGAAGTAAGCACTGTTAACTGATCGTACATGGTGGGGTTTGAAATCATTGTAATGAAGCAAAGTATATAATTTGTTGAATGTAAAACTGATGATCTCTGTAAACCTTCACTCAATTTACAGTAACAGATTTTTCTTAGAAGTCTATCTACACTCTAAATATTCTTTTTTTAAAAAAAAACCTGTTTATTGTGATTTAGGTGAAAGTTTACCCAGCAAACTGTCGTTAAGTGCCATCAAGTTGGTTCCTACTCATAGTGACCCTGCTTAGGGTTTCCGAGGAGCGGCTGGTGGGTTGGAACCACCGACTTTGCAATTCAAACAGACCTTTTAATTCAGTGCTTATCCTACAGTGCCACACCAGGACTTCATATAGCAAATTGGGTTCCTGTTTAACAATTTTTATACAAATTGTTCAGTGCTGTTGGTTACAATTTTCACAATGTGTCAATATTCTCATTATTGCTGTTCTGTGTGTTCTGTGTCCATTGATCTGACTTTCCTCCCCCTTCTTGTCTTTTCACCTTTGCTTTTAGGTAAGTATTGACTATTTGGTCTCATAGAGTTCATTGTTTTGAAGGAGCTCTGATAGCATAGTAGTTATGAGAAGGGCTGCAGTTGAAACTACCAGCTGTTCCTCGGGAGAAAGATGAGGCTTTCTATTCCCGTAAAGACTTACAGCCTTGGAAACCCTATGCAGGGTTGCTCTGAGTTGGAACGACTCCACAGCACATATCTATCATTGTTTAATGGAGCACATTACTCACGTTATTGTTAAGTGCCATCAAGTTGGTTGGTTCCAACCCATAGTGACCCTGTATAGAGTTTCCGAGGAGCAGCTGGTGAGCTTGAACCTCCAACCTTGTAGTTCAAATGGCTTTGCCTTCTGGTGTATTAACCCACAGAGCCACACCAGGACTCCATACTCATTACTCATAGGTGACATTATTTTATGACAATCAACTATTTGGCTAAAAGATGACCTGCAAAAATGACAATTTTGTGTTAAAGGTTATCTCTAGGGCAATAGTCTCAAGGGACCCTCTAGTCTCTATCAGTCTAATAGGTTTCTTTTTTAGTAATTTGAATTTCGTTCCACATTTTTTCCCATTCTAGGAAACTTTCTATTCCCATTCTATGGTAAGAAGTACAGCCAGAATGCTCCCTGGGAGCCAAGATGGCGAAACTTCATCTCTCATACCTTAGACATATTATCAGGAGAGAACAGTCCCAGGAGAAGGACATCATGCTGAGTAAAATGGAGGGTCAGAGAAAAAGAGGAAGACCCCCAGAAAGATGGATTGGCACAGTGGCAGCAGCAGTGGGCTCAAACGTAGCAACAATTGTGAGACTGGGCGCCAGACTGGGCAGCATTTCATTCTGTTGTGAATAGTGTCACTGTGGATCAATACTGAGTCTCTGGCACCAAACAACAGCACCACAGGACTTTCTATTGTGCCCTTGGTCAGAGTAGTTGGTAGTAGTAGCTGGGCACCATCTAGTTCTTCTAGTTAGGTTACTAGAGGCTGTGATTCATGTGGGCTGTTACATCTATGGATTAGTTTATTCTTTGGGCCTTTGATTGTCTTTATTCTTGTTTGTGTCATACAAATAGATACCAATAGTTGTATCTTAGATGGCTTCAGGGAAACATTCATGACCTAAGAACTGCTCACCAAACTAAGATGTAGAACATTATCTTTGAAAACTATGCTATGCCAATTGACTAAGTTATTTCCTGAGACTATAGTTTCAAGCCTTTTAACCCAGTATACCAATCTTGTGAGTTGTTAGGTTATGGCTAGAAAGTCTCCATAACTGCGCCTCTATGTTGTTGTTATTGTTAAGTACCATGGACTTGGTTCTGTTATTGTTGTTTTTGTTGTTGTTATGTGCCCGTAGAGTCGGTTCGACTCATAGTGACCCTGTACAGGGTTCTGAGGCTGTAAATCTTTACGGGAGCAGAAAGTCTCTTCTTTCTCCTGCAGAACAGCTGGTAGTTTCGAACTGCTGACCTTAAGGTTCATAGCCTGATTCATAACCACTACACTACCAGAGCTCCTTGTTGTTATTGTGAAGTGCCATCGAGTCAGTTCTGACCCACAGCAATCCTGTATAGGGTTTCCAAGGAGCAGCTGGTGAGCTTGAACTGCCAACCTTGCAGTTTTTTGTTTGTTAAGTGCCGTCGAGTCGGTTAGGTGCCCTCAAATTGGTTCTGAGTCACAGAAACCTTATACAAAACAGAAAAATACACTACTGGCTCCTGTGCTACCTTCACAACTGCTGTTAAGCCTGAACCCATTACTGCTGTCATGGTGCCAGTCCATTTTGCTGAGGAAGGATTCTACTTCTTTTTTGCTGGCCTTCCACTTTATCTAGTGTGATGTCCTTCTCCAGCGACTGGTCCTGCTGGATAATATGGCCAAAGTATGAGAGACGAAGTACCCTATATAGTTTACTATATATGTGAATATGTATGCAGCACATACAAACGTGTATACCCACAAATATACCTATACATGCATGTGTATTTATGTGCATATGCCTTACTATACACATGTATGCATCCATATCTACCTATATAACAACATACATTTTTTTTTGGTTTGCTTTTACTGTTGTTGCAAAATTGTATATGTTAACAGTAGTTACCCAAATCATCCCCTTATCTTAGGTATTGTTCTTAAGTGCTGTAGAATCAGCTCTGACCCATAGAAAACTTATGCAAAACAGAAAAAAACACGGTCTGGTCCTGCACCATCCTCACAATCATTGTTAAGCTTGAGCCCATTGCTGCTGCCACTGTGCCATCCATCTCATTGGAGACCTTGCTCTTTTTTGCTGACCTTCTGCTACCATTATGTCCTTCTCCAAAGACTTGTCCCTTCTCATAATATGTCTGAAGTATAAGAGATGCAGTCTAACCATCCTGTCTTCTAAGGAGCATTCTGTCTGTACTTCTTCCAACACATATTTGTTTGTTCTAGTAGTCCATGGTACTTTTAATACCAGAACTCAAATGCATCAATTCCTCTACCCTGGAGAACACGTTTCAGAGTCTCTTCTGACATTCATTTTGGTCTTTTCCTTGTTTCTTATCTTCTTAATAACCTTTTGCTTTCCTCCTGTATGATGTTCTTGATGTCATCCCAGAACTCTTCAGATCTTTGGTCATTAGTGTCTAATGCATCAAATCTGTTCATAAAATGATCTCTAAATTTATATAAGTATGTTGAAGGTCATATTTTGGCTCTCATGGTATTGCTTAAATTTTCTTCAGTTTCAGCCTGAACTTCATTTGAGGAAGTAATCATTCCACATTCTGCCCCTAGCCTTGTTTTGGCTAATGTTGTGGAGCTTTTCTACCATCTTTTTCTACATATGTAGTGAATTGTTTTCTGTGTATTTAATCTGATGAGGTCCATGTATATAGCTATCTTTTATGTTGTTTAAAAAAGGTATTTACAACACATAGGATAATTGCATCAGATCTGGGCTTACCATATTAGATTACATGAGACCTCATCATTGGGGATGTAATAACATTATGTTAGATCTCATTATGAGATATTATTATATCTTATCTGCTGAGTCACTGAGAATCCAGGCATAGCCAAGTTGACACAAAACCTTAACTATTATAGCTATCTTCTAGAAACTATATAGTGTTAGCTTTAACATTTAGGTTTTAAGACATTTTGAGTTAATTTTTGTATGTGGTATGAGATATGGATCCTGTTACATTTTTCTGCATATGGATGTCCAATTTTGCCACACTGTTTGTTAAAGAAATTGTCTCATTTCCATTGAATGGGTTTTGACACTTTGTTGAAGATTAGCTTTCCATAGATGGATGGATCTACTTCTGTGTTCACAATTCTATTTCATGTGTTTTTGCACTAGTACTGTCACTGCACTAGTACCAGGCTGTTTTGGTTACCATGTTGTATAGTGTGTTTTGAGATCAGAAAGTATGCCTGATCTTGCGTGCCTTCAAGTTGGTATGACTCAAATCAACCCTGTATAAAAATTTCAAGGAGTGGCTGGTGACTTTGAACCGTCAGCCTTTAGGTTAAAAGTTTAGTGCTTATCCTACAGTAAGGTGTTACTAAGTTTCCATATGTTTATTTTCCTTGTTCTTTCTGTTATTGATTTCTAGTTTTATAGAATTACAAGTCAGATCAGAGAAGATGCTTTGCATTATTTCATTGCTTTTGAATTTACTGAGGATGCTCTGTTGCCTAAAGTGGGGTCTATTCTGGAGAATGATACATGTGAGTAGGAGAAGAATGTGTACTGTTCTGCTTTTGGGTGGTGTGTTCTGTAGATGACTGTGAGCTCAAGTTGCTTGATGGTGTGATTGAGGTCTTCTATCGTTGAATTTCTTTGTGGTTGCTCTGTCCATTTTGTATACGTTTCTTGTGTGTGGTGTTAATGGTTTGTTGATGCAATATTCTGTAGCTTTTGTTTCCTTCATTGTTGTTGATTTTGTATTTGCTGAGATTGTTTCTTCTTTTTTATTTGGTGAGTAGATTTTGTAATTTTATTTTGGTGACTGAAATGTATGTGTATATTCCTATATTTAAAACAGTCTGATATAGGTTTTGATGTCATTTTGGTTTCCTCTCCATATGGAAAGTCTATAAGTACATCATTTATTCCCATCTTATGCTTTGAAGCTGTTACCATTTACAAACTTGTATTTCTGGTCCCCTGTTTTCAGTTTTATTTTTGCTTTAGATAATTCTTTATATGCTGCTATGCTTGAGCCAATTGCTGCTGCCATGTGTTGCTGGGGGTCTCCCTCTTTTTTGCTGACCCTCACATTACTAAGCATGATGCCCTTTTCCTGGGGCTGGTCCTTCCTGGTAATATGTCTGAAGTATTAGAGATGAAGTCTAGCCATCTTGGCTTCTAAGGAGCATTCTGGTTGTACTTCCAACACAAATTTGTTTGTTTTTCTAGCAGTCTGTGGTACTTTTGATATTCCTCTTCAATACCATATATCAAATGTATGAACTATTCTACAGTCTTCCTTATTCACTGTCCAACTTTCACATGCATATGAGGCTATTGAAAATACCGTGGTTTGGTGCACCTTAGTACTCAAACTGACATCTTTGCTCTTGAGTGCTTTAACGAGATCTTGTGCAACCAATTTGCCTAATGCAATATATTGTTTGATCTCTTGACTGCTGTTTCCAAGAGTGTTGATAGTGGACTCAAGCAAAATGAAGTTTTTGACAACTTCAATCTTTTCTCCATTTTCATGATGTTATTTATTAGTTAAGTTTTCAGGATTTTAATTTTCTTTACTTTGAGGTACAATTCACACTGAAGGTGGTAGTCTTTGTTCTTCTTCAGCAAGTATTTTATGTCCTCTTCACTTTCAGCAAGCAAGGTTGTTTCATCTGCATATTGCAGATTATTAACAAGTATCTTCCAATCCTAATGTCACATTTTTCTTCATACAATCAGCTTCTTGGATTATTTGCTCAGGATGCAGATTGAATAAGTATGGTAAAAGAATACAACCCTAGTGCACACCTTTCCTGATTTTAAACCATTCAGTGTTCCCTTGTTCTGTTTGAACAAATGCCTCTTGGTTTATGTACAGGTTCCTAATGAGCACAATTAAGTGTTCCAGAATATTCATTCTATGCAATGTTGCCCATAGCACTTGTTCACTTGTTTGAACCATCTTATTCCCTTTCATCATCTGATATGTTGTTGTTGTCTGCTGTATCCTATTGGGTTTCATTCTATTCTCTACCACTGCTTCTCAGTTTGTTTCACTGTGGTGGCTTGCATGTTGCTGGGATGCTGGAAGTTATACCACCAATATTTTGAATGCTGGAAGGGTTACACACGGTGGACAGGTTTCAGCTGAGTTTTCAGACTAAAATAGAGTAGGAAGAAGAAAAGACTGACTACTTCTGAATGATTAGCCACTGAAAACATTATGAATAGCAGTAAAACACTCTCAAATATCACCAGAATATTGAATACTGAAACATGATGAAGAACATCAGAATATTGTCAGATACAATGTCAGAAGATGAGCCTCGTAGGTTGGAAGGCACTCCAAATACAAGTGGGGAAGACCTGCCTCCTTGAAGTGGAGTTGACTGTGATGACACAAATGAAGTGAAGATTTTGGGACTTTCATTTTCTGATGGTGCACAACTCAAAATGAGGAGCAATATCTGCAAGCATCCATTAATAATTGGAACATGGAATGTAGGAAGTGTGAGTCCGGGAAAATTAGAAGTCATCAAAAATGAAATGGGACGCATAAACATCGATATCCTAGGCATTAGTGGGTTGAAATGGACTGGTATTGGACAGTTTGAATCTGATGATCACATGGTTTACTATGCTGGGGATGACAAATTGAAGAGGAATTGTGTCTCATTCATCATCAGAAAGAACATTTCAAGATAAATACTGTCTATGACAAGAGTATCCATACACCTACAAAGAAGACAAGTTAATATCACTATTATTCAAATTTATGCACCAAACACTAAAGCCAGTGATGGTGAAATTGAAGAATTCTACCAACTTCTTAAGTCTGAAATTGAGTAAACATGCAATGAAGATATATTGATAATCACTGGTGAGTGGAATGCAAAGGTTAGAAACAAAGAGGAAGAATTAATAGTTGGAAAATATGGCCTTGGTGATAGAAACAATGCTGGAGGTCCCATGATAGAATTTTTTCAAGACCAAAGACTTATTCATTGCAAATACCTTTTTTATTTAAGGAGCAATTTTTTAATTATAAATTTAATATGGTTGATTAATGAAAAATCACAATGAAATACCAATAAAATGTTTTTGTCAATATAAAAATTTTAGCAGCATTTCCATAGTCTCAGGCTCTATTATTCATTACCCACCCCCAATCAAAATGGAGCATCCACTGGGACTACAGTAGAACATCAAGGTGTTCAGCTAAATAAAGGTCTCAAAGAAATCCTCAAATTCAGTGTATTTCCCAGCATTTCAACCTCCCCCAACCTCTCGCCAAATTTCTAGACCATCAAAGCATATCACAAACCTCACTTGCTTACTTCAGTGCCTGAGACATGAATTTTGCTCTCCAGGCCACAGGGGAGGACAGGGCTGGACATTTCAACTGGACTTGATATGTAGTGCTTCATCACACACTCCATCTGCAAAGTCTCCTAACTGACTACAGATAGGAATCCACAGCAGTCATCAATACCTGGCGTGCGGTGGCTGGCTGTGGTGGGTGGGTGGGTGGTTGGGGGCTGGGAGACCCAACGTGTGGCAGGGAAAAACTGGGTGATGGGTGCCTGGGGTCATACACGTTGCCCTGGGGGAGTTTAAGACACAGCTGGTCTGACTACCTCCCAGGTTAGTGGTAATGATTAACGACAAAGGGAGATAAACAATATGAAAATATAATGCCCGCAGACTATCCCCCTGCTTCTTTGGTGCTTTCTAAAGTTCTCAGATCAAAAAAGTATAAGGGAAGCACATCATTAAAGAATATTATAGTTTTTAAGTATTTACAGAAACAATTATGATATATTACACAACAATCAATACACAGTATATGAACAACTTCTCCAATGAAAGCACTTGTGAACTCCTATTCCAGTATTATTTGATAGCATGCTGACTCTATTCACACCAGCCCCAGTGGGCACCATACAGCCTGTACCTCACTTATCTTACAGCATATTAAATGGGAAAAAGAATCCATCATTTTCCAATGTCTACTTTCCTTTTAAAAGGTTCTAAAAAACTGCCACTGAAATTGTTATGTACAAAAATGTATTGAACATTTAATTCTAAGTGAAGATCTCTATTCTCATTTTGAATATGTTTGAAATAATACTACCTATTCTATTTATACAATATATATTCTCTATGTAAATAACTGCACCATATTATATATGATGGCACTTGAATACACGTTATTATGTACAGTAGTTTAAGTTAGCTCTGGAAGATGAATCTCAGCTGCTTGGGTGAACACTGTCATTTGGAATCATCTGAAAAGGTTCTGTTGGAGCTGGCTGGGAAACACAGTGTGTGGGCATGTGTGAGATGTGGGATATACGTCTCTCCAATACTCACATCAGACCCTCTCTCCAGTGGTCCTCTGGGTGGAAGAAGACCAATCACACAAAGGGGAGGATCCCATACATGAGAAGAGCCGTAATAGCAGCACGGAATAACCCAGCCAAGGGCATGGTCACAAACCAGTCCACAAAGATGTTTCAGAAGAGGCGCCAGTCCATGGCCTCCTGGGAGTAGATCCAGCCCACGGCCACCACTGTTGTTGTCAGGTGCCATCGATTCAGAACCGACTCATAGAGACCCCATGCACAGCAGAATGAAACAATGTCTTATCCTGGGCCAACCTCACTACTGCTGCCACACTTGATGCCATCAATGATGCCATCTGGCAGATCCATCTCGTTGGGGGTCTTCCTCTTTTTCTCTGACCCTCCATATTACCCAGCATGACATCCTTCTCCAGCAACTATTCCCTCCTGACAATATGTCCAAAGTATGAGAGGTGAAGCTTAACCATCCTGGCCTCCAAGGAGCACTCTGGCTTCTTCCAAAACAGATCTATTGGTTCTTTTGGCAGTCCATGGCATTTTTAGTATTCTCCTCCAACACCACAACTCAAAGGCCACCACTGAGCCCACCTTTATTGCTGCAGTTCTGTCATGCGTCCGTGGCTGCTCTGATTCTTCCCCCACTTGGTTTTACCCAAGATGGTGGCTCTGGGAGCAGCTGAGTGTCTTGAATTAGAAAACAATGATTTCTTGATTCTGCTACAAATTCTCCTAAGCTGTAAGCCTTCCAACCTTCTAAATATCCTTTTATATGTGCTTCAGAGTTCTGGCACCATCCCCTGAGCCTGCTTGGTCCAGTATTCTGTGTTGTTGCTGACCTAGCTCTTTACTGCACTTCCACCCTCTCCGCCATCATGTTTGTTTTTGCAAACACCTTTTTAAAACAATATATAAGGTAATTATACACATGGACTTCACCAGATGGAATACACAGAAATCAACAGACTACATCTGTGGAAGGACATGGTTGCAAAGCCAAAAAAGGCCAGGGGCTGACTGTGGAGCCGACCAACATGCAAATTCAGTCTAAAGTTGAAGAACATTAAAACAAGTCCATGAGAGTCAAAATATGACCCTGAACATATCTCACCTCAATTTAAAAATCATCTTAAGAACAGATTGGCTTTATTAGATATAAGTGATTGAAAACCAGAAGCATGGTGGGATGACATCAAGAACATACAGGAAGAAAACAAAAGGTCATTAAGAAGATAAGGAAGAAAGAAAAGGCCAAAATGGATGTCAGAAGAGACTCTGAAACTTGCTCTGCAGTGTAGAGATGATAAAGCAAATGGAGGTTGTTGTTGTTGTTAAGTGTCGTTGTGCTGGTTCTGACTCATAGTGACTTTGTATAGGGTTTCCATGGAGCAGCTGGTGAGTTTGAACCACTGACCTTGTGGTTCAAACTGATTTTACTGTCTAGTGTTATGAAGAGATAAAAGAGCTGAGCAGAATATTTCAAAGGACAGCTCAAGAAGACAAAGTCAAACATTATAATGAAATGTGCAAAGATCTGGAGTTAGAAAACCAAAAGGGAAGAACACACTCAGCATTTCTCATTCTGAAAGAACTGAGGGGGAAAAAAAAAAAAATTAAGATTTGACTTCCAACGTTGAAGGATTTTTTTGGCAAAATATTTAATAATGCAGAAAGCATCAAAAGAAGATGGAAGAAATTCAGTCACTGTGCCAAAAAGAAATGGTTGATGTTCAGTCATTTCAAGAGTTAGCATATGATTAAGAGCCAATAGTACTGAAGAAAGAAGTCCAAGGTGCACTGAATGCATTAGCAAAGAACAAGGGTCCAGGAATTGATGGAATACAAATTGAAATCTTTCAACAAACTGAGGCAGCACTGGAGGCATTCACTCATCTATGCCAAGAAATTTGGAAGACAGCTGCCTGGCTTACTGATTGAAAGAGATCTGTATTTGTGCCCATTCCAAAAAGACATGACCTAACAAAATGTGGAAATCACTGGACAATATCACATGCAAGTAAAATTTTGCTAAAGAGAATTCAAAAATGGCTGCAATAGTACATTGAAAGAGAACGCTCAGAAGTTCAAGTTGGATTCAGATGAAGATGATTGATAGATATCATTGCTGATGTCAGATGGATCTTGGCTGAAAGCAGAGACTACCAGAAAGATGTTTACCTGTACTTTGTTGACTACGCAAGAGTTTTAGATTGCCTGGATTGTGACAAGCTACGGACAGCATTGCAAAGTATGAGTATTCTGGAACACCTAATTGTGTTCATGAGGAACCTATACACAGACCAAGAGGCAGTTGTTCAAACAGAACAAGGGAACATGGAATGGTTTAAAATTAGGAAAGGTGTGTGTCCAGGTTGTATCCTTTCATTGTACTTATTCAATATGTATGCTGAGCAAATAATCTGAGACACTGGATTATATGAAGAATATGGCAAGTTTGAAATTGTGAAAGACTTCATTGTTTTTGGATGCACCATCAACATTTATAGAAATAGAAGTCAAGAAATCAAATGATGTATTGCATTTGGCAAATCTGCTGCACAAAACCTTTTTAAAGTGTTCAAGAGCAAAGAAATCAGGTTGAAGACAAGAGTGTGCCTGACTCAAGCCATGGTATTTTCCATAACTTCACATGCATGTGAAAGTTGGAAAATGAATAAGGAAGACCATCGAAGAAGAATTGATACATTTGATTTATGGTGTTGGAGAAGAATATTAAAGATACCATGGATTGCCAGAAGAACAAATCTGTATTGGAAGACATAAAACCAGAATGCTTCTTAGTGACCAAGATGACCAAACTTTGTTTCTCTTACTTCAGACATATTATCAGGAGGGACCAGTCCCTGGAGAAGGACATAATGCTTCATAAAGAGGAAGGCTATGGAAAAAGAGGGAGACCCCCGGTGAGGTGGATTGGTACTGTGGCAGCATCAATGGGTTGAAGTGTAGCAACAATAGTGAGGATTGTGCAGGACTAGGCTGTGTTTTTTCATTGAGTTCTCTCTGATCTATAGCGACCCTGTATATGTACATAAGGTTGTTGTGGGTCAGGACTGACTTGATGATACCTAACAACAATAACAATTGTCTCTTACTCTGCGTTTTACTATTTATTGTCTCTCGGTACACTAATTTCTCTCACTCTGTGTTTGTCTACACAATATTTACGTCTTCTATTGGGGATTCCATAAAATTTCCTTTCTGTATTCCTCATTTGGGAATGCTGTTTGCTTGCTTTGTCTCAACTTTGGTATGCTGCACTGGGCTGACTGTTAAGGAACCTACAAGTCATGTGTCTCCTAATTTGTTGTTTTTGTTCAGTTTTTCCTTCACTTCAGTGTTAGAGCTAATTCATTATCCTTGTTTGTCGTTATCCTTTTTCCTCTGAGTTCCCAGTTGTTTGCTGCAGGGGGATGAATAAATCCCATCTTGGGCTATTTTCTCAAATGTTATTGATAATGGCTTTCTCCTTAGTTTTCTTAATTCAGTTTGAACTTCTGAAAGTTCTTTGTCAATGTATGATTGCAACTGTTTCTGTACAACCTTTAGTAAAACTCTGTTTGCATGGGATATCAATGATTTTGTCCAATGATTTCTGCATTCTATTGGGTCACCTCTCATTCAAACAGGCACAAATACAGATCTCTTCCAGTCAGTTGGCCAGGTAGTTGTCTTCCAAATTTTTTGGCATACATAGTGAGTGCCTCCAGTGCCACATCAGTTTGTTGAAAGATTTCAATTCGTATTCGATCTATTCCTGGTGTCTGTTCTTTGCCAATGACTTCAGTGCACCTTAGACTGCTTCCTGCAATATCATTCAAACCAACTTTGCTATCCAGCACATTAACCCACAGCACCTTTTACAATAGAAAATGAAATGAAACACTTAGATATAAATTTAACCTGAGAAACAAAAGACCTATTAACCAAAAAAAAAAAAAAAAAGGAAAAATATATCATGGTTATGGATAGAAAGACTTCCATGGAGAAAATGCCACTGCTACCCAAACCAATCTATAGATATAATGCAATCCCAGTCCACATTCCAACATCATTCTTAAAGAGATGGAAAAAATTTATTACTAACTTTAAATGGAAAGGAAAGAGACTTTAAATAAGCAAAGCACTACCTAAAAAGAAGAACAAACTGGGAGACCTCTCATTTCCTGTTCTTAAAATCAATGAAACAGAATTGAGAACCTCAAAGTAAATCAATTCACATACAGTCAGCTGATCTTGGACAAAGGTGCAAAACACATTAAATGGAGGAACAGATAATATCTTCAATAAATGGTGCTAGTTGCTGATAAAACTTGAAATCCTTGTGTAGAAAAATGAAACAAAACTCCTATCTCATACTTTATACACACAGACTCAAGGTACATTAAAGACAGAAATGTTAAATCTAGAACTATAAACTTCATCAATAAAAAAATAAGGGTTCTGATACATGGCATAAATACACTATTAAGCATAACTAAAAACATGCAAACAGCAGAAAACAACATAGATGACTGGGATCTTCTAAAAATTAGACACTATGTATACCAAAAGATTTCACCAAAAGAGTAAAAAGAAAGCCCACAAACTAGCAAAAACTTTTTTTACAATGACATATCAGAAAAGGGACTAATCTCTAAAATTTATAGAAAACTACAAGAAAAAAACAAGCAACCCAAATAAAAAAATGGGCAGAGGACATGAACAGAAAGACATTCAGTTGGCAACAAACATATGAAGAAATGTTCATGACCTTTAGTTATCAGAGAGATGCAAATCAAAACAAAAGTGAGATATCATCTCACCCTAGCACTAATAATAAAGTTCAGAAAACCAGAAAACAACAAAGCTGGCCAGGGTGTGGAGCAACTGGAATCGGCCTACATTGCTGGTGGAACTGTAAAATGGTTCAATCACTGGGTAACACTATGGCCTTTCCTCAAAATGTTGGTAATAGCAGTACTGTATGACCCAGTAATCTCTCTGCTTGGTATATAGCCCCAAGAAATAAAAGCCATGACTCAAGTAGGTATAGGCACACCCATGTTCATCTCAACACAATTCACAATAGCAAAAAGATGGAGACAGCTTAACAGACCATCAATGGAAGAATGAACAAACAAACTTTGAAATATACGCACAATGGAATATGAAGCAATGTGGAAGAATAATGATGAATCTGTGAAACAGCTTATAACAAGGCTGAATCAGGAGGTCATTATGCTGAGTGAAACCAGTCATTCACAACAGGACAAATATTGCAGAAATTCAAGAATGTTAAAAGAAACATTATTTGATGGTTACCAGGGGTGAGAGGAAAGGGAGAATAATTCACTGGCTAGAGGATAGACACATGTCAACTCAGGTGAGTGTGAGAACAATATACAAGAAGAGAGAGGCTTGCAGAAGAATGATAAATACTGATGAAGACACAGAGAGGTATGTAAGGGCTAAAGAGGATAGAGATAAGGAGTGTTATATACAGAACCTTAGAATAACATGTTCTGTGGGTTGGTACGTGGCTGGATACGATGAGTATGGGAGAAAGAGTTGTAGTATATCCACAAAAATATAAGGGTTTCAAAGGGGATATTCGTATATTTACATTTGCTACAAACACAGCTATGAATGTGATGGAGAATATGGAGGCGGAAGATGGTAAAAAATTCTTAGATATTTTAAGGCAATGAGTTTCTGGACCTGGGAGATCAGGACCATAGTCATCTTAGGGGACACAATGGTCAATTTGCATAAAATAGTTCAGAAAAACAATGTTCTGCATCCTAATTTGGCGAGTAGTGAATGGGATATAAAAGTTCATGTGCAGCCATCTAAGGTCATCTAAGCCATCTATTGGTCTCTTCATGAGTGCAAGCAAGAAGAGTGATGAAAATTGAAGATGCTTAGAACCAACTAGTCCAATGGACCAAATGAGCAGGTGAACATTAATTACTGTGACTCTGAGATCACAAGAACTAGATGGTGTCTGGCTATCCCTGTTCTGAAACTGCTCTGAAAGGGAGATCCTGGATACTGTGGGAGAAACTGTGGAACAAAACTCAAAATAAAAAACAAAAACAAAAAGAGCAGCTTACTGGTAAGAAAGAGACTAGAGGAACCTGAGATTATGGCCCCTGGCCACCCGTCAGGTCTGGAGCCGAACTCATAATCTTGGGCCAATTTGCAGGTAAGCAGTAGATAGGCATATAGTGAAGACAACTATAATAGTAAGGTATGCTCACCATGGAATGGCCAACCATTTAAGATCAAAGGGCAACCTTTAGCTAAGGACAAAGTTGAGAAGGATTGGACAGGAGGGTGGAATGGAAATAACTCCAGGGAGGAAATGGGATAACTATTGTTCCATGGAAGGGACTGCAATCATTGAGATGAAACAAAGTGTATGATTTGTTGAATTTAAAACATAATCTTTTCTGTAAACCTTCACTCAATTCACGATGTTTCCAACAAACAAACAAGCAAAAAACTGAGTGAGAATGAGTTTATACATAAAACTCTGCAGACAAAATGAAAAAAATAAAAGGAGAAAATAATCTGAAGAGGGAGAGCAACAGTTTGCTGAGTTAAATGGGTCTAGATTCTAACTCTTTGCTTTACTAAATGTGTGGTCAGCTCGAGGGGTTGCACCACAAAAGCTAGGACTTTAGGATGGAAACCATTTTGTGGTACCTAAGAAAGTTCTTCCTCCAGCCTGTCTTCCATCACAAAATGCCGCACTTGTGGCATGGATGAACTTCACTGACAATATGGATATGGAGGATCACACCTTGGAGCACCATGTGTAGACCCTTTGTTTGAATTGTTGTTTGTGACAAGAACTTTCCAACAGACCAGAAACAGATCTTTGAAGACCATGCCCTCTGCCTCTCTCTGTAAGTGTCACAGCCTTTGGATCTATAGTGTAGATAGATTCTGTATGGTAGAACCTATCATTTCTGCTATGAGTTATGATTCAAGATCCTGCCTAACCTGGAATGATTCAGGATTTATTCAGCCTTGCTGTCCCTAGAGATAGAGTCATATTGATTATCTGAATAGTAGTGTTAAAAACTGTTACTCCATCCCACGGGTTGCTACTCTTTAAATGAAATAACTAGCTACACCATCCTCTCACATGGTGCCAATACTTTGAAGGTGTCCAGTGCAAAAGGCCTGGGAAGTAACCGACCTGGCTGTTCACAATTGGCCTGAATATTAATTAAGTGGTTAGTTTTCCAATTTGTCCTACTAGCATTCAAGGTTAGGTTTTAAGTATATTTGTACTAAGCCCTCAATTCTAACTCTGGAGCTGGAAGTTTTATCCAACTGCCTACATTGTACACTAGCCAAAAATGGCATAGTAGAGAATACTCTAAAGGAGAAGAATTGACACAGTAGCTCCAACAATGGATTCAAGCAGAGCAATGCTTGTGAGGATGGCGCAGGATCCAGTAGGGTTTTGTTTTACCATACATAGGGCCATTATGAGTCCGAACTGATTGGACAGCATCAACAGCAAGAAGCTCCAACAATGGATTCAAGCAGAGCAATGCTTGTGAGGATGGCGCAGGATCCAGTAGGGTTTTGTTTTACCGTGCATAGGGCCATTATGAGTCCGAACTGATTGGACAGCATCAACAGCAAGAAGTCATTAATAACCTTAACAAGAGCAGTTTTGATAGAGTGATAGGGAGAAAGAGTGATGGGAACAAAGATTCATTGGAGTGGATTCACTTAATCAATTTGAAAGTATCTGAGATAAATAAAATACCCCCAAATATTCTCTAAGCAATAGACTTAAAACATACTTTCAGACACTGAGATAATAACAAGAAGAACATACAATGACCTTTACTCAGCACCTACTTGTCCCAGGCACTGTGCTAAAGAGCTTTACATGCACAATTTTATTTGATTCTTTACAATAAATCTATGAATTAGGTACAATAGTGCCCTTTATCAGTAAGTAAATTGAAGAGTCTAAGGGGCTTTTTAAAAGTCATGTGACAAATTTAATGGTTAGCTGAGGTGTGGAAAGTCTTTATTTTGTTTCCAAGGCATATAAATTGCTCTTGGAAAATAGTAGCCTCATTGTTTAGAAACTAAGGTTATATTTCGTTATTTCATTTATTTCATGTCTTTATTTCCTCAATTTCTAACACTTGTGCAACATAAAAAATTGTAAGCAATTCCTTATGTGTTTTTTTTTTTTTTCAATGCAGGGAACTACTCAAAATGATTCAATTCATTGAATTCAGATTAATATGTTCACTCATATTAAACTATTATTAAAGAAGGAAAAACAGAGGAAGAATGAGAATTAGGAATAAGAGGAGGATATGGAATGTTTCTTGGTGGTGGATGAGCACTGGCCTGCTAACCCACCAACTGCTCCAAAGGAAAAAGATGAGGTTTTCTGCTCCCGTAAATATTTTCTGGTGTGGCACTGTAGGAAGCGCTAGACTGCTAACCACAAGGTCGGCTGTTCTAAGAATCAGAATTGACTTGATGGCAATAGATGTGTAAAGTGTGGCTAATTGCTTCGAGGAATGACTGCTTCTTTTTCTATGAGACCAGAAGAACTGGGTGCCTGGCTACCCCTACTGAATATTGTGTTCAAAGTTGCTGGCCCCTTGTTGTTCTAACTTGATGGGGGAAAGGATTTGTAGAAGAATCCTCCATCATTCATCTGTCAGTTTGTCATACAGTGGTGGCTTGTGAGTTGCTGTGATGCTGAGAGCTATGCCACTGATGTTTTAAACACCAGGAGACTCACATGGGAGACAGGTTTCAGTTCAGCTTCCAGATGAAGACATATTAGGAAGAAGAAGAGGCATACTACTTCTGAATGTTTAGGTACTTAAAATCCTATAAACAGCAGTGGAACATTGTCAAATATAGTGCCAGAAGATGGGAGGCAATCAAAATATTCTACACAAAGTAGAGATGACCATGATGATGCAATCAGAGTACATTTTGAGATCTTTATTTGCTGATGGAGAACAACTCAAAATGAGGAGAAACAGCTACAAATGTCCATTAATAATTGGAACATGGAGAGTACAAAATATTAATCTAGGAAAATTGGAAGTTGTTAAAAATGAAATAGAATGCATAAAGATAAATATTCCAAGCCTTAGTGAACTAAAAAGGATTGGTAATAATCATTTTGAATATGATGATCACATGGTTTATTATGCCAGAAATGACAAATTCAAGAGGAATGACACTGCATTCATTGTCAGAACATTTCAAGATCTAGCTTCAAGTACAACACTGTCTGGTAGGATAATATACATATACTTACAAAGAAGACCAGTTAATACTACTATTACTCAAATTTATGCACCAACCACTAAAGTCAGTGATGATGAAATTGAAGAATTCTACCATTTTTTTTCGGTCTAAAAGTGACCAAACATATTATCAAAATGTACTTATAATTAATGGTGATTGGAATGCAAAGGTTAGAAACAAAGAAGAAGGGTCAGTAATTTGAAAATATTAACTTGGTGATAGAAATGATACTGGAGATCGTATGATACAAATTTGCAAGACCAGCAACTTATTCATTGCAAATATCTTAAAAAAAAAAAAAACAGCACATAAAAGGCAATTATACATATGGATCTCACCAGATGGAAATACACAGAAATCAAATCATTATAATGAAATGTGCAAAGACCTATAGTTATAAAACCAAAAGGAAAGAACATGATCAGCCTTTTTCAAGCTGAAAGAACTGAAGAAAAAATTTAAGCCTCAACTTGAAATATTGAAGAATTCTATGGACAAAATGTTGAATGATACAGAAAGCATCAAAATAAGATGGAAGGTATACAGAGTTGCTGTTCCAAAAAGATATGGTCAATGTTCAACCATTTCAAGAGACAGCATATGATCAAATTCAAGCTGCGCTGAAAGCATTGGAGATAAACAAGGCTCCAGAAATTGATGGAATACAAATGGAAATGTTTCAGTAAACTGATGCAGCACTTACTCATCTATGCCAAGAAATTTAGAAGACGGCTATCTGGCCAACTGATTGGAAGAGATACATATTTGTGCTCATTCCAAAGAGAGGCGCCCCAAGGACATCATCTAACAAAATCATAAATATCACATACTTATAAAATTTTGCTGAAGATAGTTAAAAAATGGCTGCAACAGTACATCGACAGGGAACTGTCAAAAATTCAAGGCAGATTCTGAAGTCGATGTGGAATGAAGGATATCATTGTTGATGATGGATCTTGGCTGAAAAGATTCAGTCAGATGAATCTTGGCTGAAAGTAGAGAATACCAGAAAGATGTCTATTTGTGCTTTAGTAACTATACAAATGCTTTCAACTGTGTGAATCATCACAAGCTATGGAGAGCCCTGCAAAAAATGGGTATTCCAGAATACTTGTGTTCATGAGGAATACATACATACACCAAGAGGCAGTCATTAGAACAGAACAAAGGGATACTGTATGGTTTAAAATCAGGAAAGGTTTCTGCCAGGGCTGCATTCTTTCATTATACTTATTTAATCTTTATATTGAACAAATAATCCTAGAAACTGGATTATATGAAGAAGAATGTGGCATCAGGATTGGAGGAAGACTCATTAACAACTTAAGATATGCAGATGATACAAACTTGCTTGCTGAAAGTGAAGAGGACTTGAAATACTTATGGATGAAGATCAAAGAACATACAGCCTTCAGTATGGATTTCAGGTCAATGTAAAGAAAATGAAAATATTCACAACTGAACAAATAAACAACATAGTGATAAAGGTGAAGAGACTGAAGCTGCCAAAGACTTTATTTTGCTTGGATCCACAATCAATATTCATGAAAGCAGCAGTCAATAAATCAAGTAACATATTGCATTGGACAAATCTG
>NW_006408551.1:24623205-24624879 GCF_000296735.1 Chrysochloris asiatica | reverse complement strand
CATTATGATTGAATGAACCCTTGAATTATTGCCCTGAGATTATATTTAAATCTTAAACCAGAAATATTCCCTGAAGTTTTCTTAATACAAACATTAAGAAGCAAATAATGCCTTGAGTATTTTGCTCTTTTATGAATGATCTCTATGGAGACAAACTGATAATATCCATTCAAAAGACTAGATAGGAATCTTTGGTGCTAGTGAATTTATGTTAACGGAGGAGGAACAAGTCAGAAAATAAAGGTAAGAAATGTTGCACAACTCAAAGAATGTAATCAGTATCACTAAATGGTACATGAACAAATTGTTGAGATGGCGTATGTTTTGCTGTGTACATCACAGCAATCACAACAATAAATAAAATTTAATTAAAAAACTATTAAAGAAGATGCAATTTTCTATCTTTTAAAAGGAATTTTATTTTGAAGAGCTTGATTAAAGCTTTGGAAATACAATTTAAAAATAACGACACTAAATAGCCATTGCATATTTCACATGCTCATTTCATGTTCTCAGTCTCCTAGTAAGGTGACCATTGTTATTGTCAACGTTTTACGCATGGGAGCTGGAGATTTGGAGAAGTTGAGCAAACTGTTCAAAGTCACACAGCTTGTAAGTGATGGAGTATGGATTGACCCCATGTCCTCCAAAATTACATTCCATGATGTTTCCACTACAACATGCATGTAAATTTAGTTAATTCCAAAGCTTGAGTTGAAATTTTATATCTTTACTCATCTGTGTAAAATTGATTCCCCTCACTTGATACACCGTTGTAATTCTAACAGCTGGTAGATCAGGGTCCCACAGTTTTAAGAAATCACGTATACATTTTTTAATTAGACATGTTTTCTCTGGGAAGACTATAAGTGAGTTGATTTTTTTTTCTTTACTAGAATTAGCTCCACATGACTCTAGAAGGGGAAAAGCATCATTGCTCTTTGCTTATGCTTGCTGTTAGGTGCTGTCTGTTTGGTTCTGACTCATAGTGAACCCTACGCACAACAGATTGAAAAACTGCCTGGAGCTATACTACCTTCATAATTGTTATGTTTCAGATCATTGTTGCTGCCACTGGGTCAGTCTCTCTCGTTGAGAGTCTTCCTCTTCTTCTTCTTCTTTTTTTTTTTTTAGCTGGTCCTCCATTTTTCCAAGTATGGTGTCCTTCTCCATGGACTGGTCCTTCCTGACAACATGCCCAAAGAATGAGAGGTGAAGTCTCACCGTCTTTGCTTCTAAGGAGCATTCTGGCTGTAATTTCCTCCAAGACCAATGTGTTTGTATTTTTGCCATTCCATGATACGTTTAAGATTCTTCTCCAATGCCACAATTCAAATGTATCAATTCTACTATAGTCTTTCTTATTTGTTGTCCCAAGTTTCACATTATATGAGGCTACAGTGAATACCATGGCTTGAATTAGGTTTACCTTAGTCATTATTACCCTTTTCATAATTGCTGACCCCTTTGAGGATGTAGGTAGGACTGGTGTTGGGGTGAACTCAGATCTTTGATATTGCAGCCTGTCATTAGGGACCCAGGGAAAGTATTTCTTTTATCTAGAATAAATCCTCCAATCTCCCATTGCACCTATCCCTCACATTTTCCTCACAACAAAATTGTTTGTTTCCTTAAACAAGCATAGCCTTCCTACTTCTACTTTTTTTTTTTTTT
>NW_006408551.1:24608068-24616730 GCF_000296735.1 Chrysochloris asiatica | reverse complement strand
TATTCCTTTATATGTGGTTCAGAGTTCTGGGACCATCCCCTGAGCCTGCTTGGTTGGGTATTCTGTGTCATTGTTGGTGGCACTCTTCACTGAACTTCTGCCCGATCTGCCATCTTGTTTGTTCCCTACTTCTACTTTTTAGTCACTATAATTTAGCTTCAATTCAATGGCCAAAATGAGCTTTACAAGCGTAACTGCAATCACCCATTTCTGTGCTTAAAATCTTTCAGTGACTCATTACATTTAAAATAAAATACAAATCTCTTAACATGGCCCCCAGAGCCTTGTGTGACCTGGCCCCAGTCCCAATCCAACTTCAGCCAACTCCCATTTTGCTTTAGCCCATAATGCTCAGACCTTAGCCCTTTTTGCAGGCCTAACATACATTTTTCTAACTAAAGACTGATATAATGATATTTTTCTGCCTAAAACATTTCTTCTCTATTCTCAGCATAAGCACTACTTCCTCAGGACCTTCCATGGCTACTCAATCCAAGTTAGCCCCACTTCCCCTATTATCGTTTCTCTAATCCCAGCTCCAGTTCTAGTCGTAGTCAAGCAGATTCTGAGTCATGGTGGCCCCATGTGTGTCAGAGTAGAATTGTGCTCCATACGGTTTTCAAGAACTGACTTTGCTCACGTAGACAGCCAGGAAGGTGCTCTGGTAGCATAATGGTTATGATTTGGGCTGCTAACCTCAAGGTCAGCAGTTCAAAACTACCAGCTGTTCCATGGGAGAAAGATGAGGCTTTCTGCTCCCATAAAGATTTATGGTCTCAGAAACCCTGTACAGGGTCGCTATGAGTCATAATGGACTCTACCACACATAACCACCACAACCAGACAGCTAGGATTTTCTCTAATTACCTTGTGCTTTGCCTTCAAAGTATTCATTACAATTTGCATCTTATTTTATTTGTCTATTTTTTAAATGTCACTTTTCCCTCCACCAAAATGTAAGCTGTATGAAAGCAATTTTTATGCCTGCTTTTTCACCACTGCTTAGTATATATGTGTTCAATAAAATTTTATGACTAAATTAAAGCCCTTTCACAAGGTCTTGTCTCAATCTGAAATGCAACAACCATAATAGTCAACATTTATTGAGCACTTATAATATGCTAATCACTGTGATGACATCATATTCCAGTTGATCCTAGAGCTGGAGAAAAGATGCTCATTTCATGTGTGTGACATGTAACAGTTAAGGGCATTTTATGGATAGGGTGCTAACTCTTTGTTCTTCTTCTGGGTTTCCTAAGCTTCACATGATAGGGAAATAGCAAATGAATGGGTCAAATGTCATATCTAGTTCTTACGTTATGGCCGTCTCCAGGTGGTGCCAGTGGCTACCATGTTTGGCTGAACAAAAGGTGTCTGATTATTTAGTACTTCTGAAAACTTAGCCATTGAAAACGTTATGGAGCAGTTCTACTTTGAATCACATGGCAAAGCCATGTGTTAGAACTCATGCTTTGGTAACTCAAAAAAAAAAAAAAAGAATTGTTATAGACAACATGATGAAATCAAGAAGTTGAGGTGTTAGTGAATCAATGTGGGCATGTTTTAAAGAACTGAATTTCTTTTTATGGCGAACATTCAACTATCCTCTATTTTTCCTAATTTAAAAAATATTTTTTCTCTTTCTTCCCAATTTTGCATAATTGAGAGCAGAGATTGGTTAAAGTCATCATTTTAGCTCCCCCTACTGGCAGTGAATGATCTTTTAGCCAAACAGGTGAAGAGGGTGAAAATAATGCTAAAAGAACAATGAAATGTCTTATCTTACTGTTACACACTACCGGTGTTAAAAATAGGAAGCACACATTAAAAAAACAAAAAGTTGACAACCTTAATGAAATATAATTTACATACCATAATGTCCACTTGTTTACAGTGTAGATTTCAATAGTCTTTAGCATATTTGCATAGTTGTGCAACTATTACCAGAATCTAATTTTAGAATACTTTCATCTACACTGTCCATTTCCCACACTGTTCACCTTCCCTCTGGATCCTAGCAAACACTTACAGTCTTTCTGTGTCTACAAATTTGTCTATTCTTGACATTTCATGTAAATAGGATCAATCACTTCATGTTCTTTTGTTTCACTTAGCAAAATGTTTTTAAAGCTTATCCATGTTGTAGTATGTGTCAGGACTTTATTTCTTCTTATTGTTGAATAATATCACATTTCATGGATATATCATATTTTGCTCATCTATTTTTCAATTGATGAACATTTGTATTGTTCCCACCTTTTGTCTATTATGAAGAATGCTGTTATGAATGTTAGTGTATAAGCCTTTATGCAGTTACGTGTTTTCATTTCTTTTGAGTAGATACCTAGAAGTGGAATTTCTGGGTCAAATCTATGGTCAACATTTTGATCAACTGCCAGACTGATTTCCAAAGTGGTTATACCATTTACATTTGTACACATATGTTCTTTTAGATAGGTTTTTAAAGTACTTTAGTGAAAGAGGATTTAAATTTAATAAATATCCTTGACTGCTTATTGTTTTATTTTACTTGTATACTTTTATCTTGCCTTGTTTGCTTTTTTATTTTTGATTCATCTGTCTCTTCTTCTCTACTTACCTCTAAGAATTCTCCTTAGCTTTCTCCCTTGAAGAGAGGAGTGGTGAGCTGATGTTCAAGCTCTCACTCAGTTAAAAAGTATTAGATCAGAATGAAAAAAACAGACACTATTGTCTTGATAATTAACTTCTACAATGGCATTGCTCTGAGTGTATAAGTCTATTACAGTGGGTTAGAGGGTTGGTTTTGGAGTCACACTTTCTGGTTTTATAGTTTTTGTCTACCACTTTCTCATTCCATAACCTTGGACAACATACTTGGTTAAGTGGAGTGTCAACACAAAAGAGGAAGATCCCAAATGAAATGGATTGACACAGTGGCAGCAGCAATGGGCTGAAGCATAACAACAATTGTGAGGATGGCATAGGACCTGGTAGTGTTTCATTCTGTTGTTCATAGGGTCACTATGAGTTGGAACAGACTCAATGGCACCTAACACCAGCAATAACCTTGGGCAAGGACTTAATTTTCTAAATTAAATCTTGTGTGTAAAATGGAAATAGTATTGAGAAGAATATAATGGGATTGTTATGGAGAATAATGAGACAAAGTTTTTGCACAGTGCCTTACATATGCATAGGGAACTGTCAGTAAATGTTGGCTATTACTAAGTGTCCACATCATTTCTTCTCAGCTCTCTCAATTTGAGAGTGGAACCACTGATAGTTTGGTAGGTGTCAAGATAACTCCTGGACGAGGGTGTGTGCTTTATCAACATAGTGGCTCCTTTAGGAAGCAGGAAGGGGAAAAGAATAGGCCACCAAAATGGCTGCTATCATATCAATAATGCAAATATCATATTTATATCTCTATCTCCAGAAGCAAAGTGTCTCAGTCCTGGCAAAAATTTTGTGGCATTAATAGAATGAAAAATAGGATGAACTAAAGATTTGAACTTCTTATTTTAATTTCCCCAAATATTATTTTGGATCATTCATATTGTTTAAAATGTTATAGAATCAATGGTCTCTATAAAAATTGCTCATATGTGTATACACTCAGAATTCTTATCAACTTTTAGGGTTGGCTGTTGTTATTGTGTGCCGTTGAGTTGGTTCTGACTCCTAGTGACCCTTTATAGGGTTTCCAAGAGCAGGTGGTAGGTTTGAACTTCCAGCCTTTTGGTTAGCAGTTCAGTATTAATGTATTGAAGACTGTAAGAGTCCAAGGATCCAGTGTTAAAAAGTATTGCATTAGACATGAGGAATTATCTATTTATGCAACCTTCTTCAGGCATTCTTAAATTCTTCATTTACATTAAACATTTTTTTTTAACTCCTATTCATCTCAGAAAACTTGGAAAAATACATACTTTTTCATAGTGTGGCAATAAATTGTACTTGTATCATTGACATGGACAGCTTATTAAATTTTCATCACTTTTCTATTGAACTTAATAAAATATTACATTTAATGAGTTTTAAGTTCTTGGAACAACAGAGACTAAATAAAACTGACAGTGAACAACTCACAGAACAATGCCATGGCTCCCATGTAAAAATTGTTGAGATCTGTAAGGATACTGGACTAGTTTATGAACGCCTTGACAGTTTTCTATAATGAAGGGTGGGAGAGTAGGCTGGAGAATGAGATGACTTTTTCCTCATGCTGGAAGGAATGGCATAAATAGCAGCAGGGGGAAGTCTGTGGTTCACAGGAGATCTGAGATTTATGAACAGTTCAAACTTGCTCCCTGATCTTGGAGACAGCTTTGAGGTTCATTCCTAGTTAGTCAAGGAGTTGCTATTTTATCTCTAGAACTTCTAACATAGAATGGATATGAGGTATAAAATAAGGATAACCTTGTACAGATATTTATAGATGAGGAAAAGATCTCAAGATTTACCCTCTGTTCCATTTGCCTTCGAAACTACCATACCATCACCCACTCAATTCTCTGTTTTCTTTTCACTTTACCAAATTCCAAGTCATGATTTTATGATGTAGATTCCTTAGAATCTCTCATTGAATTCAATATCTGGCATCATATTCCAGAGATGCAGCCCAGATTTAGCTCTTTACTCTTTCACACCTGTATTGAAAATGGAACTTTGAATTTGAAATCATTAGCTTGAATTGTCAGTATGGGGACCTATTAAAAAAAATGTATGGTCACTATAAATTGGAACTTCTTATGGTCAAATAAGGAGTTCTGGTGTGGTGCTGCAGGATAATGCATTGGACTGCAAGGTTGGTTTGAACCCATCCACCTCTCCTAGGAAACCCTATGCTGGGTCGCTATGAGTCGGAGCAGACACAATGACACTTAGCAACAATATAGTCAAATATGTCAAATCAACTTTTGGGAAGATGAAAGCTATAAATTGTAACTCCAAATTGCTACTGTGAATAAGATGATAACCAAAGATTTAATTTAATTTATTTTTTCATGAGAGATCTTTGGACCTATAATGTAAGAGGCATTTCGAAGTTTGGATCACCCCTAAAAAAGAAATTGCCAAGTATGTTAAATTGTGCACTTAGTTTTCAGTTGGAGAAACAAATTCCAGACTCAATGAACTAATTCAATTCTTTAGAGCTCCAAAGTGTATTTGCAATTAAGACTGTAATTGTTGTGCACTGGCTACTTCTTTCTCCTGGAAAGCTTTGTTTCTCTGTGAAATCTAAAATACTACCATTGATCTGTACTCACAAAACCCAGTTAATTTAAACAGGACTCCCAGAGGTAGAACAACGGCAAAACTAAGAGACTCAATTTACTGAGCTTGGGTTACAGGAAACATATTTAATAGCAGACAGTTCCTGTTTTCATTGTTTTCCATCTAAATTCCTACAAAATCAGATTGGCTTTAAATAGATGCTGCTGCCATCAGGGCAAGGTTCAGTTTCACCTCCCTAAAGAAATAAAGATTTTTGTGAAAACTCACTCTACTCTGGCCTCACAAAAGGATCAGGAGAGATAGATGTTAAAACAGTGATAGAATAACAGCACCAAAGATGTGAAACACATACTTTTTAGACCCTTTAATGTAGCCCTCCATTACCAAAGAATAATGGTTGGACAATGGTGGTAAAAGGGATTTCTGTTGAGAGCAGTCTTGTTTTGTCTGTTTTGGAAGCATAATACAAGTTTCTGAGGAAAAGATTTCTGAGGAAAGAAAGGAGGGGAAGTAGTTTGAAAAGCGGAGATCACCTAGGCTTGATCTCACTGGAAAAGTCCTGAGTTAGGAGGAATTCCTGAAGTTTTGCTTTGAAAGAGAACTCTGACCAAATTGTAATAAGTACAATGATAGTAATGTTGTTGTTATTAAGTGCTGTCGAGTAGGTTCCAGCTCAGCGACCTGGTATAGGGTTTCTAAGGAGCAGCAGGTGATTTCGAACCACCAACCTTGTGGTTCAAACCGACCTTGTGGTCCAGTGCATTATCCCACAGCGCCCCGCCAGGACTCCAATGATAGTAAAAATGGGGGCTAACATTTATTGAGCACAAAGTGTGTGCCTCAGTCTTATACTAATTATCCACTGCTGTGAAATTGATTTCACTTCATAGCAACCTGGTACAACAGAGCTGAACTGCTCCATTGGCTGTCTGAGTCTGTAAGTCTTCACAGGAGCAGAATGCCTCACCTTTCTCATGAGCTGATAGCTGCTGAACTTAACTCTCTGTACTGCCAGAGCTCCATGTTAAGAATTATATATATTATATATATATATATTGTTGTTGTGGGCTATTGAGTTGGTTCCAACTAAGAGTGACCCTGGGTTCCTAAGAGTATCCGGAGGGTTTGAACTGCTGGCAGTCCAGTGCTTATCCTAAAGTGCCACAGCAGAACTGTATTATGTATAATCTCATTTAATATGGTGGTTATATGCCGTGGAGCTGGTTCTGACTCATAGTGACCCTGTACAGAGTTTCCGAGGCTGTAAATTTTGACAAGAGCAGAAAGCCTCATCTTTCTCCTGTGGAACAGCTGGTAGTTTTGAACTGCTCACCTTAAGATTCACAGCCCGATTTGTAACCACTGTGCTACCACAGCTCCTATACAACTTCATAATGTGTGGATTAACCTCTTTTTTTCTCTTCCCTTCCCTGGATGATTGCATAGTATGATAGTTAAAGGCTGGGGTGGGGTTTGACTTCTTCAACTACTAATTAACTATGGGAGTCCCTGAGTGACTCAAATGACTACATTCTTCCCAGTAGCCAAAAGGCTGCCAATTTGATCCACCCAGAGACACTTTGGAAGAAAGCCCTGGTGATCATCTTTGGAAAGATCATAGCCATTGAAAACCCTATGGAGCACAGCTCCACTCTGATACACATGCATTGGAATTGACTTGATAAAATGGTTTGGTTTGGTATTTAATTAACTATGCAACTTCCAAAATCCTTGGACGGTATCATTAATATCGCATGCAAGTAAAATCTTGCTAAAGATAATACAAAAATGGCTGCATCATACATTGACATAGAACTTCCAGAGGTTCAAACTAGATTCAGAGGAGGATGAGGAATAAGTGGTATCATTAATGATGTCATATGGATCTTGGCTGAAAGAAGAGAATACCAGAAAGATGTTTACCTGTGCTTTATTGACTACACAAAGGCTTTCTATTATGTGGATCATGACAAACTATGGACAACATTATGGAGAATGAGTATTCCAGAACACTTAATGGTGCTCATGTGGAACCTGTACATAGACGAAGAGGCAGTGCTTCACAAAGAACAAGGGAACACTGAATGGTTTAAAATTAAGAAAGGTGTGTTTAAAATTAAGAAAAGTATGGATTCTTTCACCATACTATTCAATCTGTATGCTAAGCAAATAATCTGAGAAGCTGGATTACATGAAGAAGAATGTAGCATCAAGATTGGAGGAAGACTCATTTAAAACTTGTGATATGGTGATAATACAATCTTGTGTGCTGAAAGTGAAGAGGACTTGAAACATTTACTGATGAAGATCAAAGAGCACAGCCTTCAGTGTGGATTGCATCTCAATGTCAAGAAAACAAAAGTCCTCACCACTGGACCAATAAACAACATTCTTATCAACGGAGAAAAGATTAAAGCTGTCAAAGACTTCATTTTGCTCAAATCAACCATCAACACTCATAGAAGCAGCCGTCAAGAAATCAAACAATGTACTGCATCAGGCAAATCTGCTCCACAAGACCTCTTTAAAGTGTTGAAGAGCAAAGATGTCAGTTTGAGGACTAAGGTGCGCTTGACCCAAGCCATGGTATTTTCTGTAACCTCATGTGCATGTGAAAGCTGGACAGTGAGTCAGGAAGATCATAGAAAAATGGATGCATTTGAGTTATGATGTTGGAGGAGAATGTTAAAAGTACCATTGTCTTCCAAAAGAACAAACCAAACTATGTTGAAAGAAGTACAGCCAGAATGCTCCTTGGGAGCCAGGATGACCAGATTTTGTCTCTCATACTTTGGACGCATAATCAGGAAGAACCAGTCCCTGGAGAAGGATATTCTGTTTGGTAAAATGGAGGGTTGGAGTTAAAGAGAAAGGCCCGCAATGAGATGTATCATCACAGTGGTGGCAATAATAGGCTCAAATGTAGCAATGATTGTGAGGTTGGCATGGGACCGGGAAGTCTTTCTTTCTGTTGTGCATAGGATCGATATGAGTCAGTGTCGCCTCAATAGCACCTAACAACAATAATGCAACTTCAGGTATGCTAACTCTTTGAATCTTGGTTTCTTCATCAGCAAAATGGCATAATAAGACTTAGCTCATTGGGTTTTGTAAGGATTAAATAACACAGCTAGTATTAGAAACAGATAAACCACCACATGTTTTGAATACAGTGAAATCAGTTGGGCAAGGCAATCTGGAAGCAGAAGGGATTTGGGGATGCATGGGTTCCTGTAAGAGCTGTCTTCTAAGTGAAGGCCACAAATACAGATGGAAGTAAGTTTAGAGAAAGTGGGAGGAAGGGTGGGCTAAGTTGAAGGAGTAACATGTTCTTGGGTGTCGGAGACTGACCTCGACATAGTTGTGTTGTTCACGAGTGTTTGGTTCACGAGGAGGGGAGATCCAGTGGCGATAAGGATAGCGAAAGAATACACAGACA
>NW_006408551.1:24588968-24605188 GCF_000296735.1 Chrysochloris asiatica | reverse complement strand
GGAGGAAACAATCGTTGGAGAAGGATGTCATGCTGGGTAGGGTGGAGGGTCAGAGAAAAAGAGGAAGACCCCCAAAGAGATGGATCAGCCAGGTGGCATCATTGATGGACTCAAGTGTGGCAGAGGTAGTGAGGTTGGCCCAGGATCGAACATTGTGACCATAGTGACCCTGTACAGAGTTTCCAAGGGTGTCAATCTTTACGGGAGTAGAAAGCCTCATCTTTCTCCCATGGAGCCGCTGGTAGTTTTGAAATTAGATAATGTGTTTCTTGCTGTTTTTGTTAAGTGCAGTTCTGAGTTATAGCAACCCTGTATAGGGTTTTCAAGGAGTGGCTGCTGGGTTTTAACCACTGACCTTGCCAACGCACAATGTTGTTAAGTGCGGTTGAGTAGGTTCTGACTCATAATGACCATGTATAGGGTTTCCCAGGCTTTAAATCTTTATAGGAACAGAAAGGCTTATCTTTTTCCATGGAGAAGCTTGTGGGATTGAATTGTGGAATTTGTGGTTCACAGTCCAGCCCTTATCATTTGGAGTCACTGCACTCTCTTTTAAAGGGTTGTTGTTGTTGTTGTTGTTAAGTGCTGGTTGAGTCAGTTCTGACCCATAGTGACCCTGTATAGGGTTTCCAAGGAGCTTCTGGTGAGCTTGAACCACTGACCTTGCAGTTCAAATGGCTTTGCTGTCTGGCGCTTTATCCCACAGCGCCACACCAGGGCTCCTTTTAAAGCGTAAATAATTAAAATTTAATTTGAAGAGAAGCTAAATATTAGAAGACTATGATAAAACTGTTACAGGAAAAAAATGAAAATTTCTTAAAAATATGCATAATAGATATCAAATATGTTTGCTTTGAGTTGTTCATAAGTGACTTACCACTCTTGGAGCATTTTATGTTTAGCTAAAATTGTTAAATCCCATCTGGTGTTTGTAAAGTCTTTTACTATCCCCTGCTGGGACAGGCAGACATTGGTTTGCATGACTGTGTGTTCCCAAAATATTTTTTAAGAAGTATCTAGTGGATTTATACCAACTGTTGCAGGATTATGGAAGACCGCATTTCCATTATAATGCCTTTAGGAATGGAGACAAATGTCATCAGGTCACAAAAGACCCATCAGTTTTACACTGTGTGACATTTGGGAAAGAATGTGAATGATTAGTGGTTTTCAAAAGTTGTTTGGAATTCAACATCCTGTGTAGATATTACTTGAAAGATATTTATAGGTGCTGAGTCAGTGATATGTGATTTGTTCTACTGGATTTTATATTAGGATGTGAGGACTACGACCTTGAACCTTAGTCTTTCCAATAAATTCCCTTGAGATATTTTTATATCCAATCAACAGGTTGTTTTGCTTTGTTGAGTGATTTTTATTGTACTGTGACAGTAGGAGAAGCACTAGACAGCAAGACTGGCAGTTCAAACACACAAGCCACTCCTTGAAACCCTTTACAGAGTTGCTATGAGTCGGAACCTACTCAACAGCACTTAACAACAACAACAATTGACATAAAAACAGTCGTACATCTCTAGAAATCAATGAGGTCTTTCTATAGAGAAAATATAACGAAATTCAGTAAACATTTACTAAATAACATCTATGTCGGAAGTTGTTGTTGTTAAGTTACATTGAGTCAGTTCTGACTTATAGTGACTCTGAATAGCATTTCTAAGAGTGCCTAAGTGGGTTTGAACTGCGGGTCTTGCAGCTAGCAGACCAATGCTTATCTTACAGTGTTATACAAGGAGAAATGGAAAAAAAATTAGAAATCATTCCAATATTCAAACAATTTGGAAAATAAATGGAGAGTTAGATTAAAAAAAACAAGTTAATTGAAGTTCTAAAAAATGAAGCATAAAAAAATGCTGTGATAACACTGATAAATGAGTGATTAAACTTGACTGGAGACTTTCTCTTATATACTTTGGACATGCTATTTGGAGGGACAAGTTCCTTGAGAAGGACATCATGTTTGGTGAAATGGAGGGTCAATAAAAAAGAGGAAGACCCCAAGAAGATGGATTGACACAGTAAGAGTAGCGATGGGTTCAAATGTAACAATTATGAGGATAACCGACGACTGAGCAGTGTTTTGTTCTGTTGTGCATAGGGTCGCTACAGATGGCACCTAACAATAACAACACAATTTGACTGGGGATGAAATACATAACATGGTAGAAAGCAGTACTTAAAACAGGTCTTAAAAGATAAGCATAATTTTAAATTAAAGTTGTAGATACAAGTCGGTATAGGTAAAATGAATCACTGTATGTTATGATAGTTAAGATTTTGTGTTAACTTGACTGGGCCTGGCTTCTCAGTGGTTTGGTAGTTGAGATGTAACCATTCCCTGTGATGTGATTGGCTGTGATAAACCAAAAAGAGGATTAAGATTGGGGTGTGGTACTGGTGGTTGTGAACTGTCAAGTCGGTTCCAGCTCATAGTGGCTATCTACAGAGTTTCTGAAGCAGGAGCAGAAAGCTTCATCATCACCATCATCAGCTTGATCTGATTAGTGGAGACTCCCAAGGGTGCCTTTTATCTTAAAAGAGATAAAAGGAGAGAGACTTGATCAAAGAAGAAGGGATCTACTACAACCAAGATAGAAGAGCTAGAAGTGGAGTGCATCGTTTGGACATGGGCTCCCTGCACTGTGAAGCTCCTAGATCCAGAAGAGATTGATGTCAAGACACATGGAGAACTCCAAGGAATTCTGGACCCACAGATGCTGAAAGATGGGTCTACAGATGCTGATGCTCTAAATTTCAACTTGTAACCTCCTAAATTGTGATAGAATACATTTCTGGTTCTTGAAGCCATCCACTTGTGATATTTCTTTTATAGCAGCATTAGATAACTAAGTCATATATATGTAATATAATTTAAAAGTAAAATTGAAATTTATTACCTTTCAAGATAAGATCATATAAAAGTCAAACTACAGTAGAAAGAAGTTGTGGACAGATATCTGAATTTTAATCTTGGATCTGACACTAACAGTGTAAGTTTACATAATTTTCTGCTGACATTTTTTAGTACTTATAGGTGTGATGCTGTAAGATAAGTTCTAGACTGAAAATTTGGTTTGAAATGCTAGGTCAGTAGTTCAAGTCTACCAGCCACTCTTCAGAAACCCTATACAGGATTGCTGTAAGTCTGAACCAACTTGATGGAACTTATCAAAAAATTAAAAAAAATGTCTAGGCATCTTTGGGTGGTGCAAATAGCTTACATGCTCTGCGGACAACTGAAAGGTTGAAGGTTTGAGTTCACCCAGAGACTTCTTGGAAGACAGACCTGGTGCTGTACTTCAAAAAATCAGTCATTGGAAACTCTATGGATCATAGTTCATTCTGACACATGGGTCACCATGAGCTGGAATCTACTAGACATCAACTGGTGATGGTGGTAACCTAATGTTTCAAAACAACCACTGCCGATGAGTAGACTCTGACTCATAGTGACCCTATGCAACAAAATGGAATTGCCCTAGTCACTCTAGGACTTCATTCTTCTTGGATCAACTATAACACTCAGGGAAGCAGCAGTCAAGAGATCAGACGATGTATTGTATTGGGCAAATCTGCTGCACAGGAACTTTTTAAAGTGTTGAGAAGCAGAGACGTCAGCTTGAGGACTAAGGTGCGCCTGACCCAAGCCATGGTATTTTCAATAACCTCATATGGATGCGAAGGCTGGACATTGAATAAGGAAGATCGTAGAAGAATTGATGCCTTTGAGTTGTGGTGTTGGAGGAGAATACTAAAAGTGCCATGGACTGCCAAAAGAACCAATAGATCTGTTTTGGAAGAAGTGCAGCCAGAGTGCTCCTTGGAGGCCAGTGTTGCATTAGTTTGGACATATTGTCAGGAGGGAACAGTCGCTGGAGAAGGATGTCATGCTGGGTAAGATGGAGGGTCAGAGAAAAAGAGGAAGACCCCCAACGAGATGGATCGGCCAGGTGGCATCATTGATGGCATCAAGTGTGGTAGCGGTGGTGGGGTTGGCCCAGGATTGGACATTGTTTCGTTCTGCTGTGCATGGGGTCACTATGAGTCGGTTCCGACTTGATGGCACCTTACAGCAACAACAACAACCGTCACTCTATGACTTGGACCTGTGATAGATTAATTTCTTTAGTACCTTCTGTGTTTTATATTTGACAGTAGATGGCAAGACAAGTCTATCAGACTGGACATCCTCTGAAATCAAAGCCACCCTAAATAAAATAATTTGGTTTTACCTAGGGTATCCAAGCCAGCCCTTTAAGGTGATCTTAAAGGTGCTGGCATCAAGCTATGATGGTGGAAATAATTTTATAAAGGCTTGTTGGAAAATTCTCAGCAGTGCATAATGCTTAGGGATGGCCAAAAGATTGTTTCTACGATTAGACCAATTTAATATTCAACATTTGAACTATGTTATAGTCCTTGAAATGAAAGCAGTAAAGCCATACATGGTGATGAGATATGTAAGAACAGTTAATTGGTGCATGAGTTATGTTTCCAAACTGGAAACATTTAACATTGCAAGGAAGTTACAATGTAAAACATGGAGCAATAGAGGGGTACTATTCAATGCTTGGAATCCTGTTAGGACACTGTAGGTTAAGCAGTGAACTGCTAACTGCAAGGTCAGTGTTTCAAACCCAACAGTCACTCTTTGGAAACCCTATGCAGTGTTGCATTAGTTGGGACCCACTTGAAAGCATTTAGCAACATTCAATGTTCAGTAGAAAAAATTCAATGGACAAAACAAAGTTTCTGCCATCACAGAGCTTGTAACTGCATAGGAGACAAACAAAAAAATAACTAATAAATATGTAGCATAGGATAAAGTATAAATGCTTTGAAAAAAGACAGAAGAAGAGAGTGACTTTTAAAAATTTGTTTAAAAACAATTAAAAACAAATCAGGATAAGAGGATAGTGACTATGTTAGGTAAAACAGGGATCATTTCTGTGACAGGTGACATTTAAGTAGAGATCTGAGTGACATGAGGGAGCCACTCATGTGAATATTTGGAGGAAAGAGCTGGTTAGGGAGGAATTGTACTGGTCAAAGCAACTGCTGGGAGCATGGCTAGCATTTACAAATTGTAGTAAGGAGGCTATTCTAGAGTAGAATGAGCAAGGAGCTAGAGCTAGAGCTCGAGAGAAAGTCAAGTGTCACATTACAAAGGGTTTGTAAACCAACATAAGGTATTTGGATAGTATTTTTTAAATTATACAAAGCTGCTGAAGAGTTTGCACATGGAAATACCCAAAGTAGCCTGTTTTGGACTGCAAGGGAAAAACGTGAAACCAAAGTGATTAGTTTGAGGCAATTGTTAGTAGTGAGGGTCTATGAATGATTGGATCAGAGTTATTCCTGTCGGGCTGGTGAGACGTGATTGTTTTGGATGCATTTAAGGGTAAATACAATAGGATTTGCTAATGGTTCGGGTATGAGATGTGAAAGAAAAATGAGGGGATTCCAGTTGGTTTGTTCTCCAGATGGAGAACACAGGAGAGGGAAATAGAGTCCAGTGTTATTTATGTTACTTTTGAGAAATACTTCAGATATTCAAATATTGATGTTGAAGTATCAGTTGGATACATAATATTGAGATTCTGGAAGAAGTTAGGGCTGGAGGCATATTGAAGTCACCAGTTAATGTAGATAGTACTTGATAAGATAACCTAGAGAGGAAGTATATGATAAAGAGACTAAGGACTAAATCTTGACATATTACAATGTTTAGAGATCAGTGAAAGGGAAAGGAGCGAGAAATACATGTCAGTACTGTGGGAGAAAAGGCAAGAGACTAAGGTAGCCTGAGAGTCCAGTGAATGAAACTAAGAAGAGGGCAGTTAGTTATGTAAAACATGTGTGAGAAGTCTTGAAGACTTGGAGCTAACCCAGTATATGACAATATGGAAGTCACTGATGATATTCACAAGCACATTTAAAGATCTTCTTCCTACTTCCCATTCCTTCAGATTCAAGAATGCTGCTGTTGTTGTTATGTGCCGTGGAGTCGGTTCCGACTCATAGCGAGCAACCCTACACGGGGTTTCCGAGGCTGTAAATCTTTATGGGAGCAGACGGCCTCATCTTTCTCCCATGGAACCGCTGGTAGTTTCGTACTGCTGACCTTGCGGCTCGCAGCCTGATTCGTAACTACTATGCTACCAGAGCTCCTTTCCGATTCAAGAATAACAGGAGGTAAATTTTAGGAAAAACAGAACAGTATCCAAATTCTAACTATATCATGGCGAGCTTAGTCACCAGGTCTGGATTAAGGGGCGGGACATGGTAGAAATAGTGTCTTTGGCTGGTTGTGGAAAAAGCACATTAAAATGTTTTCCCTTTGTCTATATTTTTATTTACCCTCTGATCATTGGTGTTTCACAATCATGTATCAAGTGTGCTTTCACAGTGATTGTTCCAGTAGCTCTTCAATATAGTCTTAATTAACATGTTAATCAATTATCTACCTCCGAAAAGATAGTCACATTTAGAAAATGTGCTAAGGAAGCCATTGATATTACTGCTTCCTCCAATTTGGAATGTGATTTGCAGTGACTTTTATGGATTGAGAAGGGAAGTGCATTATGTGATTTAAAGAAAAACAAACTTGATTAGGAGTCAGATGTTTAGAGTTTTAGATAGTCCCAGTGCTTCCAGCTGTGTTAACCTCTTTGGCCTTGGCTTTCTCATCAGCATAAATAGCTACTTGAATGGTTTATATAATACAATAGTCTTTAGTACACTAAAATCCAGTCCAAAAAAATTGATTTAAAAATGTGGGAAATTTGTTAAAATAAGTAAGAGAAAGATTCTGAGTTAGGGTAGCTCCAGGTTTGGCTATTAATGTTTATTGTTGTTAAGTACTGTTGAGTCACTTCCGACTTATAGTGACTTTGTATAGGATTTCTAAGCAGTGGCTGTTGGACTTGAACCATTCATCTTGTGCTTACACTACCAGGATTTATTACACAATATTTATTATACAGATTATCCTGTGAGATAATGCAACTATTATGGGTAGCTGATACTCTCTTTACAGGATCAACTGAAAAGTAGCAAGATTAAGTTACTTGTCTAAGGTCTTAAAGTCAGTAAAGGGGCAGAAAAAGGTTTTACTCATAGTCTGTTTGACTCTAGACTATGCTTTCAATTGCTAGACTCTGGTAGCGTAGTGGTTACGAATCGGGCTGCAAACCACAAGGTCAGCAGTTCGAAACTACCAGCTGTTCCGTGGGAGAAAGATGAGGCGTTCTGCTGTCGTGAAGATTTACATCCTTGGAAACCCTGTACAGGGTCGCTATGACTTGGAACGGACTCCACCACACATAACAACAACAACAACAACTGCCTTCTTTACATTGAGATGCAATCCACACCGAAGGCTGTGCTCTTTGATCATCATCAGTAAATATTCTAAATCCTCTTCACTTTTAGCAAGCAAGGTTGTATCATCTGCATATCACAGGTTGTTAATGAATCTTCCTCCAATTCTGAGGTCACGTTTTTCTTCATAGAACCCAGCTTCTCGGATTATTTGCTCAGCATACAGGTTGAAAACGTATGGTGAAAGAATACAACCTTGTCGTACACCTTTCCTAATTTTAAACCATTCAATCAATGTTCCCATGTTCTGTTTTAACAACTGCCTCTTGGTTCATGTACAGATTCCTCATGAGAACAATTAAGTGTTCCAGAACTCATACTTCACAATGTTGTCCATGGCTTGTCATGAGCCACACAATCGAAAGCCTTTGTGTAGTCAATAAAGCAGAGGAAAACATCTTTCTGGTATTCTCTGCTTTCAGCCAAGATTCATTGGACATTAGCAATGATATCCCTCGTTCCATGTCCTCTTCTGAATTTGGCTTGAACCTCTGGAAGTTCTCTGTCAATGTTTGGTTGTAGCTGTTTCTGTATTACCTTTAGTAAAAGTTTACTCACATGGGATATCAAAGATATTGTCCGATGATTTCCCCATTCTGCTGGGTCACCTCTCTTTGGAATGGGCACAAATACGGATCTCTTCCAATCAGTCAGCCAGATAGTTGTCTTCCAAATTTCTTGGCAAAGATGAGTGAATGCCTCCTGTGCCATCTCACTTTCTTGAAAGATTTCAATTTTTATTCCATCAATTCCTGGTGCCTTTTTCTTTGCCAATTCCTTCAATGCATCTTGGACTTCTTCCTTAAGCATCATTGGCTCTTGATCATATGCTATGTCTTGAAACGGCCTTCAATATGGATTATATCTCAATGTAAAGAAAACAAAAATCCTCACCACTGGACCAATAAACAATGTTCTTGTCAATGCAGAAAAGATTGAATTGTCAAGGACTTCATTCTTCTTGGATCAACCATCAACACTCATGGAAACAGCAGTCAAGAAATCAAACGATGTACTGCATTAGGCATATGTGGTGCACAAGAGCGTTCTTAAGTGTTGAAGAGCAACAATGACAGCTCGAGGACTAAGGTGCACCTGACCCAAGCCATGGTATTTTCAGTCACCTCATATGCATGCGAAAGCAGGACAGTGAGTAAGGAAGACCATAGAAGAATTGATGCTTTTGAGTTATAGTGTTGGAGGAGAATATTGAAAGTGCCATGGCTGCCAAAAGAACCAACAGATCTGTGTTGGAAGAAGTGTAGACAGAGTGCTCCTTGAAGGCAGTGCTCCTCGGACATATTTTCAGGAGGGACTAATTGCTGGAGAAGGATATCATGTTTGGTAGGGTGGAGGGTCAGAGAAAAAGAAGACCCCCAGTGAGATGTATTGGCAAAATGGTAGCATCTATGGGCTCAAGCTTGGCAACAATTGTGAGGTTGGCCCAGGACCGGGCAGTGTTTCATTCTGTTGTGCATAGGGTCGCTATGAGTCAGTACTGACTCGAGGCACGTAACAAGAAACAACAACCGTCTTCTTTTGTCTGCTAAATCATTTTAATGATTTAGTGCTGCTATAACAGGAATACCACAAGTGGGCAGCTTTAACAAATAAAAATTTTATTACAGTTTTGGAGTCTAGAAGTTTGAATTCAGGGTGCTGACTGTAGTGGCAAGACCTTGTCTCCTTTCAACATCTGTAGGCCAGGCAGTCCTTGGAGATCTCCATGTATCTTGGCATCAGTCTTCCCCTAAGTCTAGAAGGTTCTCAGCAACTCATTTTGTATGGGTTGCCATGAATTGGAGGCCAACTTGCTGACAGCTAACAACAACAGCAATAACAGGGACCCTAGGTCCAAAGGACTTGCAATACACATCTGGTTCTTTTTTGGTTGTAGTTATATCTCTTTCTTCTCTGCTCACTTCTCTTATGTTTTATTTTTTGTAAGATAAAAGGTGTAACCAGAATGAGAGCTTGACTTGACTAAAAGTGGTGACTTGAGTTTGGGCAATGACTTAAGTAAAGGTGGGAGTTGAGCGAGGATGGGATCTGAGTTGTACCCTTTTGTAAGACTCCCATATAACACACATTGATATTGCCTCGTTATCATATGCTGTTGCTGTTAAGTACTGTGGAGTCGGTTCCGACTCCTAGTGACCCTGCACAGGGCTTCAGAGGCTGCAAATCTTTATGGGAGCAGAAAGCCTCATCTTTCTCCTGAGGAATAGCTGGTAGTTTCAAACTGCTGACCCTGAGGTTAGCAGTCTGATTTGTAACCACTATGCTACCAGCATAGTTATAATTTAGAGGTTATTTACATCACATCACAGAATGAAGGATAATAATATCAAATAATAAAATGGAGGACAACTGCACATTACTGGGAATCATAGTCTAGCAAAATCCACATTTTGTGGGGACATAATTCAATTAATGACAATCAGTATGCTTTCAATGACATTGTTTTCTTTGTCTGTTGATGTCAACATTAAGTGGAAAACCATTTGGTTGTTAAGTATCATCAAGTTAGTGCTGACTCATAAGAAGGAAACATTGCCTGATTCTGTTAATACATGTTGCTTCTTTCAGCATCTTACAATTGCTGCCATGTTTGTATTCATTGTTGTAGCCCTTTTGTCAATCATCTTGAGGGTCTTCCAAATTTTTGGACACTTTAGAAAGAATGGAGTTGTCTCTCCTGATATAACTATAAGCACTATTAGAGTGTTAAATCCTAGTGATAAAAAAAAAAAAAAAATCAACCAGAGGAAATCTTATGGATTACAGTTATCTGATTTCATTTTGTATGGGTTGCCATGAATTGGAGGCCAACTTGCTGACAGCTAACAACAACAGCAATAACACAATTTGCATACAAATATTTAAACATTATGAAATTTGTACTTGACTGATTTAAGCTGGTAAAATATTGGTTTAATTATTAAGAGCACAGGTTTTGGATTTGAGACCTATCTATGCCATTTAATCTGTGATTTGGGTGGACATGGAGTCTTTCTAAGGCTCAGTCTCTTCAATTCTAAAATAGGCCAATAGGACCAATCTCACATGGTTATTGTGAAAATTAGTTGTATTAAGTCCGTAGCAGATTGTAAGCATTCAGCAAATGTTAAATTTACTCTACTTCAGCTACTACTATTCCTATTATCGCCATTACTTCTATCTATAATTTTGACCAAATTATGGATTGTTGTTGTTGTTGTTAGGTTCCATCGAGTCAGTACCGACTCATAGCTACCCTATGCACAACAGAATGAAACACTGCACGGTCTGGACTGAATCACAAATAAAAATTACAAATAGGGATCTAGCTTCATCACCATAGCTTATTTTAATGAACATTTTAAGGTCCTCTATTTTTCTTTATATTTTATTGGATATGGGGTAGGTGCTGAAGCAAGAGAAGTTTAAGATGGAAAACAAAATCAGTAAAACTTTTGAACTACCCTTGAGGTACTAAGAATTCAGCTAATACTAGGAATCCAAAATGATTGAGCTTTTTTTTAAAAAAAAATTATTATGGTTTACGTGAAAGTTAACACAGCAAAATAGTTTCCCATTCAAATGTATACCCAGTTTACTTTGTAGCATTGGTTGCTATCCCCATAAAGCGTCAGCACTCTCCCATTTTCATCCTGATATCCTTATTTCCATGCTTCCAGCTTCCCTGTTCCTCTTTGCCTTCTCATCTTTGTTTTGGGCAGATGTTTCTGGCTTGGTTTCATTTAGCTGATTATTCTAAGAAGCACATTCCTCATGGGTGCTATGATTTTCTTTATAGACCAATCTATTATTTAATTGAAATAATTGATTTTTCTTTGACCAGTAAGTTTGGCTTCAGTTCCAAGTTAAAGGGATGTCAGGATTTCTCCAGCCTCCATCAGTCTAGTAAGTCTGGCTTTTATTAATTGAGTTTTGTTCTAATTTTTTAATCCCATTCTCACCAGGAACTTTTATTGTGTCCCTGGTCAGAGCAGTCATTAGTGGTCGCTGGGCACAATCAAATTCTTCCGGTCTCACACTAGAGGAGGCTGTGGTTTGTGTAGACCATTAGTTCTGTGGACTAATTGCTTCCTTTATTCTTTGGTGTTCTTCATAAGTATCCTTTACTCCATATGGGAAGAGACCAACAATAGTTGCATCTAGATGGCCACTTGCAAGCTTTTAAGACTACAGATGTGCCCAAAGCAGGATGTAGCATATCTTCATGAACTATGTTATGCCAATTTACATATATGTCCACTGAGACTATGGTCCTTAGCCTTCAAGTCTGGTAACTCAGTCCCATTAAATTTTTGGAGATTTATAAGAAGTTTACATAACTCTACCCCTATGTGCTTGTACATCAGCATACAACATATATAAATGTGTCTGTATAAATGCCTACAACATACCTATGTCTGCACATGCATGTACTCCCATACAGTCTTCCACATCTCTATTATTGTTGCTAAGTGATACAAAAAATTGGCAACTAACCCTCACTCCCTCACTGTTTTACTCAGTTGGGTTTCATAATTCATTGCAATTGCCAGCACTCAATACTCAAAGTTGTGGAGTTTATTCAGGGAGGTTACTAGGTTACAATTCACAGTCAGAAATGCTCAGGGTTCAGTGACAGTCAGAACTGTGTCTTCTCAGGTATGCCCACAGGCAGGCCTATTTCTGCCCAGCCAAAGTTAAAAAACTCTTTTAGGACTGCTGATAAATGGCCACAAGACACACCACTCCTCCACAAGTCTCAGTCTGAAGACACTCAGCTCTAGCTCCCTGAGTCAGCAAACCTAGCTCTCCCAATTAAGTGCTTGGAAGCACCCACTCTGCAAGCAATTCTCCTGTCCAAAGTCATTCGGCTTTATTTACTCCATAGACTGGAAAGGCCACTGCTCTGTCCCATGTTCTGGCTCTTGGTTAGGCTGCTGCTGTTCCTCTGTAACTCCTCCAGTGTCACATCTCCAGTGTCATAGTTCTTGTTCCTGCCTCAGGAAAGTTCAATATGCACACATCTCAGAGTATAAAGGACATGCTCCACTCTTAGTTCTTCTTGATGGCAGTGAAAACTGCCCTCTGGCTTCAGAGATTTATACACTTGTAACAAAGACTAAGGGTATTGTTGCTGTTCTTAAGTGCTGTTGAGTCAATGCTGACACATAGTGACCCTGTATAGTGTTTCCAAGAAGCAGCTGGTGAGCTTGAACTGCAGACCTTGCAGTTCAAATGACTTTGCAATCTGACGCATTAACCCACAGCGCTACACCAGGACTCCATAGAAGAGGCATATTAAATAATTTACTACACCACAGGTCATCCCCTGACTCTTTGAGCCATTGTCCATTTCATACATGCAGGATTAACTTCCCTATAACAGTCATTATAACTGTCAGCACACCCATGAAGCTTAGAAGTCAGCCATGACATGTCTTTATTTCTCCCATTTTTAGATATACAATTTCTAAATTGTTTGTCCTTATTAACCAGGGTTAATGTGGCACTGTAGGATAAACAATGGACAGCTAACCACAAGGTTGGCAGCTCAAACCCAACAGCTGCTTCTCAGAAACTCTATAAAGGGTTGTTATGAAGTCAGAACCAACTTGATAAGGCTTGGCAGTAGTAACAACCTTAATCCGATATTCTGAGGAAACAAGCATGTTCCTTGATATGAAGAATCTTCATTCTGATTAGAACTTTTGAGTATGTGCATCCATAAGGAAATTCCAGTCCAGAGCAAGTCATCAAAATTGCAACAATTTACACCACTCAAAGTATCAGACATCCTTCTCTTCATTTAGCTATCCTGTTGTTGTTGTTAAGTACTGTGGAGTCGGTTCCGACCCATAGCGACCCTGTACAGGGTTTCCGAGGCTGTAAATCTTTATGGGAGCAGAATGCCTCATCTTTCTCCGGCAGAGCAGCTAGTAGTTTCGAACTGCTGACCTTAAGGTTTGCAGCCTGATTTGTAACCACTACACTACCAGAGCTAAATGAGTGCCAGCCTGCAAGTTTAGAAGACCACACATGCCTCTATGCACTCAGACCAGCTGGCACCTCCATACTTTCTCTCAGGTCTAGTCCCCATGAGATAGGTTGATGCTTGTATGTTCATGTGTCCACACAACTCCCTGTACTTCAGACCAACCAGAACTCCCCCTTCTGTCTCTCTCAACTCATTTCTTCACTGTTGCATTCTCCATGACTTCCACTCCTCAAGGAGACAATGGCTACCTATTTGCTGGCTTTCTGGAAAGGATTATTTTTTTCTGATGGGCACAAACTTTTCTTGCTTTAATGTATTCAACAGTACACTGTTTACACAAAACTCAAAATGCCAGTCATTTTTCTACCTTCAGGTCTTTCCTTCAAATGTATATCTCCTGTTCTCTCAGCAGTTTTTGGAGGGGCTCTGGTTTTCACTCAGGCCCCCACACTCTATAAAGACTTAAACTAAAAAGACCTTTTTAAAAAAAAAATTCTAACTCTGGGCTATTTCTAACTCCACTTTTAACATACCTAATCAAGAATAGGCTGAAAGTAGGCTTGCAAGTTCTCTTCAATCAAGATAGTCAATAACAATTTCACCATACATGTGCATATGACTTGGGCCTCTGGCTAGTAGGGTGGATCAAGTCGACCATGGCCCCCTATTAGTCCTCTTGTTGAACCAGCCAAGTTTTTGCCATCAATGACTCCAGTAGCAACTTTTCTACCCTCAGTTGCAGCATATCCTCTCTTACATTCCTTTCAGTCAGTACAGTTAACCAGCAATAGTCAAAGAAATCATTTAAGAAGCAAGTTTTACTTCCCATTCTCCTTTATTCATTCTTCCATGAGTCTGGAGCCATTTCAATGAACCCCACTCATTGTACTAATTTTTAAAAATTGCAATAAACCATCCCTCCCACAGAACTCTTTACTCAATTGACTTCCATGACTCATTGAATGACCACACAGAACTCAGGTACCATACTCGAAGTTATCGTGTTTATTAGGGAGATCAACAGGTTACCATTCAGGGTCACAAATGCTCAGGGCACAATTGTTTCAGTCAGAACAGCCTCTCCTCAGCTGTATCCACAGGCTGGCCTATTTCTGCCTAGCCAAAGATACAAAGCTCTTTTAGGACTGCTGAAAAAATGCACACAGGACACACCCTTCCACTGTAAACTTCAGGCGGAAGACACTCAGCTCTAGCTCCATGGATTAGCAAACCCAGCACCCCAACTAAGTGCTTGGAGGCACCAAACCTCCTGCTCAAGGTCATTCAGCTTTACTAGCTCTGTGGGCTGGGAAGTCCACTGCTCTGTCTCTTGGTTTGGCTGCTGCTGCAGTTCCTCTGCCACACTTCCAGTGTCACAGCTCTGGCTGTCACCACTTTCTGTTCCTGGGTCAAGGAGGTTCAATGCACAAAGATCTCAGGGCCCAAAAGATGTGCTCACTCTTGGTTCTTTCTTCTTGATGGTAGTGAGATCCCCCTATCCTGGTGCCGAGATGACTCATTTTATATCCATGTTAGAGTTCCAAGTTTTTACAATCACAATTAATTTTGCTAAGAATCACTCATAACTGAATCATTTTATCCTATCATTATCTTCTCCCACCTTCTGTTACTCAGACCCAGCAGGGAAAAAGGAGTGTTACAAAGAAGAGACATTAAATAATTCACTACAATATACATATCTACATATGTAACCATAGCACATTATTTTGGGTTGCTACTCCTGGTGTAGGAGTCCTGGTGTGGCACTGTGGGTTAACATGCTGGACTGCAAAGTTGGTTTGAACTACAAGGTTGGTGGTTCAAACTCACCAGCCATTCCTCGGAAACACTATACAGGGTTCTATGGGTCGGAACTGACTTGAGGGCACTTAGCAACAACAACTCTTGGTATGGCATAGTGCTGTGGGATCAGCACTGTACTGCCAACCACAATGTTGGCAGTTTAAACCCATCATCTGTTTTTCAGAAACCCTATACAGGGTTGCTATGATTAGGAACTAACTTGACAGCACTTAACAACAACAGTAACAACAATTGCTATTGTTACAGAATTGTATATGTTATAGCTTTTACTGTGTTGTTAGGTGCCATTGAGTCAGTTCTGACTCAGTGACCCCCATGTACAACCAACTGAAACACTGGGAGTCCTGCACCATCTTCACAATGGTTTTGCTTGAACCCATTGTTGATGCCACTGTATCAATCCATCTTGTTGAAGGCTTTCCTATTTTTTTGCTGATCATCCATTTTATTAAGCATGATGCCTTTCTCCAGGGACTGGTCTTTCCTAACAACATGTCCAAAGTATGAGAGATGAAGTTTTGCCATCCTCATTTCTCAGGAACATTCTGGCTTTACTTGTGCTGACTTCTCCCACATTGTGTATTGCCTTTCCCCTTAACAGAATTAACACATGCCCTGGTGTGGAACTTCAGGATAAGTAAAGTTGATTTGAACCTCAAGGTCTGCAGTTCAAACTCACCAGTCACTCCTCAGAAACTCTATAGAGTCGCTATTAGTTGGAACCAACTCAGTGGCACTTAACAACAACATATATCTTAGAGTGAGATTGCAGGAGCATATGTTACTATTATTTTTAGCTTTTTATTTATTTATTTTTTATAAAAAAGCATCAGACCATTTTACATAGTGCTTGTACCATTTTACAACCCCACCAGCTAGTATAAGAGTTCCAATTTCTCCACAACCTCTCTAGTAGTTGTTATTTTCTGATTTTTCAATCATTGTCATTTTGGTAAGGGAAAAAGAACAAGGCACCAGGAATTGATGGAATAAAAATTGA
>NW_006408551.1:24581592-24587448 GCF_000296735.1 Chrysochloris asiatica | reverse complement strand
CTGAATAATCAGATGAGGGACAGTTTGCTATGTCTACTAGGTGGCTAAAGTCTGATCCTCAGAGTGGACTGATTTTTGTTTGTTGATATTATACCATTACATTGCTGGACATTTCTATTAGTTCCAGTTGTTTTCTCACTGGATTTCTGAGATTTTCTTTGTATAGAATCACGTCCTGTACAGACAGAGTTTTACTTTTTCCTACCATTTTGGATGCCCTTTATTTTTCTTTCTTGCCTTATTGTTCAAGCTAGGACTTCCAGACTTCCAGTGCATTATTAATGAGAGTGTTAACAATGGGCATTCCTGTTTTGTTCCCATTCTCAAGGGGAATACTTTCAGTCGCTCTCTGTTGAGAATAATGTGGGCTGTTTGTTTTGTACATAGATAGTTCCCAGGTTCTGAGCGAGAGCAATTTCTAACTATGTCTTTAAGTAGAACTGTGTAATATATGGTTCTTATTTACCTTACTTTAATGCAAAAAAGGAGCCCTGGTGGCACTATGGGATAAACATTGGACCTCTACCTTCGAGGATGGTGGTCTAAACCCACCAGTCACACAATGGAAAAATGATAAGGTCATCTGCTTCTGTAAAGATTTATTAAAGTCTCATAAATCTTAAAGAACTGTGTCCCATAAAGTTGCTATGAGTTAAAATGGATTTTAAAGCATTAGGTTTTGTATTGTTTTAGTGCAAGGAAAGATTTAAAGCCCTTTCACTGATTTAAAAGCTGCACATGCAGCGAGCGAAGATGATTATAATGAAGAATTTATTGTGAGTAGATGTTAATTAAATTGATTAAAAGAGATGGCAGATTTGTATAACATTAAAGGGCAGGTAGAAGTTGCCATAACCCAGAGACCACCTGTATATCCACCATTCGTCTGTCAGTTTTTGTACTGTGGTGGCTTGTGTGTTGCTGTGATTCTAGAAGCTATGCCACAGGTATTTTAAATGCCATCAGGGTCACCCACAGTGGATAGATTTCAGATGAGCTTCCAGATGAAGACAGACTAGGAAGAAGGAAAGACAGACTACTTCCAAATGTTCAGTAACTGAAAACCTTATGAATAGCAGCGGAACTCTGTCAGCAACAGATTATTGAATACTGAAACATGATGAAGGGCATCAGAATATTGTCAGATATAGTGCTGGAAGATGAGCCCTTCAGGTTGGAAGACACTCAGAATGTGACTGGGGAAGAGCTGCCTCCTCAAAGCAGAGTTGACCATGATGATGCAAATGAAGTAAGGTTTTTTGGGACTTTCATTTGCTGATGGTGCACAACTCAAAATGACGGGAAAGAGCTGTAAGTATCCACTATGAATCAGAACATGGAATACACAACTATGAATCTAGGAAAATTGGAATTAGTAAAAAATGAAATGGAATGTATAAACATCGATATCTTAGGCATTAGTGAGTTGAAATAGACTGGTATTGGCTATTTTGATAATCATATGGTTTACTATGCCAAAATGACAAATTGAAGAGGAATGGTGTCACATTCATCATAAAAAACAACATAACAAGATCTGTGATAAAGTACAATGCTGTCTGTGATAGGACAATATCCATATGTCTACAAGGAAGACCAGTTAATACCACTATTATTCAAATTTACACACCAATCACTAAAGCCAATGAGGATGAAATTGAAGAATTCTGCCAACTTCTTCAGTCTAAAATTGATCAAACATGCAATCAAAATGTATTTTATAATTACTGGTGATTGGAATGCAAGGGTTGGGAACAAAGAGGAAGGATGAGTAGTTGGAAAATATGGCCTTGGTGATAGAAATAATGCTGGAGATTTCATGATAGAATTTTGTAAGACCAATGACTTCTTCATTGCAAATACCTTTTTTAAACAACATACAAGATGACTATACACATGGACCTCACCAGATGTAATACATAGAAATCAAATTGACTACATCTTGGTAAAGAGACGGTAGAAAAGCTCCATATCATCAGCCAAAACAAGGCCAGGGCAGACTGTAGAACACACAAATTGCATATGCAAATTCAGGTTGAAACGGAAGAAAATTAAAACAAGTCTACAAGAGCCAAACTATGACTGTGACTATATCCCACTTGAATTCAGAGATCATCTGAAGAACAGATTTGATTCCTTAGACACTAAAGACCAAAGACCAAAAGAATTGTGGGCTGCCATGAAGAGCATCATACAGGAAGAAAGCAAAAGGTCATTAAGGAGACATGAAAGAAGGAAAAGATCAAAATGGATGTTAGAAGAGACTCTGAAACTTGTTTTCCAGCATAGTGATGCTAAAACAAATGGAAGAAGTGAGGAGGTACAACAGCTGAACAGAAAATCTCAAAGGTCAACTTGAGAAAACAAATATTGTAACAAAATGTGCAAAACCCTGGATTTAGGAAATCTAAATTTTCTAAATTTAGAAAGAACACTCTCAGCATTTCTCAAACTGAGGAACCTGAAGAAAACCTTGACTGAAGGTACTGAAGGATTCTTTGGGCAAATCATTGAATGATGCAGAAAGCATCAAAAGATGGAAGGCATATACAAATTCACTCTACAAAAAAGAAATGGCCAATGTTCAACCATTTCAAGAGGTAGTATATGATCAAGAGCCAATGATACTTAAAGGAAGAAGTCCAAGGGGTAATGAAGGCATTGACAAATAACAAGGCACCGGAATTGATGGAATACAAATTAAAATATTTCAACAAAGTGAGGTGGCACTGGAGGCATTCACTTATCTACGCCAAGAAATTTGGAAGACAACTACTTGGCCACTTGACTGGAAGAGATCTGTACTTGTGTCCATTCCAAAGAGAGGTGACCCAATGGAATGTGGAAATCATGCAATATTATTGATATCCCATGAGATTAAAGTTTTACTAAAGGTAATAAAAAAAACGGCTGAAACCATACATTGACAAAGAGCTTCCAGAGGTTCAGGCTGGATTCACAAGAGGACGTGGAATGAGGGATACATTGCTGATATCAGACGGATCTTGGCTGAAAGCAGAGATCCTAGAAAGCTGTTTACCTGTGCTTTATTGACTATGCAAAGGCTTTCGATTGTGTGGATCATGACAAGCTATGGACAACATTGCAAAGTATGAGTACTTGTGTCCTGGCTCTTATTTCTTTTGGATATATGCTAAGTAGAGGGATTGCTGGGTTGTATATTAACTAGTCATTTCAAAGTAAGATATTATTTAGTTGCTATGTATTTAGTCTATTTTTCTGGTTCTTTCTGTTATTGATTTCTAGTATTATACCATTGTGAGCATGACTAGAGGAGGTGAATTTATTGAGGCTTGCTTTGTGTCCTAAAATATGGTGTAATCTAAAGAATGATCCATATACATTGGAGGAAGATGTGTACTGTCCTGCTGTTGGGTGGCGTGTTCTGTACATGTTGATGAGCTCCAAATTGCTTGATGGTGTTACATAGTTCTTCTGTGTCTTTGCTGAGTTTCTTTCTAGTTGTAATGCCTGTCATCAAAAGTGGTGTGTTATAGTTTTCTACTATGATTATAGAGCTTTTTATTTTTCAATCTCTTAGAATATGTGTTTGGAGGTTTATTCTTTCATTGTTGTTGTTGTTAAGTGCCATCAAGTTGATTCTGGTTCATAGTAACCCTTTTACAGGGTTTCTGAGGAGCAGCTGGTTGGTTTGAATCACATTCCTTGTGGTTAGCAGTACAATGCTGATCCTACATCATCACTTCAGGACCCTTTAATCATTATAAAATGCCTTTCTTTATCACTTACAATGGATATTGACTTAAAGTCTATTTTATCAGAGATAATTTTGTCATTCCTCCTTTCTTTTTGTTTCTGTTTACCTAATATATGGTAGTTCTTTCATTTTTGTATATAAAACCTATTTATATCTTTGTGTCTAAGGTGTCTCTTGTAGGCAACATACTGATGAGTCACATTTTGCTATCTACTTTGCCATTCTTTGTCTCTTGACTTGTGCATTTCAACCTTTTATCTTCAGTGTGGAGTCCTGGTGTGGTGCTTAAGGTTAATGTGCTGGACTGCAAAGTTGGTTTGAACTGCAAGCTCACCAACTGCTTCTCAGAAACCCTATACAGGGTCACCATGGGTCAGAACTGACTCCACATCACTTAACAACAACAACACCTTCAGTGTGATTATTAATACATATGAATTTAATTCTGCTTTGTGGATGTGTATGGCATTAATGATTTCTTTGTTCCAGTTAATTTTCTGTGCTGGTTATCTTTATGGATTTTATTTTTGTTTCATTTGTTTTTTATTTTGTTTGCTGAGTCTTCCCTTTTTAGTGAGTAGATTTATATTCTTATGGTTACTCTGAAATACACCTTTACCTTCCTAAGTTTAAAACTGTCTGTTATGTTTTGATATTGTCTTGGCTTCCTCTCTGTTTTTTCTACACTATTTGTTCCCTCATTTTGTTTTGAAGTTTTCATAATTTACAGACTGACATCTCAAGCTCCTTGTTTTCAGGTTTACAGATTTATTTTACTTTTGAGGATTCTTTATCTGGGTTGGCATCTGGGAAATGCTGTTGTGTGTCTTGATCTCAGGTTGTTGTCTCATGCTAGTTTTCTATATGGAGTATTTTCTTTAATATTTCTTGTAAGGCTTGGTCTTATTTTCACAAATTCATTAATTTCTGTTTCTTTGGGAATATCCTGGTCTAACTGTCATATTTGAAAGACAGTTTTGTTGGATATATGATTCTTGGTTAGCAGCTCTTTTCTTTGGGGTTTCTTTCATCCCATTACCTTCTTGCCTGCATGTTTTTCAATTGAGAAATCAGAGCTCAGTTTTATTGGTATCCCTTTATATGTGATTTTTTTGTGTGTTTCACGAGTTGCTCTCAGAAGTCTTTCTCTCTGATTTTGGAACATGTGACTGTGATATGTCTTGGTGACTTTCTTTTGGGATCTATCCTGTATGTGGTTTGTTGAATTTTATTTCTTCTAAGATTGAGTTGTCTGTTATTCTGAATTCGTTGCCTTACTTAGAAAGTGACATTTGAGCAGAGGTTTAAAGGAGTTAAGAAAGAAAGACATAGGGATATCTGGGGAAAAAATTATATAGAAGATCTATAAAGATCATGTTCCTGGAGGTGAAAAAATACCTAAAAACTGGAAGTTAACATGATCAAGTTGTAACTGGATGGGGGAAGAGTGGAATTTAGAAGAGGAGTCATAAAGGTACTGGTGATAGGGTGATGAATAGATTGTATATGATCTTGAAAGCAGAATGTTATTTGGCTTTTTATTCTGTGTGAGAATAAAGGCGGCCACTAGAGAGTTTTAAGAGAGAAGTGATGTCATCTGGTTTTTGTTCTAATAAGAGCACTTTGGCTGCCAGATTAAAAATAAACTGAGTTTATCAGTTCCCTATTGCTACTGTAACAATTTACAACAATTTTACTGGCTTAAAACAACACACATTTATTATCTTCCAATTCCAGAGGTCAGAAGCGTCACTCAGCTGAAATCAACAGGACCCTCAAAGAAAAGAACTGATAACAAAGAATCATACATCCAACAAAAGAGATCAACAGGGTTGCTATTCCTATAGAGACTTTAGAAGAGAATCCCTTTTCTTGTCTTTTCCAGTATCTAGAGCCTGCCTGCATTCCTTGGCTCCTACCTTCATCCTTAAATCTCTTTCTCTCTATGAACTTGATTCAAAATGTGAGAGTAAGAAAAGACTCAAAGATGATTTCAGGTTTTTGGCTTAAATAACTGAATGTTACCATCAACTGACATGGGAAAGACTATAGGAGGAACAGGGTAGGGACTGGTTTAGAATAAGAAACCTTATTTTGGTCATGTAAAGCTGAAAGTG
>NW_006408551.1:24577780-24581187 GCF_000296735.1 Chrysochloris asiatica | reverse complement strand
CTTCCTTATTCACTGTTCAGCGCGAAAGTGTATATTAGTATGTATATATTAAGGTGTAAATGACGAAATTGAGCAGACCAATGGATATAATGATATCAATTTGAGTATCGTTAGCATTTTAATGATACTTAAGCAATCAATGTATATATAGAGATAGTTGTTGTTAGGTGCCATCAAGTCGGTACCAACTCATAGTGACCTTATACACAGCAGAACGAAACACTGCCCGATCCTGGGCCAACCTCACTACTGTTGCCATACTTGAGTCCATCGATGCTGCCACTTTGCCAATCTATCTCATTGGGGGTCTTCCTCTTTTTCTTTGATCCTCCACCTTATCAAACATGATATCCTTCTCCAGCAATGGGTCCCTCCTGACAATATGTCCAAAGTATGAGATACAAAGTTTAGTCATCCTGGCCTCTAAGGAGCACTCTGGCTGCACAGAGAAGTCTGAAAATGAAGTCCTTCAATTAAGTCCTCCCACTTCCAAGTATACTCTGAATGAGGTCAGGTGATTGAGGAGTAAAAAATAAAGACTAGGAAGGGGCAACTAGTGAAGAAGAAAAATTGATAAAATTTGCTGTCCTAGAAATCATCTTGAAGTTTTATGCAGCATTATCAAAATGCTAAATATTTTTACATTTAACATGGAAATCATTTTTGTGAATCTTTAAAAATTTATAAAGAGTTTTATTAATAATATTTTACAGAAATACAGTAGTGAACTGGTGGCTTTTACAAAAGCGATCAATGATTGTATCACTAATCATTTGGAATGACTAAGGGTCTATTAATCAATATTCTTTTATGAAGACTGCTTTCTTTGGACTTCAGTTTGATGCTTTGGGCTTTGCTAGTCCCTGAAACTGAGCCTCTCTCAGAAAAAAACCTTGGCCATGGTAAGCTTCACAGGAAACAGATTATAGAACTAGAGATCCAAGAAAAATATTTCAGATCCATACAACATCAAAATGAGGTTTTAAAAAAAGTCTTGTAATTCCATATGACTTTATAGGCCATGAGTTTAGATATTCGTTGACTTTTAGAGAGAATGAGAAGTTTATCTTTAAGTACCACTCTAAAAATTAGACTTCAGTTGGTATAAATTTAAAAAGTGTATTTGGATAAGCCAGGTTAGGTTACTTTCCTCCCAAATATCCACTGACAGTTGGCTAAATGACACCGTCGTTGTTCTGAAAATTTTCCAACTAATTATCGTCAATTCTGCATATCCTGCATTTGTTTGCTGGCTTTGGTTTTTTAATGAGAAAAAATGACTCCTGGAACTAGACTGCTACCGTGAAATTTCCTTTTGACGTAACTGTAAGCAACCTGTAGCCATAGAACCTTATATTACTTGGAATTTCTGATACTAATGATGAGAATCCCATGTATGCTAGCATGATAGTATAAAACTTGAAATATCCTGAAAATAATACACGATGTCATGCTCTCCATTTTAAATACTTTTCAGATTTCCTGGAGTTGTTTAATACAATTGTGCTCTGGGACTCCGATGCCTTCAGACAGGAGATTATGTAGAGAATGACCCTCAGCATATTGACCGATGCTTTGCTAATGATGGCAGTGTAAACTGTTCTAATGGAAAATTTGTCAACAGCATTTTATATGGCTGACCACACATTTCTCTGCTCCTGGCTAGGAGGGTTGGCAAATGCTTGCGATTTGAAACTGGTGTTTGGAGGTAGGTGAAACCGTCCATTACATTCCCTGGAAGAGCTATTCCTTTGTTATAATATATGATTGGTGGTGGTGTCGGTGTGCTGTGCAGTCAGTTCTGACTCACAGCAACCCTGTATAGGGTTTCTGAGGCTGTAAATCTTCATGGGAGCAGAAAGCCTCATCTTTCTCCCATGGAGCAGCTGGTAGTTTTGAACTGCTGACTTTGAATTAGCAGCCTGATTAGTAACCACTACACTATCAGAGGAGCTCTAGTAGCGTAGTGGTTACGAATCGGGCTGCGAACCATAAGGTCAGCGGTTCGAAACTACCAGCCGCTCCGCGGGAGAAAGATGAGGCTTTCTACTCCCGTAAAGATTTACACCCTCGGAAACCCTGTACAGGGTCGCTATGGGTCGGAACCGACTCAACGGCACTTAACAGCAACAACAACAACACTATCCGAGCTCCTTAATATATTATTAGAAGGTGTAGTTTATTTATTGACTGAATACAAGTACCCGAGCAGTAACCTAATTCAAACACCCCCATGAGGCAGTGGTTAAAGGGCTTGGCTGCCAAACAAAGGTCAATGATTTGAATCCACAGTCTGCTCTGTAAGAGAAAGACGTAGTAATCTGCTTCGATAAATATTTATAGTGTTGGAAACCCTATTAAACAGTTAGACTGTCTTATAGAGTCACTGTGAGTCAGAATTAATTTGATGGTAGTCGGTTTGGTTTTTAGTTTTGGAACCTAATTCATATCAAATTTAAGTGTGATTGACCACAAAGCGCTCTTGTGTGTAGCTGAAAGTAGCTCTAGATACGTGGAGAGGTTCTTTCATTTTTGCAAACGTTGGAATATCAAATAAGAATGTATTTTTTGAATAGCCAAAAAGGGTATATTTTCCTATTCTAAAGATGTAAAAACCCTAAATGCATCATAAAAACACTTACAGTAATTGCTGATTAAATTAATTGATATGATACTTTAGGTCTTGTGCTTTTATAAAAAAAAGTTTTTATTGTGAATTATGTGAGTTTACGTGGGAGAACAGCAGTTTTACATTCATCCTATTGTATTTCATTTCATTGCAATAGTCACAATCCCCTTCATGCATCGTCAAATAACCATAGAGAGGATACACCCTACAGGCCTACCCCCCACCCCAGCCTTCAGCACACAGTTCCTCGCCTTCCCCAAGTCCAGTGTCCCCAGCCGCTCCATCTGTCCACTTCATCATCTTTGTCTCCATCCCTGGCATCACTGCCTTCTGGGTAGGGTCACGCTTTCCACTCTTCTCACTTGATGGTCCCAGGGACCTCCACTCCTGGGCTGCAAAATCAATCACTCCCCTCCTATTGTCAAAAAACATCTACCTCTACATTTCCTACCCTCACAGTCAGTCCTGATGGCAATTATTCACTATTGTACCACAAGAGTCTTATCCCCATTTCCTTTCACCATCTTGGTCCCAGCAGATTGTAAATCATTCAGTGGAGGTATTATCTACCCCTGCCTTGTCTGGAACTAGGCTCCCTCTTGAAAGTGTGTAAGCCATTCACTTCTTGCCTTCATAGTCTCCGCACCCCCATCCCATTTTCGGTAGTCAATGTCCAGGTTGCCCATCCCTGTTAGCCTGTGTACCAAGAGGGTGGGAGTGATCCTTGCAGTAAAGATTTGTTCCCTTTCTTGAGCTACTACTACGTCAAGAAATCAAA
>NW_006408551.1:24576417-24577345 GCF_000296735.1 Chrysochloris asiatica | reverse complement strand
TAAGGTGGAGGGTCAGAGAAAAAGAGGAAGACCCTCAATGAGATGGATTGTCCAAGTGGCAGCATCGATGGACTCAAGTGTGGCAACAGTAGTGAGGTTGGCCCAGGATTGGGCAGTGCATAGGGTAACTATGAGTTGGTACCAACTGGATGGCACCTAACAACAACAACAACATCCATTACTATAGGTAAAGTTCATCAATTTGTAGTGGATTGCGCTTTTTTTCCCCTTCCTTCTTCTTTCTTCTTTTAGTCGAGTTTTATCCAGCCATTTAATTCAGGTCAAGTTGGTACTATCTGCAAGTCTGGGTGTTCTTGTGCATCTCTCCTCACTTCATATCAGATGGACGCTTCACTCTCTGCTATCGTCCTCTGTGGCCATGTCACTGCCTTTGGGCCTAGGAGTCGCCGGGTCATGCTGTAACTGCTGCCCATCCAGGTCTCTGCCAGGGTTCACAGTAGTCTATTGAATATGGTCGGACTTAGATCCCAACTTCATTGCTGTTTTTCCACCTCTTCCCCTTATCGGTGACCAGCGTGATCACCAGCCAGACCACATGCTGCTTGTGTATTCCCCTTAAGTCTTAGTCTTGGAAGTGAGCTTGCTCTGAGGGGTTCCGACCACTTGCCTTGATGGCTCCCGGGTGAACAGCTTACTTTGTTTTTCTAGCCACTCCAGGCTGGTCTACTCGTCCTTTCCAGTGGAAATTTCCCACCTCAGACAGTTCTGGATGGGATTCTGGTTTCCACCTATGGTCTTATGCAAGCTCACTTCTTCAATCTGAAACTGATCAAACATGCAATCAATATGTATTGATCATTACTGGTGATTGGAATGCAAAGGTTGGGAGCAAAGAGGAAGGATCTGTGGTTGGAAAATATGGCCTTGGTGATAGAAATGATGCTGGAGAATGCATGATAGAATTCTG
>NW_006408551.1:24566570-24568163 GCF_000296735.1 Chrysochloris asiatica | reverse complement strand
GACATTGCCCATGTGGTTTCTAATGCGAGTCATTTGTGTTTTCTCCCTCTTTTCTTTTGATAGTTTTGCCAATGGCTTGTCAATTTTATTAATCCTTTCAAAGAACCAACCTCTTGTTCTGTTGATTCTTTCTATAGTTTTTCTATTTCTTATCTCATTTATTTCTGCTCTGATCTTTATTTTTACTTTTCTTTTGGTGACTGTATGTTCCTTCTGTTGGTCTGTTTCTAATTGTTGTAGATGTTGTGTTAATGTGTTGATTTTGGTTCTTTCTTCTTTTTGGATGTGTGCATTTATCACAATAAATTGTCCTCTCAGCACCGCTTTTGCCGTGTCCAAAGATTTTGGTATATTGTGTTTTCATTCTCATTTGTTTCTAAGAACTTTGTGAATTTATGTTTAATTTCTTCTTTTACCCAGTCACTTTTCAGTGGGATGTTGTTCAGTTTCCATTTATTTGACTTTATTACCTTGGTCTTCTTATTGATGATTTCTAGTTTTGTAGCACTTTGTCTGAAAAGATGCTTTGTAGCATTTTGATATTTGTAAATTTATGGATGCTTGCTTTGTGACCTAACACATGGTCAATTCTGTAGAATGTTCCCTGTGCACTGGAGAAGAATGTATATTGTGCTGTTGTTGGGTTGAATGCTCTGTACACATCTATGAGGTCCAGTTAGTTGATTGTGTTGTTTAGTTCTTCTGTAACTTTTTTGAGTTTCTTTCTGGTTGTTCTGTCTCTTTTTGAAAGTGGCTTATTAAAATCTCCCACTATAATTGTAGATTTATCTATTGCTTTCTTCAGTTCTAGTGTGGTTTGCTTCATATATCTTGGTGCTCTTTCATTGGGAGCCTAGATATTTATTATGGTTATGTCATCTTGCTCAATTGCTCCTTCGATCATGAGATGGTGTCCTTTTTTATCTCTTTTGCTGGTTTTTGTCTTAAAGTTTACTTTATCAGAGATTAGTATTGCCACTCCTGCTTGTTTATTGTTGCAGTTAGCTTGGTATATTTTTTTCTATCCTTTAACTTTTAGTCTGTTTTTGTCTTTGTGTATAAGGTTTGTCTCTTTCAGATAGCACGTTGAAGGATCTTGTTTTCTTATCCATTCTACCACTCTCTGTCTCTTCACTGGTGCATTCATTCCATTGACATTCAATGTAATTATTGATGTATATGTTGTTGCTAAGTGCCATCGAGTCAGTTCCAACCCTTAACGGCATTGTATAGGGTTTCTAAGGGCACGCTGGTGAGCTTGAACCACCAACCTTACAGTTTAAATGGATTTGCAGTCTGGCACATTAACCCACAGAGCCACACCAGGTATGAATTAATTGCTGCCATTATGTTACTTTTTTGGTAGTGCTGTTCGTTCCTTTGCTCTGCATGCCTTCTTGTGCTGAGTTTGTGTTTTTTGTGCTATTTCTTTGTCAGTTTCTTTTTAGTTTTCATGTTTGATTGGTCTGCTTGGGAGTTCATTTTCCTGATGAGTTATGAAGTATTAACTTTCTTTGTGGTTACCTTATAGTTTATTAACTTTTCTCTCCATTTAAGACAATCTATTATATCCTGTAATCTACCTGACCTCCT
>NW_006408551.1:24543292-24565275 GCF_000296735.1 Chrysochloris asiatica | reverse complement strand
CTCCAGGAAAAATGTGTGATCAAAAGGCCCCAAAGCAGAAGCAATATAAAAGCAGAGATAAAACCCACCACTTTGAAACAAAAATAAAACTGTGGCCAACTGGCCAGTCATCTTGCTACACAGGCAGTGTGTGTGTACTGTAGAAGCCTCCAGTAGTGGGTGGGGGTGTCCCCTCACCTAGGTCCCTCCTCTAGTCACCACCATAGAGGTACACAGATAGATAGAGAGAAGTTAACGGAAGAAAGATTGTTTACTATTTTTTGTCTCTGAAGGTAAGTTATGTATCTGCATTTGCACAGCGTAATTCTTGAAATAGTTGCATCTTTTTATATTAGGGTCTTACAGATTGTTCATATGGTTTGTCTGTCAGGCCAAGCCTGCTTTTTTTTCTTGTTGAATAAGCAGGAGTAAAAGGTCCTGCACAAGTTAACTTTAGGGCTGGGACCCAGAGGCAGAAGTTAAAAGCAGCAGCCAAAGGATTTGCCCTTGGACCAATGGGGCTCTTTCTCTCTGTTCTGTGGGAAAGTTGTGGTCTCAATGCTTGACTTTTTTTTGGGTGTACACCCACTCGCCTGAAGGAGTCCAGGCTGGGCAAAGAAGGTGCGACAGGGAAGAGGAGGAAGAAAATGTGTAGAATCCACCCACACCTCCTTTTGAAAATGTCATTGTGCTGCTTTTAGTGCTGGTTCCCTGTGCCAGTCTGACCTGCCCTCTGACCTCTGTCCGGGCAGGATGACCAAAGAGGGAGTCCCGTGTCTTGACCAATTTCTAAATTGCAATATTTTCCTTTATACTGTGATTTTTTCCACTGGTGGTTGTAGGAAACTGACACCCTGACCCTTATCCTAGATCCAGAGCTCTGGTGTTGTTTTGTGAGAGAAGGATCTCTGGGTTTTCAGCCCCTCCCCCATGGAGCCTGTCCTACATGACTCTACTCTGCTGTTGCCTGAGGGTTAGGGGACTAGTGGTACTTAAAGCACTTGGACAGTGACTGTTTACCAATCTGTATGGAAGTAATTCAATATTTTTGGAGTCCTGGTGTGGCACTGTGGGCTAATGTGCCAGACTGCAAAGCCACTTGAACTGCAAGATTGGCAGTTCAAGCTCACCAGCTGTTCCTCAGAAACCCTAAACAGGATTGCTATGGGTTGGAACTGACTATACAGCACTTAACAATAACAACAACAATTCAATATTTTAATGACTTATAAGAATGTATGATTTTGTGTTGACTTAATATTAGTCCTATATTTAATTTCACTTCATCTGTGAAATGTGAATATAGTTGACTCTTGAATAATATGGACCTCAATTGTGTGGGTCCACTTATACATGGATTCTTTTTTCCCATTGCTACTACAGAGAATTCAAGTATTTCTAGTATCTGCTTAAAATGTCATGTGATGCTAATAATTTTCACGTGAGCAGTTAGTTTCTGGGTAGAGTTAAGGATTTAAGCACTGGTTTTTCCTGAAAGCATGAAGGCCAAATATTAATATATAATAGTAAAATCAGCAACATTACAGTGTTGCCCCTTTTCCCATGCAAACACACACACAATGTATATGTCTTTAATTTAATCCATAGATTATTTTAATTGTTTTCTAGATGACTGCTAATGACACCATACTCAATTCTCCTGGCCAAAATTTGGCAAAGGGAAATGAGAACGCTGGGGAGGTAAAAGCAGAATTAAAAATATTTCCAGTTGGGAAAATGTGTTCAGATTTGCAGTTTAGTTTGGAGCTTAGTGTTTGTTAAATTGGCAAGAAACTCTGGTTTCCAATTTCTTAATTAACAAACACACCCATTAGACATCGTATTGCCTAAGTGGCCAATCAGTAAAAATGTTCAAATAACATTCTTAATGGAGAAAACTTAGAAATCTTCTGTTGAAGGTCAGTAGCAAGAAAGGATGCCTACTATGACCCTTTCTGTTCAACAAAGGATGAGATGCAGAAATAATAAGGGAGAAGACTATAAGGAGAGATACAAAACTGACATTATATACAGAAAATTTAATTATTTACATTAAAAAAAATCAACATACAAGCTACTAAAGCTAAAAAGATTTCAGTATAGTTGTTGAAGACAAATTCTTATGTAAAAACATCAATAGTTTTTTTAGAAGAGTTGTTGTTGTTAGGTGCCATCAAGTCAGTACTGACTTATAGCGACCATATGCACAACAGAAAGAAACACTGCCCGGTCCTGGGCCAACCTCACAACTGTTGCCACACTTGAGTCCATTGATGCTGCCACTTTGCCAATCCATCTCACTGGGGGTCTTCCTCTTTTTATCTGACCCTCCACCTTACCAAACATGATAACCTCAAAAAACTGGTCCCTGCTGACAATATGTCCAAAGTATGAGAGACGAAGTTTGGTCATCCTGGCCTCCAAGGAACACTCTGACTGCACTTCTTCCAACACAGATCTGTTGGTTCTTTTGGCAGCCAATGGCACTTTCAATATTCTCCTCCAACACCATAACTCAAATGTATCAATCCTTCTACTGTCTTCCTTATTCACTGTCCAGCTTTTACATGCATATGAGGTTATTGAAAATACCATGGCTTGGGTCAGGTGCACCTTAGTCCTCAAGCTGACATCTTTGCTCTTCAACACTTTAAAAAGGTCTTGTGCAGCAGATTTGCCTAATGCAATATGTCATTTGATTTCTTGATTGCTGCTTCCATGAGTTTTGGTAGTTGATCTAAGAAGAATGAAGTCCTTCACAACTTCAATCTTTTCTCCACTGTTAAGAATGTTGTTTACTGGTCCAGTACCTAGTTAAAAATAAAAAAGAAAGGTAGTAGACCATAGTATGCTATTCACAATTGCAAGCAACAACAACAACAACAACAAAAACCCTACAAAATATGTAAGAATTAGCCTAAAAACATTGTGAAGAATATTTAAAAACTGGATTAAAGATATAAAAGTAGGCCTGACCAGGTAGAGAAATACTAATTACCTATTGCTGCTCTAACAGATGTACCACAAGTGGGTTGCTTATTAAACATCCAACATCTTGAAATTTAGGAGACCAGAAGTCTTAATTCAGTGTACTGGCTCTGGGGAAAGGCTCTTATCTCCTTCTTGCACCTGTAGGCCCAACATTCCTTGGAGATATCTGTGTGTATTGACGTCAATTGTACTCTGGATCTAGGAGCTTCACAGTGTAAGGACCCCAGTTCCAAAAATTGCACTCTATTTCTTGTTCTTTCTTGGTGGTGTGATTCTTTGTCTCTCTGCTTACTCTTCTCACCTTTTATATTGCAAAAAAGAGATACATCCTAATCCTGTAGACTGCATCCAATCTTATTAGCATTATAAAAGTAAGAATTTATAACACATAAGATAATTACATCCCATCAGATCACATCATGGAGTTGTCTGCATTATACTAGATGTTATTATGGAGGTAATAACTACATCTTAACTGGTAGTGTAGTGGTTACGAATCTGGCTGCGAACCTTAAGGTCAGCAGTTTGAAACTACCAGCTGCTCTGCTTCCGTAAATGGGTCGGAACCTACTCGACGGCATGTAACAACAATAACAACAACTAGTAAACTACTGAGAATCCTAGCCTAGCCAAGTTGACACAAAACTTTTACTGTCACAATATCATACTTGTGGAGGTAAGATTAAGCATTATAAAGATGTAAATTTTTTCCCAAGTTGAATCATAAATTCAATTGTAATTAATACAAGAAAAATCAACAGAATGTTTCTTATCTGTGAATTGTTGTTAAGTGCTGTGGATTTGGTCCCGACTCATAGCAACCCCAGAATCCTGGTGTGGTTCTGTGGGCTAATACACTTGACTGCAAAGTCTTTTGAGCCACAAGGTTGGTGGTTCCCAAGGCTGTTCCTTGGAAACCCTATACAGGGTTACTATGAGTCAGAACAGCACTTAACAACAACAATAGGGTTTCCAAGGATCGTCTGGTGAACTTAAACCACCAATCTTGTGGTTCAAACTGAACTTGCAGTCCAGCGCATTATCCTGCAACACCACACTCCTATCTGTGACTTGGGCAACAGTGAATTTACAAATAACTAAGGCAATTTTTAAAAAGAAGAGTAAAGTGGGAAAAAACGATTACAACCTAGAGAATCTTATGGGGCACTTCTATTCTGTCACATTAGGTTGCTATGAGTCAGAAATAGATTGTGGCACCCAACAGCCACAATATGAAAATTGGCAGAATATTTGGAGAAAATATAGACATTCCTAAATTCATATCACAGACAAAAATAATCTCCCATAGAATAAATTAGCTAAAAGTAAAATGTAAAACTATAAAGTTATTATAAAGAAATGCTGGAGAATATCTATGTGAATAGATTTCTTAAAGGAAGTCAAAATTAGCACACACCATAAAGAAAAACAATTAGCAGAGCTGACTTCAAAATGAAAGATTTCTGTTTTGTCTAGGACACTATGCACATAATCAGAGAAGATACTTTGAATGTAAACAATCAACAAAGGATTAAAACGTAAGGAAATTCTACAAACTATGAAAAAAAACCAGCCTACCCAGTAGTCCTGGTGTGGCGCAGCAGGTTAATGTGCTGGCCTGCAAGGTTGATTTGAACTACAAGGTCAGCTGTTCAAGCTCACCAGTTGCTCCTTGGAAACCCTAGTTGGAACTGACTTGATGGCACTTAACAACAACAATAGAAAAATGGGCAAATAATATAAAAGGACAATTCATATAATGGAATTCAATTCATACAGGGGAATGCTACTTCAAAGTTGTTGTTTTTGTTATGTGCCGTGGAGTCAGTTCCGACTCATAGCGACCCTGTACAGGGTTTTCGGGGCTGTAAATCTTTATGGGAGCAGAAAGTCTCATCTTTCTCCCGTGGAACAGCTGGTAATTTCGAACTGCTGACCTTGCGGTTCGCAGCCCAATTCGTAACCACTATGCTACCAGAGCTCGTATCTCCAAACTGGTCTCCGGTATGGCTACACCAATTTATATTCTTCCAGCAGGGATAAGGGTTCCTAATCAGCTACAAGCTTGACAGCACTTTATATTATCCAACTTTTTGGTTGTTGCCATTCTTTAGTGTAAAATTTTCATTTGTACTCATCTGAATTGAGTTTCTTTCCAAATGCTTTTTAGTCTTTTTGAATTCTGCCCTTCTGTGAATTGTTCTGTTATACTCTTTGCCCATTTTTCTATTGGGTGACCTGGTTTTTCATTTGTCTGTTTTCTAAATTTTATTTTGTTGTTGCTGTTGAAGATATACACAGCAAAATATGCATCAATTCAACAACTTCAACATGTACATGGACTCAATTTTCTATAGTAGTCAGTGATAAAATGTAACAAATAGAAGCTCTGGTGGCATAGTGGGTTTCCCATTGGGCTATCTGCAAGGGCAGCAGTTGTTCCTTGGGAGAAAGATGAGACTTTGATTTGCAGCCTCAGAAATACTATACAGGGTTGCTGTGAGTCGAAACCTACTTGATGGTACACAATCACCACAAACCACCACGAAAAGTCCCTGGGGGGTGCAAACTTTGTGCCTGAGTGCTAACCTAAAGTTTGGTAGTTTGAACTCATGTAGCAGCACTGGAAGAAAGAGTTAGCAATTAACCCTATAGTGCAGTTCTACTCTGTAACACATGGGGTCACTATGCATAGGAATCAACTCTACAGCTATAGGCTTATGGCAAACATAATTCTGATATAAAATAATTTTACTCACTTTAGATCATTCTTTCTTAGATAAAGTATATTTTAAATTTTTTTTAGAATTGTTCAGCCTTCACATGAGTAAAAGGTGATGCAAAATACTGTGGGTCAGGTGCATCTTAGTTCTCAAAGTGACATCTTTTTTCTTTAATGCTTTAAAAAGGTCTGCTAGTAGAATATTTCACTTTCTTCATTATTGATTTTGGTGTATGGTGTGTAAATTTGAATCATAGTTGTACTAGCTGGTCTTCCTTGTATATATATATATATATTATCCTATCATAAGCAACAACGTATTTAAGACAGATCTTGAAATATAGTTTTTGATGATGGATGTGACACTATTCCTCTTGATTTGTCATACACAGCATGGGGAACCACATGATTGTCCCATTAAAAATGGCCAATACCTGTCAATTTCGGTTTACTAATGCCTAGCATATTAATCTCTATGTGTTCAATTTAAGTTTTGATGGCCTCCAGTTTTCTTAGATTCATACTTTGTACATTCCACATTTCAGTTATTAATGGATGTTAGTAGCTGCTTCTTCTTATTTTGAGTTGTACCCTCTCAGCAAAAGAAGAGTCCGAAAGCTTTGCTCCATCCATATCATTAAGATTGACTCTATTTTGAGGAGGCAGCTTTTCCTCAGTTATGTTTGAGCTCCCTCCAGCCACAAGGGCTCGCCTCTTAACATTTATCAGACAGTGTTTCACTGCTAGTTATAAAGTTTTCAGTGGCTAATCCCTCATAAGTGGACTGTATATTCTTTTTTCTTGGAATTTAAATACTGTTGGCATAGCTTCCAGCTTCATAGCAACATGCAAGTTACTGCAGTACTACAAACTGACAGACAATAGGGGCTTAGCGATCTAGTAAACTACAAAGGTACAGAAAGAGACTAGGGGAAGGAGATAATGAAAGGTGATGACTCCCCACTCATCGTCCCTGCTCAGGGTATATGGCCATCTCCTGTTTGGCTATTCTACACTTCTTCTTTATTCCTCTAAGATAGACAATAAACGTTTCACATTTCTTAGAGGTCTCCCCCAAATGCACATACTTTGTATGTAGTTATTAGTCCCATTATTAGCTGTGGAGATACTGGGTGGTGTTTATAGTACAGCCCACTTATGCCTCCAGCAGATACTAGTCCAGCATTTGGAGTTATGAACTTTGTAGAATATGTAGGTTGCCATTCAAATCCAAACAACAGTAGAGTAAAACCTATTTTCAAATAGATTCACTGTCAGTTCAAGGGGCTAGTGGACTGAAGGGAGTGGTTGAGTGCTTGATGGACTCCTTTCCCCCTTCAGGGCTCAGCACAACTTCACCAATTCAGAGACTTTCTTTGGTTCTTATATCTAAAATAAGCAATTCCCAATTTTTCTTTATCTCAGGGGTTGGCAAACGATGGCCGATGGGCCAAATCCAGTTGATTGCCTATTTTTTTAAATGAAGTTTTAATGGGATGCAACCATATCCATTAATTTATTTATTGCCGATAGCTGCTTATGTGCTACAGCAGTAGAGTTGAATAGTTGAGACAGAGGCCATATGGTCTGTAAAGTCAAAAATATTTATTATCTAGCCCTTTACGGAAAAAAAACATTTGCTGACCTCTGCACAGTGTCATCATCCTATTTATTTCCTTTATGGCATGTGTAACAATTTGTAATTGTCTTATGTATTTCCTTGGTTATTTATTATGAGTCTTCCCTCAAAACGATGTAAGCTCCATGAACACAGATAATTTGTCTTTGTTTACCCCTGGGTCCTTAGTACCTAGCAGAGTCTGAAATGTAGTAGATACTTAATAAATACTTCTAAAAAATGAACAAATTAGATAGATTTAAAAAAAATGTTATATTATTCTATCCATTTCACAGCACATATGGGAGCAGGATGGGGAGAGTTAGATGTATTTTGGCTCAGATAACACATCATATTGGAAGTAGGTAACAAAAACATTTAACATATGGACCAAAGGATATTTAGAAAGGTAAAAATGGTGTAGCTTGACAGAAATGAGGACATTACTAGAGAATGATGCCCAAAAGCCAAATGCAGAAGGATTTCAAGGTTAGGAATAAAAAAGGAAAAAACAAAACAAAACAAAGCCAAATGCTATATGTTGTTCTTGTTATGTGCTGTCATATTGGTTCCAACTCATAGAGACTCGTGTAGGGTTTCCAAGAAGTGACTGATGAGTTTGAACTGCTGACCTTGTGATTCAAACTTACCCTGTTGTTCAGTGCTTTATCCCACAGTGCCATACCAGAACTCCAATGTTACATAGAAAGATTCAACAATAATAAGAAAAAATTTTGAAAGATGTCCTCTGGATTTTGCAACAGAGATCCCACTATAACTGACAATAGTGAGAGTTGTTTCAGTGAAGTGGTTGGGTACAAAACCAGCTTTTAGCAGGCTGAGAAATGAATACAGCTAGGAGATAAAGACAATTAGAGCAAACTCATACAAAAACCTTAGTGGTATGGTCAAATGACATAACATAGTCCACAAAGACTACATCTTACTTTGGTGAGTAGGAACAGGAATCTTAAAAGCTCATTAGTGGATCATCAAGGAAGAAGAATAGCACAAGTGGAATGTGGGGCTCTATCCAGAGAAGCAGCAACACCAGAGATGGAGGCAGAGATGGGGACATGGAGAGAGGAAGCAGCTCAGGACTCTAGACTCATGGAAAGTGAGGGACTGAGTGCTGGCAGCCAGGAGGCAGTCTTACAGAATGTGCCCTTTGGTTGTTTAAATTATTATATATTCCTGAGTGCTTTTGTGTATATCTCCTCACCCCCTAAGGGGGAAAAAAAAGTAGAGGGAATGGAAGCAAATACTGTTGAATGACGATGCACGGAGGAGATTGTAATTGAAGTGGTGGTGTAAAGCCGATATTCTCCCATGTAAACCATCACTCAGGTCTCTCTCTCTCTCTCTCTCTCTCTCTCTCTCTCACACACACACACACAAGTTTAAAGAGGAATAAAAAAAGTAAATGGCTTTATCCATGCCATGTGGATAAAGATAAAATTGTATATGGATCAAAAATTTAAATATGATAATTGAAACCATTAAGTACTAAAACAAAATATAAATGAATCCTTATGTAAACTGAACATAGAAAAACCTCCTAACTATGACTCAAAATCTTTAGGCATTAAAAGTGATCATTCAAAGACAAACAAACAAACAAACAAATTCATGAGTGGCCATCTAACATGCAACTATTGTTCTTTCTGTATCTGGAGGAAAGAATTGTAAATTTAAGATGCTTGTAAACAATTAGTCTAATGGACTAATAGATCACATGAACATCAAGCTCCATGACCCTGAGATCAGAAGAACTATATCATTCCTGGCCACTACTACCAACTGCTCTTAAAGGAGTCATCTCAATTTTCAGCCAAGCAATAGACAGGAATATAGGAAGACAACAACACTAGGGAGGCATGCATGCCATAGGATGATCAACCATCCAAGACTTTTAAAATGCAGGAGTTTCCCAAGGACAAAGTTGAGAAGGGTGGGGAAAGAAGGAGGAGTGGAAACAAGAAACAAAGGGGCAGAGGGATGTCACATTGAGGGGGTTTCATTCATTGAGATGACACAAAGCATATGATTTATTGAATGCAAAACTATGACCTGCTCTGTAAACCTTCACTTGATTCAGAATAAAAAGTTTATTAAAGCAACAATTTGACAGTGAAGAGGAGAGAAGCAGGGCAGTAGCTAGAGAGACACAGGGTTTAGGAAGCTGTATGAATGACACACGTCTCTCTCCTTTTAATTCTTGTAAGAGAAAAGGTGTTGCACGCCGCACCCTTGGGAATCTCCCGTATATTGAATCAGGGTCTTGGTGGTATGTCCTGATGTATCCTTGGAGTCCTGGTGTGGCACTGTAGGACAGCTTGTGGTTAAGTACTGTTAGGTTGGTTTCAACTCACAGTGACCCTGTATATATATACCAAGGAGCAGCTGGTGGGCTTCAACTATTGACATTTTGGTTCATAGTTCAGTGCTGATCCTACAGTGCTGTACCAGGAGTCTGCAGGATAAGCACTGGACTGTTTATGGAAAGGCTGGCAGTTCAAACCCACCAACCACCCTCAGAAATCCTATACAGGGTTGCTATGAGTCAGAACCAATGCAGCAGCACTTAACAACAATAATCCCACCATATCCCCCTTATTGTGGTGCCTTGAATTTACTTGATATGGTTTTTCTATCCAAAGTCGTCTTCTTCTTTTTTTTCTGTAAGTTTTTATTGTGGACTGAGTAAAAGTTTACAGGGCTGATCATCAGTTTTACATTCAACAAATCATACAACTTGTTTCATCATAATGATTACAATCCCCTCCATGTACTATCAGTTAACAGTATTTCTCTCTATTCATTTTAGCTCTTTTTTAAAAAAAACAAAACAAAACAAAAACAGTCAGGCATATATAATAATTTATACCATCAAAGGGCACATTCTGCAAGTCTGCCTCATGACCACTCTCTCTTTCCATGAATATAGAGTCCTCAGCTGCTCCCTCTTTCCATGACCACATCTCTGCCTCCATCTCTGATGCTGCTGCTTCTCTGGATAAGGCCCCACATTCCGCTTGTGCTCTTCTCCCTTGATGACCCTACGGTCCTCTGTTTCTGGACTGTAAGATTAACTTCTCCCCCATTTTTGTTACAAAACTTTCACCTTTACAATTGTGACAGTCGCAATTAGTCATGATGACAATTACTCACTATTGAATCATAACAATCTTATCTCCATCTCTTTTAACCAGACCCATCTAGACAAGATGACAACTATTCAGTGGGGACTCTTTCTTCTCCCACACACTCTTAAATTAAACTCCCTCTTGAAACCTTGTAAGCCAGTCACTTTGTGCCTTTATCACCTCCTCATTTTAGGTAGCCTATGTCTAAGTTGCCCATCCCTATCTACCCTGTGCCGAAGTCTTCTTAATTACCACCAAGCAATTGGGTGGGGCCATAAAAATAAGGTATATAGGAATCTAAGGCTGGGATTGGTTAGTGTTGCCCTTCAGCTTGCTTAAGAAGAAGCCATCTCAGAAGCAGAGACAGAAGAAGTCAGGACCATTAAGAAGGAAGAACATGAGTGACACATAAGATAATTACCTAGAAAAATAGCAACTGCAGAGGCCAAGGCTAGAGGCAATGGCAAGCAGTGACAGTAGAGGTGACAGCAGACATGTGGCATAGAGAGACAGAGCAGCTTCGGATTCTAGGTGTATTTACTGAGTAAAGCTTAGTGCTTATGAGCAGGAGACTGGATTTAAGCATGTGTCCTTTGGAATTCACAGACAATCTAAAAGGACATTGTAACACATGTTCCAGAAAGGCAGAGACCAAGAAACCATATGATTGTTGTTGTTGTTAAGTGCTATTGAGTTGGTTCTGATTCATAGTGACCCTGTATAGGGTTTCCAAAGAGCAAGGTGAGCTTGAACTGCCAAACTTGTGATTCAAGCTATTCTTGCAGTCCAACACATTAACCCATGGCTCACCCAGCTTCATGAGTGTGTGCTCACACTCAACATGAGCGGGGCAAAGGAGGATCAGCATTGGATAGATTCTTGTATTTCTTAGGGGGATCTGAGGAAGAGAGGATGCTGGTGCTACCTACTATACAGATCTTCCCCATATCACCTGAAATTACTTTTTTCCTGCCAGTTTTGCAGTTCCAGAACCAGAAATACAGCTATGAGAAACAGAAGCAAGAGACTGTAACTATATCCCTAAACTTGTATGCCAGAAATCCCAAGGGCCTGATGAGATGGATTGTATCTTTCCCCCTTCTGCAAAATTGTGATTTACAGTGAAGTCCAGTGTGTTTCTGTGGGATAAAGCATTGGACTGCAAGGTCGGTTTGAACTACAAAGTTGGTGGTTCAAACTTACAGCTGTTCCTTGGAGACCCTTGACTCAAAGACACTTAACAACAATAGTAAAATATTAACAACAATAGTAAAATATTGCATAGTGGTTGAGCAGGCCACTAGTCTTGTATTTATGTAACCCTACCAATGCAAAAAGTCATTAAGAAGCCAAGAAAGAAGGAAAAGATCAAAATGGATGTTAGAAGAGGCACTGAAACTTGCTTTCCAACATAGAGATGCTAAAGCAAATGGAAGAAATGAGGAGGTATAAGAGCTGAACAGAAAATTTCAAAGGTCAACCCGAAAAGACAAAGTCAAATATTACAACGAAATGTGCAAAGATCTGGAGTCAGAAAACCAAAAGGGAAAATCATGCTCAGTATTTCTCAAGCTGGGGGAACCAAAGAGAAAATTCAAGTCTCGACTTTCATTATTGAAGGATTATCTGGAAAATTATTAAATGATGAAGAAAGCATCAAAAGAAGATGGAAGGATTACTCAGTGTCATTGTACCAAAAGGAAATGATTGATGTTCAGCCGTTTCAAGAGGTAGAATATGATCAAGAGCCAATGATACTGAAGGAAGAAGGCCAAGGTGCATTGAAGAAATTGTCAAAGAACAACGCACCAGGAATTGATGGAATCAAAATTGAAATCTTTCAAGAAATGAGGTGGCACTGGAGGCACTCACTCATCTCTGCCAAGAAATTTGGAAGACAACCATATTAGCTCTTATTTCCTTGGGGCTATAATTTTTGTAAAAGAGAAATATATTTCTATCTTTTTAAACCATTACCAATTAATGCTTTCTTTGACTAGCAGTTGAACTTAATTGCAACTGAAACATGGATAGACCTAGGTCATAGTGTGGAGATTATACTTGGACCAGGTGAAAGATCATCTTGAAGCAAGAGGAAGGATAGAGTAATGATTGTAGATGAAGATTAACTTGTAAGTGGATATTGAGATATTTAGAAAGTTCCTGTCTCAGTACTGATTTTCTCCACAACAAAAGAGTAGAATTGATTGTTGAAGATAATGGAAAGAAAGTGTTTTAGTAGAATCAGCTTTAGGTGACAGTGAATACTTAGCAAAAGGTTATTGTGAGACATGGGGAAATCTGACCAATTTTACAATGGAGTGGCATTGAAGTTAGATACTGGTGGTAGTGTACTGTGGAGTTGGATCTGACTCATAAAGACTCTGCATAGGGTTTCTGAGGCTATAAATCTTTATGGGAGCAGAAAGCTTCATCTTTCTTCCATGGAACAGCTGGTAGTTTCAAACTGCTGATCTTGGACTCTTAACCACTATGCTACCAGAGCTCCTTAGGTATTACTTGTTTGTAATTATAATGGTTGAGTGAGTTTCTCCTATGGTGCTTTGTGTGGTATGGAAGATTTACAGTAGAGGAATCCATAATTAGTCTTTTGCTATTTAAGAACTAAGAGTCTTCCCTCAAAAGCAGGGTCAAGCTGATAAAATTGTACCTGGTAGCAACATTTTGGTCACCTACCTAGACCTTTCCTATATAACTGATGGACTATATAGACATGCCACTGTGAAACTATATTTCATGTCAAATACGCAAGGAGACAATTTGGAAAGTCTGACATTTAATGAAAGTTCTTAAGCATAATGCTAGTATATGTGGGGTGGTAGATGGGCATGAATTCTGAATGTGTTGAGAAGTAAATAAATAACATAACATTTCAAAAGTTATACCATAATTACCACCTTTAGGACAAAAGGCAATAGATTGAATTGGGCAGCTAATTCACTGCTCACCTATGCTTAATTCTTCTCAGAGGTATCGGATTGTTTTGCAATAGCACAAAGTAGAGAGAGAATGCAATAAACCCAACTTAAAAAAAGGTTTTAGCTTAAATAAGCCTTGATTACACTAGTATTTTGTTTTTGTTTTGTCACTGTGAATAAAAATAAGGAAATAAAAGGAAATATCTGAACAATAAATTAGTGGTATAATCAGTGAAATTTATGTTAGTTGTTTAGAACTGGACAGTTTCAGAATGCATTCATAATATTTGTTTTTTCATTTAATGTACAAACAGCAAAGAAAGCAAGTTCTATTACCCTTATTTAACTTATAGATGAATATATTGAGGCTCAGAGATATTAATGAGTTTTCCAGGGCCTGCAGCTAACATTAGAAGCCAGTTTTGACTCCAAAGTCCAGTGGGTGCATTTCATCGTGCTCCTTCTCAATACAATGATTATTCACAATAAGGAATTAGTCTGGACAGTCCCACTGTGAAGTAGGCACTGTTTTCATTTTCCATGAAGGTTCTCTAAGAGTCTGAGGGGTTTCCAAGTTTTTATTTAAAACTTCAATTTGTGGTTTGTGGTTGTTAGTTCAAGGCAACATATCCACTTAAAAAGAAAGCTCTCTTCTCTTGAGTTTGCTCTAGTTTCTAAAGCCTATAAATCCTAAACTCTGGAATACTGTACTCTGAATGAATCAAATATATCACATTCATGTTGGCCTCTAGAGGTCACAAATGCAACAGAATCTTGTTTCCTTCTCTTTTCTTCAAGAGCATTTTAGACAGCCCACAAACCACTATGGCTTTGATGGATGTGTGTGGTCACTGTAATTCCTATGATGCTAATGATTACATTACAGGGATAAGTTTGCTTACAAATATGCCTAGAATTTTGCTTTTTAAACTAGGATTTGCTGAGTATTCAGTCTTGGAGAACAAGAAAAGGCAAAAGAAAGATGTTCTTGGTATGTCTGCAAACTATTTTTTTTTTTTTTTTAATGTAGAAAGTGAGTCTAGAATTATTTACTTTTAGATTCTGGGTAAACCAATGTGCAGACAAATAAAGAAACATTTATTTGTAGATATAGGCAGTTAAAGAATCTTTGGAAAAGACCTCATTTATGTATTTGTGCATAAAATTATTATTACTTTATTTTATATCTAAAAATAAGGACTCCTTATGTGGTGCTGTAAGTTAAGCACTAGACTGCTAACCACAAGATCAACAGTTCAAACCCATCAGATGCTCCTTGGAAATCCTTTGCAAGGTCACTATGGGTTGAAACTGACTTGATGGCACTTAACAACTACAGCAATTTTAATGTTATAGGATATGTTGATAGAATGAAAATATCTACCAATCTGCTATGAGAGTAAATGCTCACTTTGAGAGAAAATCTTAATAAATAAATAAACAAATAAAAGAAGAGAATTCCAGCTTAAGCAGTTGGTAAAATATAAGGTAATTATTGCTTTATTTTTATCCTTATTTTTTCTGGTTTTATGTTCACTAGAGAATTTTCCAGGAGTCCCTTGGAAAAAGATCTGGCAGTTTGCTTCTAAAAGGTAGCAAAATTCCTAAGGGCAGTCTTAAAATTCCTAAGGGCAGTTCTATTCTGACACACATGATTGGCAATTGGTTTGGGATTTTTAGAGATTACTCCTCAATATAGTGCATGCTATGAATTAAATAACACATAGTTATTTAGCATTAATAATAACCAGGGAACAACGTTGCTAATTATTCCTTATGCTGATCTTTTTAAAAGAAGGAAAGTGAACACTCTGTAATATATACCAATATCCTTGGGAGAACTGTTCAATCCCTGTAAGCTTGCTTCTGCCTATTGTGGAAAGAACATGGGATGTGGAATTCAACAGAGCTGGGTTTCAATTATGCTTTCATTACCCATTTATCTATCTTAAGCCAGATTCCTCTCTGGGATAAGGAGATAATTATATATTCTTAGCATGAATTTGCCAACATTGTGATTGCTTGTCCTTCTCTTTGCCTGTCCCTGTCAAGCAAACATTAATTCTATAGGAAAGTGCTACAGGAAAGCTGGGTTTAAATCTGGTTCATTTGGTTTGGCCCTTTGCTCAGAATTTACATTTCCACCCCAGATATACTGAATCAGAATCTGTGTTTTCAAGATTCCCAGATGATTCTTACATATACATAAGTATCTTTTGTATATATGTTTTGTATGCATATCTTTTGTATAGGAAAGTGTGTATATACATGAGAATCACCTGGGGATCTATTATTATCACCTGTTGTTGTTGTCATGGAATCCGTTCTGACTCATAGCAACTCTGTATAGGGTTTCCAAGCAGTGGCTGGTGGGTTCTAACCATCGGCCTTGCATAGGGTTTCTGAAACTATAAATATTTATAGGAGCAGAAAGCCTTATCTTTCTCCTACAGAATGCCTGGTAGTTTTGAATTGCTGACATGGAGGTTAGCAGGCCAACTTATAACCACTACTCTACCAGAAATATCTATATCTATATCTATGTCTATATCTATATCTATATATGTCAAATTATTGAATGATCAAAAAAAGATGGAAAGAATACACAGAGTTACTGTGCCAAAAAGAAATGGTCGATGTTCAACCAAAAAGATGCTTACTTGTGCTTTATTGACTATGCAAAGGGTTTCAATTTTGTGGATCATGACAAACTATGGACAACATTGCAAGTTATGGGTATTCCAGAACACTTAATTATGCTCATGAGGAACCTGTACATAGAACAAGAGGCAGATGTTCAAACAGAACATGGGAACACTGAATGGTTTAAAATTAGGAAACGTGTGTGACAGTGTTGTATTCTTTCACCATACTTATTCAACCTGTATGCTGAGCAAGTAATCTGAGAAACTGGATTATATGAAGAAAAGCATGGCATCAGGATTGGAGAGAGACTCATTAACAACCTGCGATATGCAGATGATACAACCTTTCTTGTTGAGAGTGAAGAGGACTTAAAATATTTACTGATGAAGATCAAAGACCACAGCTTCAGTATGCATTGCACCTCAATGCAAAGAATACAAAAATCATCACCACTGGATCAATAAATAACATCATGATAAATGGAGAAAAGATTGAAGTTGTCAAAGACTTCATTTTGCTCAGATCAACCATCAACACTCATGGAAGCAGCAGTCAAGAAATCAAACAACATATTACATTAGGCAAATTTACTGCACAAGACCTGTTTAAGAGCAATGATGTCAGTTGGAGGACTAAGGTGTGCCTGGTATTTTCAAGAACCTCATATGCATGTGAAAGTTGGATAGTGAATAAGGAAGGCCATAGATGAAGTGATGCACTTAAGTTATGGTGTAGGAAGAGAATATGAAAAGTGCTATGGACTTCCAAAAGAACAAACAAATCTGTGTTGGGCTAAGTATAGCCATAATGCTCCTTTGAAGCCAGGATGACCCAAACTCGTCTCTAATACTTTGGACATATTATCAGGAGGGACCAGTCACTTGGGAAGGATATCATGTTTGTTAAAATGGAGGGTCAGAGAAAAAGAAGAAGACCACTCATAAGATGGATTGCCACAGTGGCAGCAGCAATGGGTTCAAACGTAGCAACGATAGTGAGGTTGACACAGGACCAGACAGTAGACAGTGTTTTATTCTGTTGTGCATAGGGTCATTATGAGTCTGTACTTACTCTCTGGCACGTAACAACAACAGTTTTTAATTACATGATTGAAAACCAAAGGAAAAAAACAGTGATTCCAGTGGGCATCTGGATTGGATGATGTAATAGTTTCCAAGGTCTACCATAACAAAATATCACAAACTGGTAACTTTGAGGAATCAAGTTTATTGTTTGATGGTTCTAGAGGTTAGGGGTCCAAACTAAGGGTCTTGAGAGGGCTATGTTCACCCTACTATAGTGGAACATTCTTCATGGTTTTTCTAGCTTCTGATAGCCCCAGGTGTTTCTTGGTATTCCTTCATTTACAGATGCAGCTTCACATTTCCATTTTCCCAGTGCATCTGTTCTTCTGTTTTATAAAAACAATACTAGGATCCACCCTACTCTGTATGAGCTCATGTTAATTAATAACATCTTCAAAGACCCTGTTTTCAAACAAGGTCATGTTCACAGGTAAAGGGGTTAGGATTCCCATATATCTTTTTTGGGAGGCAAAATTCAATGCTTAACAGTTTGGAAAGAGTTCTTTAGATTAGCATACCATGTAAGTGAAGAGTTTGTGCTCGAAGTGTCAAGGTTCTCAGAACAAATCTTCAAATATGAAGGAGAACAAAAGAAAAGACAACTATTGTTTGTAAAGTGGACAGACAAAACATCACAAGTTTGTGATGTTGCCTGGGTTCAAATTCTACCTGTGGGAAGAAAAATTTGATTAATAAGTCAACTAGAATGAAAAGGACATATGGGACAAAACTCCCCTCCAAAACACCTCTTTAAGAGCAGGGAACATATACATCACTGGAGAGATGAGTTCATCACCTTGTAATTATAATCAGTCTATCATGCCATTGGAGAGGAGCCCTGGTGACGCTTGATTGCTAACTGAGAGTTTGTTTGTTCAAAACCATCAGCTGCTCTGGAGAAGACAGATAATGCAGTTTGCTTCCGTAAAGATTTACGGCCTTGGAAACCCTATCGGGCAGTTCTACTCTGTCCGATAGCGTCACTATGAGTTGGAATGAATTTTATGGCAATGGGTTTGCGTTTTGGTTTATATACTGTGTGAACTGTTAGGAAATTTCCCAAAACAGAAGTTAAAAATGATTGTCTATCTTCACTTAATCAGAAGGAAGAGGCTTGGATTAATTTATTAAGTTTGCTTCTCTGTATTCTATAGGCTAGTTATGGCTTGTAGGAGGGGACTTCAAAAAATTCATGGAAAATTGAACTAAAAGATAATGAAATTTTTCTTGAAATTTTTGAAGCCCCCTTGTCTAATTATTTAAACTCTGCCCCCAAACATTTTTATTGCAAGTTTTTAGTTTCCTGGAAGTGTACAGAGTTTAGTTTAAACAACGAATCCATTTTCTTTAGGAATGTCCCTCTTTGGTCATCTTCCTATTCTTACCAGGATGTGATCACTCTAAATTACTGTTGTTGCTATTATTGTTGTTAAGTGCCATTGAGTCAGTTCTGACTCATAGTGACCCTGTATAGGATTTCCAAGGAACAGCTGATGAGTTTGAATTGCTGACCTTACAGTTCAAACCTACCTTGAGGCTGGGTGGGTGCTTATCCTACAGAGCCACACCAAGACTCTAGCACTTGTAAATTAGGATTAAAAGATAGCTCAACAGATTTAAATATATTAGAAATAATTTTTGAAACTTCTAAACTAGGGAAGTCTGCCCTAACAAAAGAATGAAACTGGAAGCTTTATCAATTAGAGAACTGGAATCACTTTTAACTTGATAAACAAAAGATTTTAGATTGAAAATTTGGCTAGCATTAAGGGTTCTAAAGAATTAAAAGTTTGGAAATTGATACCCTAATCTAGAAAATCTTTACCAATCTAGAGAGAGGAGCAAAGTCTGAGCAGAGGTTAAGGAACAAAAGAATCATTTTGAATAAAATGGTGGTTGTTGATAAATGCTGTCAAGTCAGTTCCAACTCATGAGACCCTGTATATAGGGTTTCTGAGGAGTAGCTGGTGGGTTTGGTGGACCTTATGGTTCGCAATCCATTGCTGATTCTACAGTGCCACACTAGGAGTTCAAAATGGTTGCATATGCCTTAAAAATAATAAAGCAGAGAATAAATAAATAAATAAATAAATAAATAAATAAATAAAAGAACAGTACTAGGTATAGTCCCCAACATTTGCCTGTCCATTTATTGTACTGTGGTGGCTTGCATGTTGCTGTTGCTCTGAAAGCGATGCCACCAGTATTTCAAATAACAGAAGGCTCACCCATGGTAGATAGGTTTCATATGAGCTCCCAGACTATGAACGGTTGGGAAGAAGGACATGGAAATCTACTTCTGAAAAAATTAGCCAATGAAAACCTTATGGAATGTAGTGCAATATTGTCTGATATAGTGCCAAAAGATGAGTTCTTTGGGTTGGAAGGCACTCAACATATGACTGGGGGTGTGCTGCCTCTTCAAAGTGAGGTAACCTTAACGATGTGTATGGAGTAAAGCTTTCAGGACCTTCGTTTACTAATATGGCATGACTAAAAATGGGAAGAAACAGTTGCAAACATCTGTTAATAATTACAATGTGGAATGTACAAAGTATGAAGCAAGGAAAATGGAAATTTACCAAAAATTAAATGAACATTTGAAGATCAATATCCTAGGCATTACTGAGCTGATATGGATGGATATTGGCCATTTTGAATCCTTTGGTCTGCTATGTGGGAAAGATGAATTGAAGAGAAATTGTTTCAAATTTATTGTTAAAAGGAACATTTCATGACCTGTCCTGAAATACAATGCTGTCAGTGATAGGACAATATCCATATGTCTACAATGAAGACAAAGGATCTCTGTTAGTGTAGTGGTTATGAATTGGGCTGCGATCCTCAGGGTCAGAAGTTCGAAACTACCAGCTGTTCCGTGGAAGAAAGATGAGCCTTTCTGCTCCCATAAAGATTTACAACCTTGGAAACCCTGTACAGGGTTGCTATGAGTCGGAAATGACTCCACGGCACATAACAACAACAACAACACAATGAAAACAAAGGAATACTTCATGGTTTAACATCAGGAAAGGTGTTGTATTATTTCACCATACTTATTTGTTTGTTTGTTGTTGCTAAGTGCCATTGAATCGGTTCTGACTCATAGCAACCCCATATAAGGTTTCTGAGGATTGGTTGGTGGGTTTGAACCACCAACCTTTTGGCTAGTAGTCCAGTGCTTATCCCAGAGCACTACATCAGAACTCCATTCAATCTGTACACTCAGTAAATAATCTGAGAAGCTGTATTATATGAAGAAGAACGAGGCATTAGGATTGGAGGAAGACTCAATAACAACCTGAGGTATGCAAATTACACAGCCTTGCTTCCTTAAAGTGAAGAAGACTTGTAGCATTTGCTTATGAAGATCAAAAAATACAGCCATCAGTATGGATTATGACTCAATGTAAAGAAAACCAAAATCCTTACAACTGGACCAATAAACAACATCATAAATGGAGAAAAGATTGAAGTTGTCAAGGATTTCATTTTGCTTGACTCCACAATCAGTGCTCATATAAGCAGCAATCAAGAAATGCATTGTGAAAATCTACTGCAAAGGACCGCTTTAAAGTGTTAAAGAGCAAAGATGTCACTTTGAGAATTAAGGTATGAATGACCCAAGCTATGGTATTTTCAATCACCTTAATATCCATGGGAAAGCTGGACAGTGAATAAGGAAGACAAGAGAAGAAATGATACATTTGAATTGTGGTGTTGATGAAGAATATTTAAAATAGCATGGCCTATCAGAAGGAAGAAGTATAGCCAGAATGCTCCTTAGAAGTGAGCATGGCAAGACTTCATCTCATGTACTTTGGTCAGGTTACCAAGAGGAACCAGTCCCTTGTAAAGGACACTATGCTTGGTAAAGTGCAGGGTTATCAAAAATGAGGAAGACCCTCAAAATGAATTGGCACAGTGGCTGCAACAGTGGGCTTAAACATAACAACAATTGTGAGGAAGGGCAGCACCAAGCAGTGTTTCATTCTGTTTGTATATAGGGTTGACATGAGTTGGAACCAATCCAATAGCACCTGACACCAACAAGAAGGAAGACCAGTTAGCAAGACTATTATTCAGTCTATGCACTAACCACCACTGCCAAAGATGAAGAAATTAAAGATTTTTTACCACCTTCTACAGTCTGAAATTGATCAAACATGCAATCAAGATGCACTGATAATTACAGGTACTGGAATGTAAAAGGTAAAAACAAAGAGGAGGAACAGGAAGTTGGAAAATATGGCGTGTTATAGAAATGACAGTGGAGCTTGGATTGTAGACTTTTTCAAGACCAGTGACTTATTCATTGCAAATGCCAGTTTTTCAACAACATAAATAGCATCTATAAGCATGAACTGGATGGAATACACAGGAATCAAATCAACTGCATCTGTGGAAGGAAATGATGGGGAAACTCAGCAGCCAGAACAAAGCCAGTAGCTGACTGCAGAACAGACCATCAATTACTTATATGCAAATACAAGTTGAAGCTGAGGAAAACTAAAATGAGTCAATGAGAACCAAAGTAAAACCTTGAGTATGTTGTTGTTAGTTCTAATTCATAGTGAGCATGTGTATAACTGAATGAAACATGACCTAGTGCTGCATCATCCTCACAATTGTCATGTTTAAGCCCAATGTTGCAGCCACTGTATCAATCCATCTCGTTGAGAGCCCATGTTTTGTCGCTCCTCCACTTTACCAAGCATGCTGTCCTTCTTCAGGGACTTGTCCCTCCTGACAAAATGTCCAAAGTATGAGAGATGAAGTTTGGCCCTCATGGCCTCCAAGGAGCACTCTGGCTGCACTTCTTCCAACACAGATCTGTTGGTTCTTTTGGCAGCCCAT
>NW_006408551.1:24537415-24539132 GCF_000296735.1 Chrysochloris asiatica | reverse complement strand
CCACACCAGGACTCCTTAATTGTCCTATGTAAGTAAGTAGTTCACATAAAGTCCCACTGTACTCTATAACTACCAATTAGTTATAGGGACAATAATAGAAATTCTTTAACTATAGCAGTCTAGAGATACAGAGCAGGCGGTATGCATTTGTTTCTGAATTCTGTCTCACAAAATAAGAATCTTGAATTTTCTCAATTAAAACCTCTTCTAAGGAAACAGTGATTTGGCTGTGACATCAGCCACCACTATTATTGATCGGAAAGACTGTCTTACAGGTACCATTTTGGTTGCAGATTTTTCCTGTTTGTAATTACTCTTCACCAACACTTTTTCCCCAGTTTATCCTAAAAAGAAAGCAACATGAGCCCATTGTCAGAAAGGGATAGCTCTAAGTTACTTGTTTTTCCATGTTTAGATTTTGCATTGGAAAAATCACACATTTTCAATAAATCTGTCTTTCTTAAAGCAAACATCATTTTCAGCAAAGTATACTGGATCACAGATTAGATTGTAATCATTAGAAAGAAGCTGCCTCACACAAGCATCAAGTACATGACTTTGAACTCATTAGCTAATATGGTATTATAACTATTCAAGCTAATCAAGAAAAGAAAATTTCTATGCAATTAAAATACATTTTTTTGTTAGCATCTAATTAATATATGTATGACATTGGAAATTTTCTCAATGCAGGACTTACTGTTTTGTGTTTCTACTTTCTCTATCCTAGATTCAGTGCTTCAGAAAAAAATCTAGACAAGGGATTGGCAACCTTTTTCTTAATCTATACCACATAGTATTTTAGGTTTTGCAAGTCATACAACTTTTCTTCCAACTCTGTCATTGTACCTTGAAAACAGCCATAAATAATAAGTACACAAAATAAGCATGTCTATGTTTCAATAAAACAGTTTTTAAAATATAGGTGATGGGCCACACTTGGCCAGTGGGCCCTATTTTATTGACCAGTGACTTAGACTAAAACCTTAGTGGGGGCAGGAAAATATCTGGTCTTGTATCTCTAGTGCCTGACAGACAAGTAGGTGTTCAGATTTGTTAACTAAATGAATAAGATTAAATCTACAAAACAAACAAACAAAAAAATGAGGAACCAGCCTTGAGCGACTAGAGGAACAGACGATACTTCTTGAAAGACAGACCAGCAGGAAAAAATAAAAAACAAAAATGACAGTCTGATTGGCTATTACGAGAATAGAGAATAAGCAAGTTGCTCACTGGGGGAGCCATCAAGGCAAGTAATCAAGTCTCTTCAGGACAAACCCCCTCCAAGGCTGAAACTCAAAGGGAACACTTGAGCAAGTATGTAAGCTTGCAGGAGACCACATTGGTCTACTGGTGAGTGGAAATGGGGGAAAGGCAGCAATGAAGATATGGGCTGAGTTTGACCACATTCCATAGACTCCTATCGACCTGGAGATGAGAGAGAGAAGAGGAAGGGCTGGTTGGTTCAAAATATGGTGAGACCTGGAGACTCCTGAGCCCATGAATAAGGATATAGCCACGGAGGACTATAACTGAGAGTGAAGCATCCAGCTGATATGAAGTGAGGGAAGATGCACAAGAATGCTAAAACTTGGGGGAGGGGGGGAAAGAGGAACTACTTTAGATCAGTCACACGTGACAAGTGTGTAGTGTTTCACACCTGTAAATGTAGTATATAGTAACTTGTCAATAGAGAGTCATTTGCAGAATACTT
>NW_006408551.1:24519934-24536925 GCF_000296735.1 Chrysochloris asiatica | reverse complement strand
TTTTTTTTTTTTTTTAATGAAGCAGTCAATGTTTTGACAAAATATGACACTCCCTCCCAAAAGAAATTATTGAGTTTTTAGAACTCATTTTCAGACCACTTTTTTCCAGAAAGAACTCATATCTTTTCTTCCCTTTCAAGAATTCACTCATTTAGCAGGCAACTGTCATAGCTGATAACTTACTGGCTACAAAGGGAATTTTTCACTTTCAGTACAAAATAAACAACATGACATTGCAAATAAGCCTTATGAAAAGATAAGCGCAATTCATTTTAAAAAGCACTTTCACAACATCCCCTCTTATAAGAAATGTGCCCAGATGGTAAATGTAGGAAATCACTCTTTATTGTTACCTTGTTTTCTCCTGGTTAAATAGAGAAATGTTAATTTAAAGATTTGTAACCAAACTTCGTAATGCTGCTGTTGTTTGTTTAGTTCTGAGGAGTCAGTTCTGACTTGTAGTGACCTGTATAGGGTTTTTGAGAAGCAGCTGATGGATTTGAACTGCCGACTTTGTAACCTTGTAGTTCACAGTTCAGTGCTGATCCTACAGTGCCATACCTTGAGTCTAAATTTGTAATAAACTTAATCATATATAGTTTCTTAACCATAAAATTCCAATATTCAGGTAGAAAAATATACAGAATCTCTACTTTGTCTAAAATATTCTTTTAAAAAGAATGTATTTTCTTCAAAAATGTTTGAGAGGTTTTAGAAATAGAAACATTAACACAGTCCCCAAAACTAATTAATACCCATCTTATCCTACAGTAGAGTCCAGCTATACCTACCTATTGGAGTCACCTGATCAGATTTTAAAAAATCTGCCCAGGCCCTACAATAGGGCCAGACTGAGGAATCTGCAGTTTTTATTTGGGGTTGCTCGCCATGTGGCCTTCATGGCATTTCAGTTTTGGGAACTCTGCACTAGAGGACTCTTTCCCAGCAAGACTACTGCATCTGGTCAAAGTTTTAATGATGATCAGAAGGGCCCCAGATTCCTTTTCCCAACAGGGCATAGATTTTTCTTTTCATCCTTTTGATCTTCACCAAAAATTAGGTGCCAGCCACAAAATCCTATTTACTCCTGCCGTAAGCCCAGCATCTGTCTTAGCAACCACAGACTCTTTCATTTTGTAGCTGTTCCAGTCTTTGAAAACAGAGGCTGATGTTCACACACAGACGTGTACTTTTCATAAAGCCACAAAATAAAGTGACTGTTTCTAGTTCTGATGTAAAGAAAAACCATGTGTCAGTTTAAATATCTCTTGTCCTGATTACACACATCAGTATGTGAAAATATTTACAGAGTCTAAGTGCGGAATTCAATGAAACAATGTGAAATTCTACAATACATGTGAAATTTGGATACATAAAAACTAATGGTTAAAATGAAGAAAAACAGCAACAAATATTTACGGAGTGTTTCAATGTGCCAGATACTGGAAGATGAACAAAACTTATATTAAAAAAAAATAGAAGGTCTGAGATGTAAAGAGCTTAGAAGTCATCATTCCCATTCTTATAACAAGAGAAAAGCTAAACAAATTGAAAATCAACAACTTTTACATCCATCAGAATATCACGGCCACAGGGCAAACTGATACCCTGAAAATTTGGAGTGACCGGCAGGCAGAAACAGAGAATGACAGTTTACTGGGAGCAGAACCATCAGAGCAAAAGTCCAAGAATATAAGCCTTCCACTGGAGCCAGGCTGATGGGAACACTTAAAGAATGAATGAGGCATAGATGGAGGATCAGTATGAACTAGCTTGAGAGTTACAAACTGAGGGAAATCAGTCCTGGAAACTCCACACTTCTGGGAGGTTTACCTCCAGAAACCCCACCAGATTCTTACTGAATAATCAAAAAAAAATCTTCTAGAGCTTCCAGCAGAGAGAGGGGAAAAGTAAACATTTTGAAATATATCCAGCTCTGTCCATTCTCCTTAGCCATTCTCCTTGCATACAGGGAAACTGTTTTAACCAAAGCCTAATGGAATTGGGCTTTACCAAAGTTTAACCAATCTGGGATAAATAAAATACCCAATTCCAGTCACAAGTAGACTTCCTGTCTCATCTACGGGAAGCTGAGTAGAACTATGAAAGTTACAGCCCAGAGACATAGGCTCTGTAAAAGACTGAAATCAGGTCATTGCATTTGAATGTTTTCCTTCACCCTACACCTTATCACCACATCAATAGAGTTCCTGAAAAATAAAGGAAGATTATATAAGAAGCTCTGGTAGCGTAGTGGTTACGAATCGGGCTGAGAACCGAAAGGTCAGCAGTTCGAAACTACCAGCTGTTCCGCGGGAGAAAGATGAGGCTTTCTGCTCTCATAAAGATTTACAGCCTCAGAAATCCTGTTCAGGGTCGCTATGAGTCGGAACCGACTCCACGGCACATAACAACGTAGCCAAAACACAAAAAGTTAGTCTCTGATTGTCACAGCATGGATGAAACATCCTGGTCCAGTCCCACTATTCCCCAAAGAATTGGTAGGGCATAGGCACAATACACACACGAAAGGGGCCAGAGAGAAGTTTAAGTAAGCAAAGCTATTTATTAAAGCATAGACATTCTCTCAGAGATGAGGACTGGCTACCACCTCGTGAGTTAGGGGAGCGTTGAGTGAATTCTTGATATCACTTTTTTATGCTATTTATCCTTAAGGAGCTCTGGTAGCGTAGTGGTTACGAATCGGGCTGCGAACCTTAAGGTCAGCGGTTCGAAACTACCAGCCGCTCCGCGGGAGAGAGATGAGGCTTTCTACTCCCGTAAAGATTTACACCCTCGGAAACCCTGTACAAGGTCGCTATGGGTCGGACCCGACTCAATGGCACTTAACAACGACAACAACAACATCCTTCAGGGCAGACTGCTGGTTTCCTGAAAGATATTTCCTGATTGCTGTTTTCCTATCATAGTTTTCCTATCATAATTCAGGGCCCATAATTGGTTATTTCTTCCTGGATTTGAAGTAACTCTTTCCCATAGGGTCAGAGAAAAAGAGGAAGACCCCCAGCGAGATGCATTGGCAAAGTGGCAGCATCAATGGTCTCAAGAGTGGCAACAATTGTGAGGTTGGTCCAGGATGTGGCAATTTTTCGTTCAGCTGTGCATAAAGTCGTTATGAGTTGGTACTGACTTGATGACACCTAACAACAACAATTATGGGGAAATGACAACTTGTATTAAAAATTATGAAAATAGGTTTGTTTCGCTTGCTCTGTGGGCTCTTGTTTTTGCTGCTGCAGATCTTCCGCCACTCCTTGGTACTCTCTGGTGTTGCATCTTCTAACCACATTCTGCCAATCTGTGATATATTATAAATCCTAGACTCCATGCCTGTAGTTGGAGTCCTGATGTTGTGCTGTGGGTTAATGAGCTGGACTGCAAAGTCAGTTTGAACCACAAGGTAGGCAATTCAAGCTCATAAGCCGCTCCTCAGAAACTCTATACAGGGTTGCTATGGGTCGAAACAGAGTCAATGGCACTTAACAACAACAACAATGCCTGTAGTTATGATCCCATTTTGGAGTGAGTTGTTAATGAGGCAGAATTAAGGTGAAACAAAGGATTAAGGTTTAATATAGAAGTAAGGATTAAGGCCACCATCCATCATTTTGTCACATTGTGATAGTTTGTGCATTGCTATGATGCTGAAAACTATGCAATCAATGTTTTAAATACTAGCAGGGCGACCCATAGTGGACAGGATTCAGTGGAATTTCCAGGTTAAGACAGACTATTGAGGACACTAAGAGTACTACTTTTAAAGGATTAGCATTGAAAACCTTACGAATAGCAGTGGAAGATTGTCTGATATAATATCAAACAATGAGCCCCTCAGGTTTGAAGGCAATTAAAATATGACGGGGAATGAACTGCCTCCTTTTTTTTTTAATTCTAATTTTTTTTTATTTTGGTAATGTTTTATTGTGAATTATGTGGTAGTTTACATGGGAGAACACTAGCTTTACATTCATCCTATCATATATTGTTTCATTGCCGTGGTTAACAATCCCCTCCATGCATCATCAACCAACCAAAGGGTATACTCTGCAAGCCTGCTCCCCGGTTCAGTACACAGCCCCTCTCCCTCTCTGGGTCTAGAGTCCTTGGCTGCTCAATCTTTCCATGTCATTGCCTTTGCCTCCATCCGTGGTATCATTGCTTCTCTGAGCGAGGTCCCGCACTCTGCTCTTCTCCCTTGATGGTCCCAGGAACCTCTGCTCCTATACTGCAAAGTCAATTACTCCCCTCATTTTGCTACAAAATATCTAGCTTTACATTTTTAACACTCACAGTCAGTCCTGATAACAATTATTCACTATTGAACCATAAGAGACCTATCCCCATCTCCTTTCATCAGCCCTGCCCAGACAGATTGAATACTACTCCGTGGAGAGTCTACCTTCCTCCATACCCTCTGGATCTAGGCTCCCTCTTGAAAGCTTGTAAGCCAGTCACTTCTTGTCTTTGTAGCCCCCCACTTTGGGTAACCAATGTCCATGTTGCCCATCCCTGTCTACTCTGTGTATGGAGGGGGTGGGAATGACCTTGCTGTAAAGATTTGTTCCCTCTTTTGAGCTACTGCATCCATAGGTTTAGGTCAAATTCATCAAACTGTATCAGATTATTCTTTTTTTCCCTCTTCTTTCTTCTTCTAGTTGAGCTCTGATCATCCAGTTATTGAAGCCAGGTCAAGTGGGTATTATCTGCAAGTGTGGGTGTTCTTGTGCATATGCCCTCTCTTCTTATCAGCTGGACACTTCACTCTCCATTCTAGTTCTCTGTGGCTATGTCACTGATTCTGGGCCCAAGAGTCCCCAGGTCTTGCCACATTGCTGGCCAACTAGGTCTCCACCTGGATTTACAGGAGTCTATTGAATGTTGAAGGGCTTAGCTCTCAGCTTCATTGCTGTTTTTCCCTCACTTCCCCTTATCGGTGGCAAATGTGGTCACCAATCAGAGCGCATGTCTGCTCGTGTATTCCCATTGAGTCTTAGTCTTGGAAGGTGGTTTGCCCTGAGGGGACTGGACTACTTGCGTTGGTGTCTCCTGAGAGAGCAACTTGTTTGTTCTTGTAGAAATCAGTTAGACTGCTGTTATTGTTTTGTATGAACTGCCTCTTAATGATGTAGAGGGAGCAGAGCTTTCAGAAGCCTCATTTGCTAACAGGCCTCATCTCAAAATAAGAAGAAAAAGCCACAAACACCATTAATAATTGAAACATGGAATGTATGAAGTATAAACCTAGGAAAACTGGAAGGCTTAAAAACTGAAATGAAATGAATAAAGATCAATATTCTAGGTGTGAACTAGAATGTATTGGTATTGGTAATTTTGAATTAGACAATTATATACCAGGAATAACAAATGAAGAGTACTAGTGTCACATCATTGTCAAAAGGAACATTTCAAGGTTTATCTTGAAGTATAATGCTATCTGTAATCGGATAAAACCCATATGTGTACAAGGAAGATCAGTTAATATGACTATCATTTAAATTGACACACAACCACTAAAGCCAAAAAAGACAAATTTTACGAATTCTACCATCTTCTTCAAGGAGCTCTGGTAGCGTAGTGGTTACAACTTGGGCTGCTAATCTCACATCAGCAGTTCAAAACTACCATTTGTTCCGCAGGAGAAAGATGAAGCTTTCTGCTCCCGTAAAGATTTACAGCCTTGGAAACCCTGTACAGAGTTGCTATTAGTTGGAACTGACTCCACGGCACATAACAACAACAACAACCAACTTCTTCAGTGTTAAATTGATCAAACATTCAATCAGGATGCATTGATAATTAATTACTGGCAATTGGGATGCAAACATTGAAAACAAAAAGGAATGATCAGTAGTTGGAAAATATGGTCTTGATGATAGAAACGATGATGGAAATCACATGATAGGATTTTTGCAAGACCAATGACTTCTTCACTGCAAATACCTTTTTCCAACAATACAAACAGCAACCATATACATGGATCTCTCCAGATGAAATACATAGGAATCAAATTAACAACGCTTGTGGGAAGAGATAAAGGAGATTCTCAGTATTATCAGCCGAAGTAAGGACAGTGGCTGAAGAAACCATATGCACGTTCAGGCTAAAGCTGAAGAAAATTAAAACAAGCTCATGAAACCCAAAATATAACCTTGAGTTTATTATTCCGCCTGAAGTTAGAGACCATCTCAAGCACAGATTTATTGTATTACACACTAATGAACGAAGACCAGAAAAACTGTGGCATGAATTCAAGGACATCATACATGAATAAAGTAAGAGGTCATTAAAAAGACAAGAAAAGACCAAAATAGATGCCAGAAGAGACTCTAAAATTTGCTCTTGAATGCTGAGTAACTAAAGGGACTGGAAGAGATGAGGAAGTAAAAAAAGAGCTAAACATTACATTCCGAAGGGTAGCTCGAGAAGATAAAGTATAATGATGAAATATGTGAAGGTCTGGAGTTAGAAAGCCAAAAGGGAAAAACATGTTCAGCATTTCTTAAGCTGAAAAAAAAACAAAAAGTTGAAGCTTCGAGTTGTAATATTGAAGGTTTCTGTGAACAAAATATTGAAGGACACAGAAAACAAAACATCAAAACATGCTTTTAGGTATTGAGTACTTAACAAAAACAACAAAAATTGGTTGCTGTTCAACTATTTCAATAGGTAGCATAACAGCAACATGTAAGCCACCACAGAAAGGCAAAGCAACAGATGAGTGGTGAGCTGCAAACGATATGCTTGATATATTTAGTTATGTCTTTCTAAGATCATGTTAACTTTTTCAAATCGTTAATAATAAGTCAATCATGACTAATTTTAAGTTTTTGTATCTATAGATAGTTTTTGACTCTGTCTCTCTGAAAGTACTTGCAATCAACCACAGGCAAGAATATCTCAACCAAAAAAGACTATCTCATGGAAAGGACTACACCAAGTATTTATGGTGTGGACTTTTAATGACACCACTTAAACATCAGGGAACTTCAAAAAGTCTGTGGGGAAATTCCATTATATTTTTATTCCATTTTATGAACTATTTGCAGTCCCCTCATACTACTGGAGCTCTGGTAGCATAGTGGTTATGAATCGGGTTGCGAGCTTCAAGGTCAGCAGCTTGAAACTACTAGCCGCTCCGCAGGAGCAAGATGGGGGTTTTTGTTCTGTAAAGATTTACAGCCTTGGAAACCCCATTCAGGGTCGCTATGGGTTGGAACCAACTTGATGGCACTTAACAACAATAACAACAAACATACTACTGGACAAAATCAGATTTATAGAACTTTTGTGCAAAACCTTATAGGTCCACAAGACTGTAAGCCTAAGATCCAGAGAATAAGAATTAATTATATATTATATTTATATATTATATATTAATTAAATATTAGAGCTTAAATTCAACAGCTTGTGATCTGTGGAAGGCTACAATCACACTGGGAACCCTAACTCCATTTTGAGTTTTGATTTAAGTTAAAAAGCCATTTGAGTCCTTTCTGACCATGAATCCAACAAAGTGGATAATGTTTAGACAAGGTCATGGGAGTGAAAGGTGTGGTGGGAAGTGAGCATCAAGTTTGTCCTCAGATTGTGTGTTCAAAAGTAGATTTCAACTCCTGCTGCAGCTCTCCAGTGAGCCCTGGGAGGAGCAGTTTTTCCTTAGGCTTCTCCAGAGAACTGGGGACCTTGCCTGGGCCTAAGGTACTCTATGACTGTGAATCAACAGACTGCATTTAGACCTCTGATGTGGCATGGTAGGATAAATACTAGACAGTTAATCACAAGATCAGTAGTGCAAACTCACCAATCACTCTTTTGTTGTTGTCAGGTGCCATCAAGTCGGAACCAACTCATAGCGACCCCATGCACAGCAGAATGAAACAATGTCCCATCCTGGGCCAACCTCACTACCGCAGCCACACTTGACACCATCAGTGATGCTACCTGGCTGATCCATCTCATAGGGGGTCTTCCTCTCTCTCTCTGACCCTCCATCTTACCCAGCATGACATCCTTCTCTAGCGACTGTTACCTCCTGACAATATGTCTAAAGTATGAGAGATGAAGCTTAGCCATCTTGGCTTCCAAGGAGCACTCTGGTTGCACCTCTTCCAAAACAGCTCTATTGGTTCTTTTGGCAGTCCATGGCACTTTCAGTTTTCTCCTCCAACACCACAACTCAAAGGCATCAATTCTTCTACGATCTTCCTTATTCACTGTCCAGCTTTCACATCCATATGAGGTTATTGAAAATACCATGGTCTGGGTCAGGCTCACCTTAGTCCTCAAGCTGACATCTTTGCTCTTCAACACTTTAAAAAGTTCCTGTGCAGCAGATTTGCCCAATGCAATATGTCATCTGATCTCTCGACTGCTGCTTCCGTGAACGTTGATAGCTGATCCCAGAAGAATGAAGTCCTTGACAACTTCAATCTTTTCTCCGTTGATAAGAATATTGTTTATTGGTCCAGTGGTGAGAATCTTTGTTTTCTTGACATTGAGATGCAATCCATACCGAAGGCTGTGTTCTTTGATCTTCATCAGTAAATGTTTCAAGTCCTCTTCACTTTCAGCAAGCAAGGTTGTATCATCTGCATATCGCAGGTTGTTAATGAGTCTTCCTCCATTCCTGATGCCACGTTTTTCTTCATAGAACCCAGCTTCTCGTATTATTTGTTTAGCATACAGGTTGAATAAGTATGGTGAAAGAACACAACCTTGTCGCACACCTTTCCCAATTTTAAAACATTCAGTGTTTCCACGCTCTGTTCGAACAACTGCTTCTTAGAAACCCTATATAAGGTTGATATGGGTCAAACCCAACTTAACAACACTTAATAACAGCTAACACTGTGTACATGCTGATGTCTTGTCTTTATTCTGTTCAAAACTTACTAAAAAAGGCCCCTATAGAATATGTTTAAATTTGGAGTCCTTTTTCACCTAGCACAATTACATAGAATTGGATGAAATTAAAGATCATCATTAACTTTGTTTGGAGTATTTCTGATATTCAAAAATTTCTTTCCAGATATGTTATCTCTTTTTGTTTTTATAAATGATGTAAACTAATAAAAATAGTAGAGTGTACCTTTGTAAAACAAAAAATTAGAAAAAGGGATCCTTTATCTTTTCTCCTGCCTGATCCCTCTGGAATTAGATAATATTCTTAAATAAACATTCTCATTTTATAGTAATATTAATGCATAATCTGTTCTCCATTTTAATAATATAATTATTAATTCAGTTACATAAATTCATCTTTGAGCATTATATATGAGAATGATACTCAGAGAATCTGGTATGGACAGACATTTCAAAGGAACTGAGATTGACTTTATAGAGACAATACTTATAAAATTCTTCCAGAAAATCTGGTCTGTTATCTGACTTACAAGATTCTCAGGTTTACAGGTGAGTAAATGTCATTTCCTGGCATACCCAGAAACTTTATGATATTTTAGGACCCCCACAAAATAAAAACCCATGCAAATCTGAAGATACTACGGGTGAAATCTGATGGCAAGTTCTTGACTTTGCTTTCTAGTTTCAAGGGGATTTTACAAATTTAATCTGAAGTTCTTTATGAAAACTTATAGCAAAGTAATTTTAAAAGGCTTACATGATAAACTCTACCACTCATAAGTCACAGTTTATCGTAATGTTGTGGCTTGTGGGTTGCTATGATGTTAGAAGCCATGCCACAGTATTTTAAATATCAGCAGTGTCTCTCATTGTGAACACGTTTCACTGGACCTTCCAGACTGAGACAGACTAGAAAGAAGGAGAGGCAGACCACTTCTGAATGGTAGCTGCTGAAAACTTTACAAATAACAGCAGAACATCATCAGATATGATGTCAGAAGATAAGCCCTTCAAGTTGGAAGGCACTCAAAATATGACTGGGAAAGAAAAGCATCCTCAAAGTAGAGTTGACTGTGAGGGTGGGAATGGAGTAAAGCTTTCAAGACCTTCATTTGCTGATGTGGCACAACTCAAAATGAGGAGAAGCAGCTTTAAATGTTGGTTAATAATCAAAACATGGTGTATACTAAGTATGAATCTAGGAAAATTAGAAGTTGTCAAAATGAAATGGAATGCATAAAGCTGAAATGCAGTGACATTGGCCATTTTACTACACTGGAATGACAAATTGAAGAAGAAAGGTGTCACATTCATCATTAAAAAGAATATTTTAAGATTTATCTTGAAGTACAATACTGTTTGTAATAGGAAAATATACATACATAAGGAAGACCAATTAATATCAGTATTATTAAAATTTATACACCAGCCACTAAAGCCAGTGATAATGAAATTGAAGAATTCTACCAACTTCTTCAGTCTGATATTGATTAACATGCAATCATTATGTTTTGATAATTACTTGTGATTGGAATGCAAAGGTTGGACACAAAGAGAAGGATCACTAGTTAGAAAATATGGCCTTGATGATAGAAAAGATGCTGGAGATAGCATGATAGAATTTTGCAAGACCAATGATTGTTTTCCATTGAAAATACCATTTTTAAACAACATAAAAGATGACTATACATATGGGCCTTACCAAATGGAATACACAGAAATCAAATTGACTACATATATGGAAATAGTCAGCAGAAAAGTTCCATAATTAGCCAAAACAAGGCCAGGGGCAGACTATGGAACACCAATTGCTCATAATCAACTACAGTCTGATGCTCAAGAAAATTAAAACAAGTCCATGAGAGCCCAAATATGACCTTGAGCAGATCCCACATGAATTTATCCCACCTCAAGAACAGATTTCATTAACTAGATACTAATGACTGAAGACCAGACGAGTTGTGAGATGACATTAAGAACTTCGTACAAAAGGAAACCAAAAAGCTATTAAGAAAAGAAATATGGAAAAGACCAGAATTGATGTCAGAAGAGACTGAAACTTGCTCTCCTGCATAGATATGCTAAAGCAAGAGGAATAAATAATGAAGCAAAAGAGCTGAGCATAAAATTTCAAAGGGCAGCTCAAGAAGACAAAGTCAAGTTTTATAGCGAAAAACATGCTCATGCTCAGTATTTTTCAAACTGAAAGAAATGAAGAAAAAATTCAACCCTCAACTTGATTATATGGGCAAAATATTGAATGACCAGAAAACATCAAAAGAAGATGGAAGGAATATGCAGAGTCACCGTATCAAACAAAACTATTGGTTGATGTTCAACCATTTCAAGAGATAGCATATGAACAAGAGAAATGATACTGAAGAGAGAAGTCCAAGGTGCACTGAAGCCTGTGACAAAGAACAAGCCTCCAGGAATTTATTGAATACAAACTGAAATCTTTCAACAAACGGATGCAGCACTAGAGGTATGCACTCAACTATGCCAAGACATTTGGAACACAGCTACCTGGCAAACTGATCAGAAGAGATCTATATTTGTGCACATTCCAAAGTGAGGTGACCTAGCGAAATGCAAAAATCATTGAATAATGTCATTAATATCACACGCAAGTAAAATGTTTGCTAAATATAATTTATAAATGGCTTCAACAGTGCATTGACAGGGAACTGCCAGAGGTTCAAGCTGGACTCAGAGGATGTGGAATAAGGACTATCATTGTTGATGTTGGAAGAAGTACAATCAGAATGCTCCTTAGAAGCATTCTTATACTTCGGACATATAATCAGGAGTGACCAGTGCTTGAAGAAGGACATCATCCTTCGTAAAGTGGAAGATCAGTCAAAAAGAGGAAGACCACCAATGAGATGGATTGGCCCAATGGAAGCAGCAATGGCTTCAGCATAACAACAATTTTGAAGATGGTGCGCAGCTGGGCAGCGTTTGGTTCTATCATGCATAGGGTCACTATGAGTTGGGACTGATTTGATGGCACAACAACAACAAATATTTGCAATTTTGAAAGCTTCCATATCTTCACAAACTCTTCCAACAACCCCAACATACTTCCTCCACTCCTTCCGCCCTCACCCCATGCACAGTCCCAACTGGGTATTATCTTTCATTTTGCCACAGGGAAACCAATACTGAGATGAAGATTTGGGCACCAGTGGTTTATTGAAAAGTGTCTCATCAACAGTGCCTGTAAAGGAAGGAGCAGTCCAATTGGACAGTAGGAGATACTGACTTCTGATACACTTGCAACATTGTTGAGTTGGTTCCACCCATAGGGGCCCTGTTTCTGAGGAGCACCTGGTTAGTTTGAACCACTGAACTCCAGAGAACTTTGCAATCCAATGCATTGTGTTAACCCACAGAGCCACACCTCATTTTTATCTCACAGGGCACTCTGAAGTTGAAATGGTCCTTCAGAAATGCCCTGAATCACACCAGGTGCTAAGCCTTTATACACTTCCCTGCAGTCATCGAATGCTGCAGCCTAGGGCAGGGGGTCTGGCTTAGGGAGAGGCAGCTCCCTTGATGGGAGAGTTTGTCCCTGAAAACTGTAAACCTGTTTGGTGGAATGAAGAGAGGCTCTGGGTGACATACCAGCCATCCTTATTGTTTGATATTCTACTTCTGTCTTCCAATATCCCTTTTGATTATTGCCTCATTCTTCTTCAGTCCTTCAATTTAGGGAGGCAGAGGATTCACATTTACTGAAAGTCTATTGTGCACTTGCCTGAGCAACATTAACTAAAGGCATTTGATAATTTAGAGTCCTGGTGTGGCACTGTAGGATGTGCATTGGACTTCTAACTGCAAGATGGATTCAAATCCACCAGCGGTTCTTCAGAAACCTTATGTCATGTCTTTATGGGTTGAAATTGATTTGATGTCACTTAACAACAACAACAATTTGATATTTCAGAAGCCCTCATTGGGGAGTGAGGCAAGCATTCGACTGCTAGCAAAAGGTCAGTGGTTCAAACCCATTAGCTGCTCCATGGGATAAAGATGAGGCAATTTGCTTCCATAAAGATTTGCAACCTTGGAAACCCTATGGGGCAGTTCTACTTTGTCCATGGCAGTGGACATTTTATATTTAACCCTGAAAAAATTTCTTAAGAAGAATGAATTGAAGAGCCAGAGTCAGGTTTCCAATGTAAGGCAGATTGTGAAAAGCCTACAACATCACTACATCTCTCCCACTCTACATTCATTTTCCAATATTACTAATTGTTTGTTGTTTCTTAAAGAGCAAAAGATGTTAATGACCACTTTGAGAATTGGGGTGTGCCTGACCCAAGCCATTTCTTTCCTTAACCTCATACGCATGTGAAAGTTGGACAGCGAATCAGGAAGACTGTGTAGGAATTGATGCATTTGAGTTCTGGTGTTGGAGGAGGATATTAAAAGTACCATGGACTACCAAAAGAATAAACCAATCTGTGTTGTAAGAAGTACAGCCAGAATAGGCTATAGAAGCCAGGCTGGCCAGACTTCGTCTCTCATACTTAGGGCATATTATCAGGAGGCCCTGGAGAAGGATATCATGCTTGGTAAAGTGGAGGATCAGAGAAAATGAGGAAGCCCCCCAATGAGATGGATTGGCACAGTAGCAGCAGCATTGGGCTCAGGCATGGCAATGATTGTAGGGTTGACACAGGACTGGGCAGTGTTTCATTCTCTTGTGAATAGGGTCACTATGAGTTGGTACCGACTCAACAGCACCTAACAACAACAACAACAACAACAAAGTATTGTTTCTAGGAGTCCTAGTGGTGTTGTGGGCTAGACATTGAGCAGTTAACTACAAGGTCAGCAGTTCAAATTCATTAGTCAGTTCCTGGGAGAAAGACAAAGTTGTCCGTTCCCATAAAGCTCAGGGTCTCTATGGGGCAGTTCTATTCTGTTCTATAGTGTCATTATGAGCCAGGATCAGCTCGATATCAGTTTGTCTTTTTTTAGTACTTTTTCAGTAGGTATCTGTAATGTATGCTTTACCACATAACGTTTTGTAAATGTGTTTATTTTATTTTAAAATACCCACACATCCCTTGTAATTCACTGTGTGTTGCTTGCAAGGCATCTCTGGGTTAACATGTTCAGCTGTTACCTGAAAGTTTGAGTCTACCTACTTCCAGTGTGGTACTGTAGGATAAGCACGGGACTGCTAACCACAAGGTTGGTAGTTCCAACCTACCAGCTGCTCCTTGGAAAGCTTATATAGACAGAATCACTACGAATTGAAACCGACTTGATGGCACATAACAACAACAACAAAGTGATGCCTTGGAATCAAAGGCCTGGTAATCTACTTCTGAATAATTGGTGATGGGGAATCCTAAAGAGGATGGTTCTGACATACATGAGGATGCCATGAATCAAGATCGACTCAACAGTAATAAATTTTTGTTGTTGTTATAAAACTTAAAACTAGTAGTTATGGATCTATACATATTAAGGGATCTTGATATGGTGGTATAAAATAAGAACTCGATTGTTAATGAAGTCGGTGGTTCAAACCCATCAGCTGCTCCTTAGAAACCCTGTATAGGGTTGCTCTGAGTTGGAACTGACTAGATGGCCCTTAGCAACAACAACATACATATTAAAGCGATGACAAAATAATTTCACTGGGTTCTTAGAGAGCTCACTAATATTTTTGAATGACTTTGTTAAAGATACTTAAAATACAATGAATACAAATCTTTAGAAGGGCATCAGTTTCTTAGAACTCCATTGAGTTCAGTCCTCTCTTAACTCTTAGTGATGACTTGGGGTAGCATCTCTTGAAAGCAGTAACACAATAAAAACCTCTCATCTGACTACAGTAAATTGGAAAGATTTTTTTTTTTTTGAATGAGGCTAATAAAATGATGCCAACTTATTAACAGATAAAAGCTAATTTTCTCTCCTTGATTTTTGTCCTTGTGAATTTTCACAATAGTTCCTAGTCCCTAAAAGATCATAGTTGTTTTAAAAAGAAGTGTTAAAGGGGGAAAAATATCTTTCTTGGTCCTTACATTCTATAGAGTTGACAGTTCAGTGATTTTTGAAAACATATTTCCAGTTATTTCCTTATTTCCACTTAGATCTATAAGATACATTTAAAAAAGGTTTATGTGTCATTAACCCCTCCAATTATAGTTAAATACATTGCTATGAACCAAACTTTCATACCAGTGACTTTTTTTCTCCCTATGGTAAAGCTAATTTAATTCTTTAATAGCTTTTGGTCATACAATTTCCAAGTCACAGAAGCTACTGGTTTTCTATGCCCATCCATCAAATCAATAAATTCTACTTATTATGTAAATGTTCATACAGAATTTCAAAAAGATCTTGATGCTGCTTTGACGTCATAGAAAGAACAATTTTCTATTTTGTAGATTTAAAAATAAAAATGAAAACTTTTCATTTTTAAAGTCAGGGTCATGTTGCTTGACAGAGAAATGTTGCAACATTTTAGGCAATGTCCAAGTTTCCAAGTGAAAACTGGACTTGAGCACGGAAATTGGGACCTACTACCACGGAGAAAACTGGACGCTGAATAAGGAAGATCATAGAAGGACTGATGCCTTTGAACTGTGGTGTTGGAGGAGAATACTAAAAGTGCCAAGGGCTGCCAAAAGAACCAATAGATCTGTTTTGGAAGAGGTGCAACCAGAGTGCTCCTCAGAGGCCAAGATGACTAAACTTCATCTCTCATACTTTGGACTTATTGTCAGGAGGGAACAGTTGCTGGAGAAGGATGTCATGCTGGGTAAGATGGAGGGTCAGAGAAAAAGAGGATGACCCCAACGAGATGGATTGGCCAGGTGGCATCGATGGACTCAAGTGTGGCAGCGATAGTGAGGTTGGCCCAGGATCGGACATTGTTTCGTTCTGCTGTGCATGGGATCACTATGAGTCGGTTCCGACTCGATGGCAACTGACAACAACAACCACCACCACCAAGACAACAGCAACCACCAAAACAAACTAGTCACGAATGGAGTGCATCCGTTGGACCTGGGATCCCTATACTGTGAAGCTCCTAGATCCAGGATTAGACTGATGCAAGATATATGAAGATCTCCAAAGAATACTGGGCCAATAGATGCTGAAAGGAGACAAGGACCTTAGCATAGAATTAACAATCAGAAGGCCTTCCTCCAAGCCCCAGCATCCTCAATTTGGCCTTCTAGCCTCTTAAACTGTGAGAGAATACATTTCTAATTGTTAAAGACAGCCCCTTGAGGGTACTTCTGTTAGAGCAGTATTAGATAGCTTAGATGAAATACTTCCCAGTATTACAGCCATATTATTTCCGTAAAGTTTTCTTGGTTTCCTTAATACCATCTCCTTCTCTATTCTTTTGTTTTACTTAAAACCAACAGCATTTTTTCCAGTACCTTGCTGGTTAAGCATTTTCCATCAGTGTTTCAAAAAAGAGAAAGTGTTTTTGAGTTTTGACCACCCTGATTAGTAAAACATTAAAGAACTAAAGGATTTAATGTTTGTATTCTTTAAAGATCAAGTAATTAAAAACTGCTCTTTGTTCTTAGTTTTATGTGTAGGAAAATGCTGAGGTTAATTCACTGACCATGTGGGATAATTTGACTCTCAATCAGTATATTTAAAAGATCTTTCAAAACATAAAAAAGATCCAGTCCTGCCAAGGACAAATGACTGGCACTGAAATTCCTTTGTTAGCTTAAGTCATTGATATGTAAAACAAAAGAAAATTCTTTGGCAGAAAACAGAAGAATGTCCAGATGGTTTCTATCTATTTTCTCATTGATTGTATAATTAAAATCCCCTTTAATCATAAGAAAAATTGAGATAGACTGTTTGTAATAGAGCAGTATTGCGTTTTAAAGAAATATTTCTGTAGTAATTTCACTAGTACTGAAGTATGAGCAGCGTCTATTTTGTGAGTTTGCCTGTGGAGAAAAGATACCTAGGTAGTTCACATGGAGATAAGAGCTGCTTATTGTAACACTATAAGGAGCTCTGGTAGCGTAGTGGTTACGAATCGGGCTGCGAGCTGCAAGGTCAGCAGTTCGAAACTACCAGGGGTTCCGCGGGAGAAAGATGAGGCG
>NW_006408551.1:24516283-24517431 GCF_000296735.1 Chrysochloris asiatica | reverse complement strand
TTGCCCATCCCTGTCAACTTTGTGTATGGAGGGGGTGGGAATGATCCTTGCTGCAAAGATTAGTTACCTCTTTTAAGCTACTGTATCCATAGGTGTAGATCAAGTTCACCAAATTGTATTAGATTACTCTTTTTTTCTTCTTCTAGTTGAGCTTTGATCATCCCGCCATTGAAGCCAGGTCAAGTGGGTATTATACACAAGTGTGGGTGTTCTTGTGCATATGCCCTCTCTTCTTATCAGCTGGACATTTCAGTCTCCACTCTAGTCCTCTGTGGCTATGTCACTGACTCTGGGCCCTAGAGTCCCCAGGTCTTGCCATGCTGCTGGCCAACCAGGTCTCCACCCGGGTTCACAGGAGTCTATTGAATGTTGTAGGGCTTAGCTCACTGCTTCATTGCTGTTTTTCCCTCACTTCCCCTTATCAGTGATGAATGTGGTCACTAGTCAGAGCACGTATTCCCACTGAGTCTTAGTCTTGGAAGGGGGTTTGCTCTGAAGGGACCCTTCCACTTGCCTTAATGTCTTCTGGGAGAGTAATTTGATTGTTCTTGTAGTAATCAGTTGGTCTGCCTCTATTGTTTTGTATTTTTCCTGTTGGTCTTTCTTTCAAGAAGTATCTTTTGTTCTTCTAGCCACACCAGGCTGGTCTGCTTGTCCTTTCAAGTGGAAATTTCCAACCTCTGAAGATTCAGGATGTTGTTCAGGATTCAACCTACAGTCTTATGTAATGCAGAGGCTCCACAGGAATCCTCCTTCACTGGACACGTTGCAGGCCCATTTTAGGTATTCTAATCAGTTATAGGCAGAAGACGGACTTACAAGCTTTCTATGGTGATATTTCTAGCTATTCCTTTTTCTGCCCCTCTAGTATCTATTTTATAATGGTATACAAAAGAAACGAAGATTCAAAAGACAGCCAAGCATCTTAACATTATTTCCCTGCTTTTCCCCATTCCAACCATGTCTAAATCCCTGTATCCCAGAGCCCTGTTGTTCCAAGGTTGTGCATACATCATTCTTTACCTCCGTCTGTCCCACTTAGCCCTTGCAAACCTGCCTAATTGTTCTCCCATCCACTTTGTTCTTCCATTCCCTTCCCCCTTCTAGTATATTGCCCCCCTCCCCAGCACCCAAACTATCCTGTGTCT
>NW_006408551.1:24498126-24499725 GCF_000296735.1 Chrysochloris asiatica | reverse complement strand
TTGCCTGGGTTTTGGTGTTTTATAGAGTGTGATTGTCGCTTGACTCTTTGGCAGCAGTTACTGTCTCTTCTTGGGTAATATAGGTGGAGAAAGATTCCCCCAGAGGTAGAAGGGGAGCATAAAATCGCAAAACAACATCAGCAAAAACAACCCACAAAACAAAACAAGTAAAAAAAAAAATCAAAACAACAATAAAACAAAACTAGACTGAATATTGCAGTCTATAATCGCAGAAAAGGGAGAGGAGAGAGAGAAGAAAAAAAAAATTCTGTAGCCTAATATGAGTATGACTTTAATGTCCTCTCTTCAGCTTCTTGCTTTCAAAGCTGGCTGAGAGCTTTCAAGATGCCACTGTTGGTTGTTATGCTATACTTCAGGTTTTAAGTTAATTTTTGGCCTGTTTTGTTTTAAACTCTCATTCCCTCTCTATAGCCCTGTCCTGGCCTTTCCCGTATTGAAAAAAACAAAAACAAAAAATGTTCAGGGCCTTCTGTTGGGCTGAGTATCTGTGTGCATGCATGGGAGAAGAACCCACTAGTGGTGATGATGGGGGGTGTGCACTCTCTCAGGCAACCCCCCAGTCACCAGAATGGAGGTGCGCAAACAGTGGGTGAGCCAGTGACCAGATACAAAACAAACAAAAAAGAGAAAATTAGAACAAAGCAAAACTGACAAAGTGTGTTGTCCACCTTTGCTCCAAGGTTCCCGAGACGTTTTTCTATGGTGTTTCTGCTCTCCCAGCTTGGTCTTGCCATTTGGTCTCACCCAAGATGTTGGCTCCGGGCCTCTGAGCCAGGCAGATTCAAAAGTACGTGATTTCTTACTTCTGCTTCAAGTTCCACTAGCTATAAGCCTTCAAACTTTGAAAATATTCCTAGCTATGTGGTTCTGAGTTTTGGAGCTCTACCCTGGATCTGCTTTGCCTTGTAGTCTGTGGTATGGATGATGGCAAACTTCACTGCACCTCCACCCTAGCCACCATCAAGCCCTGCCATGAGATTGTATTTTATCATTTTATATAGAACATGTGTGTAGACACATGTTTTTAATTGGTACATAACTATCTTTTTAGGTTGAATGATTTCTTAGGAACTTGTGATCACCTTTGTAACATTTATGTCTCCTTGGTTTATAAATAGTGCCAGAAATGATTTAAAAGTAGAAAACAAGCTAATAGATAAATACTAATTCTAGTGATTGATGTGTAATCTTTGTGATGTCTTATTGTAATGATTACTCTCAAGGTCTGCTTTCTACCAAGGTAAGAGATATTGTCCTGGAATTTAGGGTGACAGTGAAGCAAAACAAGAATGTAGGAACTCTTTCCTAGCAGTTCTAGAAAAAGTCTTTAAGGGGTAAACTTATGGTAGATCCAGTCCTGACAAAAGAATAGTGCCTTTGTACAAGTTTCTCGGTTCAAGGATAAGGGGCAAGAAAGGACAGACATTTTCTATGAGTCCTTGCAAGATTGTGTGGTTCATGCTGGGCAATGCCACATAACTATGAAAAATGAAGGCAAAGAAGTGTGGGGCTAGAAGCATAGGTAATAACAATTGCTTTGTTTATTATTAAGCTCTTATCAAGGACTTCATTCTTCTT
>NW_006408551.1:24485617-24497266 GCF_000296735.1 Chrysochloris asiatica | reverse complement strand
TCACTTAACAACAACAGCAAAGCTACATATACTGGAGAAGCTAGTATTCAAACCCATGTGACTGACTTGAAAACACAACTTTGAACAGATTCATTCTGGTATGACTCTCTTCTGAGAATTTGCTTTTCCAGCCCAGATATGAGAATCTGCATGCTAACAAGATCCCTAAGTGATTCTTATAGATCTCCAGGTGAGTCTTAGTTATACTTATGTAAACCTGGGGATCTTGTTAAATTGTAATTGAAATTATAGATCCTTATGGGGAATCTTGTTAAACCATAGATATGGATTCAGTGTGTCCTATCAGGGATGAAAAGACAATTCTCAGTAGGAGGTCAAACCAGAACTAACTGGTTATCAGCTCTGCTTCTAAGGCATCTCATTTGGCCATTGATTTGTTTTGCCTCAAAGTATAAGCTATGCCTCCATTGTGCAATCAAGCAGGGATGCACAACACTTTTTAAATTAAGGCTGTTGTCTGTATAAATGCTAGGGCACATCCTTGCTGCAAACATTGTAGAAGGCAGAGCTGCTGTTTGCTGCAATTTGATGGTTTTCTTCTTTTCCCTGAGTTTGGTGGTGCAATAGAGAGTGAGGAGGACTGCAGGAAAGGTTAGAAAGTGAGTGTGTGGCACTTGGGGGTAGACCTGTTGTACTCTGCTTTATAGTTGAAATAATACATCATTAGAGGCCAGCTCTATATTTCTAAACCAAGATTTGTTTTTATGTAGGCTTGTTGGTGTGACTATATATATATTTTAACTGGTAACCCTTGTGGGAAGGAGCTCTGGTAGCGTAGTGGTTATGAATCGGGCTGTGAGCTGCAAGGTCAGCAGTTCGAAACTACCAGCGGTTCTGCTGGAGAAAGATGAGGCAGTCTGCTCCTGTAAAGATTTATAGCCTTGGAAACCCTGTGTAGGGTCGCTATGAGTCGGAACCGACTCCACGGCAAACAACAACAACAACAACCCTTGTGGTAACCCTGTAATATGATCTGTTATCTAGGGAATTGCTTTATTATTTTTCAAATAATTCAAATGAGGCAGTTATTATTACTGTATTTCTTCAATTCTGAATGTACATTCTCCATCTTCCCTGATATTCTTTTATGCTGTTATTGAAAACAAAGATGGCAAAGCATATACCAATTCAATCATTTCTACACATAGAAGTCAGTGACACTGATTACAATCTTAATTATTTCTCCTTATTAACATAAATTCAATGCCCTCTAAGCATTTTATTGAAGCTTCCAAGTTGCTATCATCGATTTGATGCCATAGATGATGTTGAGTCAAAAGTTATCTGCACACTGGCTATGGAATTTATTTTAATCAACTTTTAGAAAAGACAAATGCTTCATTTTTGACATAATCTCCTTGCTTTTCAATTCACTTTGTCCATCTGTCTATATGCTTTTATAGTCCATTATTAAAAATGCTTTATTCTGAGCTTTGAGCCACAAATGTACCACTGTCTTCACTTCTTCATCAGAGATGACTCTCCATCCATGAAGGTCTGTTTTCAGTGGACCAAGAAAGTGAAAGTCCCATGGTGCAAGATCAGGACTATAGGGAGGATGCTTAAGCAGTTGAAAACAAAGTTTTTGCAGAGTGTCAACAGTGTGGGCAGAGGTGTGTGGATATGCATTGTCCTGCAGGATCACAACTCCCTTGGATAGCAGTCCTCTGTGTTTAATATGAAGTTTAGGCTTCAACTCTTCAATGAACATTTGACTGTAATGAGCACTGTTGATTGTTGAACTTTTTCCTTATAGTGTTCCCATACTGGCCCTTAAGCATCCCAGAAAACTGTAAGTATCAATTTTCCAGCTGATAGTTGATTTTTGAATTTTTTCTTGGTTGGTGATTGAGGATGTTTCCAATCAATACTCTGCCATTTACTCCAGATCATAGTAACGAATCCATGTCTTGTCATCAGTAATGATTTTTTTTAAAGAAAAATTTACCTTCCTTTGAGTATTGGTCCAAATTTTGTTTGCAGATGTCCAAACGTTTCTATGTATGCTCTTATGTGAGTTGTTTTGGTACTTATTTTGCACAAACTTTTCAAAATTCAAGTCTGTCATGGATTACTTCATAGGCTGAGCCATGGCTGATTTGTAAATAATTTGCCACATAATCCACTGTCACTTGTCTATTTGACAGAATCATTTCATGTGCATGCTCAATGTTTTCATCTGCTGTGGATGTGGAGGGGCATTTTAACATAACCACAGTACAGATAATTTTTGACTCATTCTCATAGATAGTTCTTTTAAAAGATAGTGTCTTGTAATCGATACTGTGTACAGGAATTCCAAGGAGTGGTTGGTGAGTTTGAACTGTGCCAACCTTGCATTTCAAACTGACCTTAAGGTTGAGTGCTTATCCTGTAGCACTACACCAGGACTCCAAGAAAATATTTTAAAAAGACACAAGTCTTGCAATTGATACTATGTCTAATTTAATTAGCATATTTTTTTTCTTAATTGCACAGAAAATAATAGTGCAGCTTAAAAAATTACTGTGCTTTAGATACAACAAAATACTGCACCACCATTTTACAGAGGCAACTGTAAAATGTTAAGTAATTTCTTCTGTGTTACCCAACTAGAGACTGTTTTTGACAGATTATGGCTAGTCATTCAGAAAATCAGTTTTGTTTTCATCCTGGGCACAGCTGGTTTGGTCTACACATTCCAGTCTCCATTGCAATTAGGTTTGGCCATGAGACAAGAGTTCTGGACAGGGGAATGTACATGAAAAACTAGCCCCATAAAAACCATCTGCTTTTCTCCATTCTGCCAGCTGGATACCAATGTCCAGAGTAACCCGGGAAGATAGCTGAACTTCTCTCCATTTGTTTCATGAATGTCTGTGCTGAGCAGAATTCTTCTAACCTACTGATTGAGCTCTGGTAGCATAGTGGTTACGAATCGGGATGCTAACTTCAAGGTCAGTAGTAGTTCAAAACTACCAGCTGTTCTGTGGGAGAAAAATGAGGCGCTTTCTGCTCCCGTAAAGATTTACAGCCTTGGAAACCCTGTGCAGGGTCACTATGAATTTGACCCGACTCTACGGTACATCACAACAACAACAACAACAACAACAACAACAACAACAACTGATTGCATAAGTGAGAGATAAACTTCTGTCGTGTTAAAGTCACTGATGATTTGACATTATTGTTGTCATGTGCTGTTAAGTCAGTTACAACTCATAGTGACCCTGTATTGGTTTCCAAGGAGTGACTGGTAGATTTAGACCACTAACCTTGTGGTTAGCAGTTCAGTGCTTATCATTTCAGGTATTAGCAAATTTCATTAGCCTGTTGCAAATAGATTCTACTACCTTAACTAATACACTGGTAAACCTGGGCTCAAACTTTCCCATTCTAGTTCCCAAACCTAGTTTCCTAACTACTATTCTGGAAACTTAACATCATATACAGGTTAAAGTTTTCCATGACCAAAGAAGTTTGGAAAACACTCAGTTGAATGAATTTCTTGAGACAAACTTCTTGAAGCTATGAAATATGAACTATGAGTCTAAAACATATATAGTACTCAGTTTTTATACCATTCTAGGACTAGTTTTGACAGATGATGGCTAGTTGTTCATAAAATCAAATTTCCTTTCATCCTGGGCACAGTTGATTTGGTCTACACATTGCAGTTGCCCTTTCAGTTAGGTTTGACCGTGGGACAGAATTCTGGACAATGGAATGTAGATGAAAAACTAGACCTATAAAAACCATTTTGGTGTATTGTAGGATAAACATTGGACTGCTAACCACAAGGTTAGAAGTTCAAACCCACCAGTTGCTTCTTGGAAACCCTATATGGGGTCACTATAAGTCAGAACCGACTAGATGACACAACAACAACATCACATTTGTTGGGGTCCCAGGGTGGGTAAAAATTGTTAACATGCACAACTGTTATGTGAAAGATTGGAGGTTTGAGTACACTCAGAGGTGCTTTGGAAGAAAAGCCTGGCCATCTACTCCCAAAACATCTGCTTCTGAAAACAGTATGGAGCACAGTTCTTTGACACACATGAGGTTCCATGAATCAGAGCAACTTTTGACAGCAACTGGTAAAGTAAGGTATAGCATTTGTTATACTTCAAAAATTTTTTCAGAAGACATTGAGTCATGTCTATGTAAAGATATATTAATTTGTATAGGGTTATATTGTGAATCCAGGCTTATAAACTTGCTTCAAATTATTATTATAAGGAAATCTCTTTCATCTTAATGATTTTCTGGTGTTATTGTTTTCAATCTAGTCAGTAAATTTTCTATCCAGTCAAGGGACTTAGTTACCATATCACTCTTTTGTGAATGTTATTAGATGCTGTTTCATTAAACTTCTTTTGAAGACAAGGTCTGAGGTTTTTTGCTTACCACTATGTTCTCAGCTTCCTGGCATAGTGCTTAATGTATTGTAGCACTCAGTAAATATATGTCATTTTTACTTAAGAGAGAGTATGGTGTGGTAGAATGTAGTAGAAAACTGGATTGGTTATCAAAAGGATTCCGTAGTTCAAGGACATAGCCATGGAGGGCTAGAGGTGAGAGTGAAGCACCCAACTGATATGAAGTGAGAGGGGATGCACAAGTCCACCCAAACTTGCAGAGAGTACACATCAGACCTAGCTTTGATGGCTTGATGATCAGAACTCAACTGGAGGAAGATAAAAAAAAAATGTTTTTGATAAAGGAAACAAGTGTAAATTGCTACAATTTGATGAACTTGACTTATACTTCTGGATTTAGTAGCTTAAAATACCAACAGACCTATTTGAGCTAGCCTTGTTGGCTTGATAATTAGAACTCGACTAGAGGAAGATAAAAAAAAAAAAGTTTTAATAAAGGAAATGAGGGTAAATTGTTACAATTTGATGAACTTAACCTATACTCATGGAGGTAGTAACTCTAAATACCAATAGAGAAGGAAGGAGTCTTCACATCAAGTATCAATGTTATCCCCTCTGTATACAGGTGGGGATGGGCACCTTAGACATTGGCTACCAAAAATGAGGAGGCGATAAAGGCATGAAGTGACTGGCTTACAAAGTTTCAAGGGGGAGTTTAGTTTAATAGTGTGTGGGGGAAGAAAGAGTCCCCATTGAATAGTTTTATCTTGTCTAGATGGGTCTGGTTAAAAGAGATGGGGATAAGATTCTTATGATTCAATAGTGAGTAATTGTTATCATGACTAATTGTGACTGTCACAATTGTAAAGGTAGACATTTTATAACAAAAATGGGGGAGTAGTTAATCTTACAGTCCAGGAAGAGAGGACTCTTGGACGATCAAGGGAGAAGAGCACAAACGGAATTCGAGGCCTTATCCAGAGAAGCAGCGGCACCAGAGATGGAGGCAGAGATGGGGTCATGGAGAGAGGGAGCAGCTGAGGACTCGAGATTCATGGGAAGAGAGGGACTAAGGGCTGGTGGCCAGGAGGACGACTTGCAGAATGTGCCCTTTGGTGGTGTAAATTATTATATATGCCTGAGTATTTTTTTTTTTTTAAAGAGATAAAGTGAATAGAGAGAAATACTGTTAACTGATGGTACATGGAGGGGATTCTAATTATTGTAATGAAACAAGGTGTATGATTTCTTTAATGTAAAACTGATGATCTGCCTTGTAAACTTTCACTCAAATCATAATAAAAACTTTAAAAAAAAAAGATTCCATAGTATTGTATCTGTAAGTCTGAATTTCTTCATTTATAAAATAAAGATAAGTCTTGTACTTCAAAGTGTTTTGTGATGATCAAACGACATAGATAAGTGTTTTTTTCTAAACCTATAAGACACAAGTACTACTGCTTTGTACTAACCAGTTTTCATCAGACTATATTTAAAGTATATGTGTTACTACAGTATAGTTTTTAGCTTTTGGTGTAGGCTTTATATTACATATAGATGACAAAATAGAATCACATGTTTCTCACCTTGGGACAGAAGAAAATTGAAACTCAATAAAAGTTATATGCTTTTTTTTTGCTTGCTCCTAGAGTTAGTCTGTTTTCTGGGTATATGGTATGGTGTTGTTGGTGTGCCGTGGAGTTGGTTCTGACTTATAACGACCCTGTACAAGTTTTTCTGAGGCTGTAAGTCTTTATGAGAACATAAAGCCTCATTTTTCTCCCACAGAATGGCTGGTAGTTTCGAACTGCTGACCTTGAGGTTAGCAGCCCAACTTGTAACCACTACGCTACCAGACAGAGCTCCTTGCTATATGATACAATTACTTAGAAATCCATTCAGCAAATATTTTGGAAGATTATAAAGAATTCCAGAAAAAGTTAGTTAAAAAACACACAATTAATAATCTTTTTGACTATTTATCTGGAACAAGCAGAATTCAAGTTTGGGAGTCCTATTTTGTCCTTTCTGAATTTTGCCATGTCTATTTGCCTTAGAATGAGCAGCAACACATTGATAATCAAAAACACATTAGTGTTTGAGTAAGTGTCCTCCTCATCAACCCTAGATTTCCCTTTGGTTCTATATAAGAAAAAAAACTCGTTAGTTTCATTGGCACAAGCTTCTCACTTTGGAAAGTACTTGGATAAAATGAGTCCTAAGGTACTGAGTGCTCTCCCCATTAATGTATTACACATATTGGATGTATCATTAAGTTTATTTGGATCCTCTTTAAATGTTAGTAGTGAAATTATCTTAGATTGATTTCTTTTAAACATCTATCTTTCATCACTGTAGGATCAGATGCTTTTATTTCCAAATGACAAGGCCACATGTGTGGGATATTTCCAGGCAACAATATATGGTCCTGACACAAGGGAAAGAATAAAGTCCTTAGATTTCAGTAATGTACTGAATGGTCAGGGGACTGACTTATTCCCTTTTCCAAGAAGCAATTCCAGAAACAAAATGTTTTCTCCTGAGCTTAAATGAAAAGCAGATACAACAAAGGCTTTAAACTGAGAAATAATAGATTCACTGGCATCAGGTACTAAAGGAATTGCACACTATTTAGACTTCTCAAGAAATTGGCTATTTTTGTTAGCTGGGGGTCCAAACTTTCTCTAGAAATTATTGTCTATGTTAACCATAAAACTACTAAACAGTTTAATGTTGTCAAATTCACTTAACATGGATAACCTTGATCTCAAATAATTCCCTTTAGGGAATTACTTGTGGTAAGAAAATATTTTTGAAGCCCATTGTTTAGCATTTCAATAAATCAATATGATACAGGAAAATCTGATATTTCTATGGAAAATCCCATGCTTTTATTACTCTTTCCATATTATTAAAGCTAGTGATTCCTATACTAAAGAATCTGAGTCTTATATTTTCCCAATTTAAAATATAGTTTATGAATACTGATGGAAAGAATGTTACTGTGGAAATCTTTTTTATTTTTTTATTCTGTATTATCTAGTTTCTTATTCTCCAAGTTTACCTTAAACTCCTGTCAACCTTAATTAGTTCTATTATCCAAATACAGATGCAACTGACATTTTTACCATAGGAGGGACAGAGCCACAAGTATTTCATTAACCTAACTTTCTAATGGAGTCTGTACTGTTCAGATAATATATGGATTCTATGATATTGATCTTAGCGGTAGATGCACAATCATCCTAGTTTGCCTGGAACAAAGGGGCTTTCTGGGTCAGGGGACTTTCAGTTTCTTGAAACTGGGGTAGTTTCATGAAAACCAAGAGGCTTGGTCATCCTAGTGTACTGGTAAGAGACATTAAAATTAGATGAAAGAATCAAAACATCATTAATCATGAAATGTGTGTTTTTAGCAGTTCATTACTTTCTAGGGTTGTCATTAGGATTGAACTGATTCTTAAAAATGCTTAACTACTGATCATTAAAACTAAAGTGATAATCTATTACATGTTATTGTTATTAAGTGCTTTCAAGTTATTTCTGACCCAGAGCGACCCTGTATATGATTTCCAAGGAGCAGCTGGTGAGCTTGAACCACCACCTTGCAGTTCAAATGGCTTTATATACTTCTGGATTAAAAATACAAGTTATCTATTTATATATTCATCCTGGAGAGCAGATTCTACTATGATGAGAATATAGATTTGTTGGGTGTGCCCTATATTCTTTCTTAGTTTGATTCAATAAGACATAAGGTCAAGAACTTCATAAATGGCTTCTTTTCTGGTTGCCTATTTTCTAAGATGAGATGTTTACTTTAGAGGTCATTAAGCATATTTATGCTTCCCTGTGAATTTTAGTAAAGTATTTATAACTGTTTTTGCTAAGAATCAGTCAGATTTTACATGTCTGAAAATAAATCTCTTGTCAACACTCCTTACTCCTTTTTATTTTTCCAGAGCTTTGGTTTGTAAAACAGTCCTGATGTGTGTTGACTTTATCTTATAGGTGACTCTGCTCTCTCTTGTGATCTGTTGCAGTCCAAAGCTCCAAAGAACTTGGACTATTCCAAATATTTGGTATATTAAGATTGGCTTTAGTGAGAGATAGCATATGGGCAAGTAATATTTATCATATTTCTGAAGACTTTGAGCTTGAAGGACCGATCTTTAGAAATTCCTTTCCTGCCCTCATTTCCTTAAGTCTTGTACTGGAGGGCTTTCGCCATCTTTAATAGTTGGAAAAACTCAATTTGATTCTGGATGAGTAAGGTGGGGTCATAATGTTGACTATAGCAAAGTCTCAAACACAAATGAATTCACTCTGGTAAGGAGCTCTGGTAGCGTAGTGGTTACGAATCGGGCTGCGAATCAAGGTCAGCAGTTCGAAACTACCAGCTGCTCCGCGGGAGAAAGATGAGGCTTTCTACTCCCGTAAAGATTTACTCCCTAGGAAACCCTACAGGGTCGCTATGGGTTGGAACCGACTCGACGGCACTTAACAACAATACTTAATAGTTGCATTGCATGAACACACCTAAGTGGCTCATTTTCTTCTACTGGTAGAACATGGGATGGTGAATATGATTAATGTGTATTTCATTCCAAAGGAAGTAAGATGAAATGTAAAGCCAATGTTTCATTCCCCTCTCTAGGAACTTATGGAAATAGATGCTCTCATATTATATGACAGGAGATGTCAGTAGATTGTCATATTAAATAATAAAATTTGTTATATCTGATTTATCCTTTCATTATGCAGGATTCAGGTTATTTGGCCATGCTATAAATTATAAATCTCTAAAATGCTCTCTTTGGTCTTCTACACATCTGCATTCAGTATCTGTGTGATGACCATTGATTAAAAGAGATATGAGAGTTGCGTTTTCATGTCATATATATAGTTGCTGAAATCTTGTTTCCAAAAGTTATTACCATTTCCTTTTTATTAGGTGTATATATAAGGAGGCTTCAACAAGTTTGTGGCACAATGAAATTAAAAGATATTTAAAATTATGCTGAAAGTCTTACCCAGCACCAGGATATTAAATATTGAAACACGATGAAGAGTACCAGATATGGAAGATTAGCCCCTCACATTGGGAAGCACTCAAAATACAAGTGGGGATGAGCTGCCTCCTCAAAGTTGAGTTGACTATGATGATACAAATGGAGTAAAGTCCTCAGAACTTTCATCTGATGATGGGGACACAACTCAAAATGAAGAGAAATAGCTGTAAACTAATTACTAATCTGAATATAAAATGCATTAAATATTAATCTAGGAAAACTGGAAATTGTTAAAACTGAAAAGAAATGCATAAAAATCAATATCCTAGGCATTAGTGAGCTTAAATGGACTGGTATTGGTCACTTTTTAATCTGACAATCACATGGTTACTACGCCCAGAATGACAAATTGAAGAGGAGTGGCATTGCATTCATCATCAAAAAGAACTTATCAAGTTCTGCCATAAGTAAAACATTGCCTGTGATAGGATAATATCCATATGCCTAAAAGGAAGACCAGTTAATACCACTAATATTCAAATTTATGCATCAACCCTTAAGCCAGTGATGATGAACTTGAAGAATTCTACCAATTTCTTCAGTCTGAAATTGATCAAACATGCAATCAAGATTTATTGATAATTACTGTCGATTGGAATGTAAAAGTTGGAAACAAAGAGGAAAGATCAATAGTTGGAAAATATGGCCTCAGTGACAGAAATGATGCTGGAGATCGCATGATAGAATTTTAAAAAAACAATAATTTTTTCATTGCAAATACCTTTTTTAAACAACATAAAAGATGACTGTACACATGGACTTCACCAGATGGAATACATAGAAAGCAAATTGACTACATTTGTGGAAAGAGACAGTGGAAAAGCTTCATATCATCAGTCAAAACCAGGCCAGGGGCAGACTGTGGAACAGACCATCAATTGCTTTTGTGCAAATTAAGGTTGAAGCTGAAGAAAATTAAAATGAGTCCAAGAGGGCTAAAGTATGGCCTTGAATATATCCCACCTGAATTTAGAGATCATCTGAAGAATAGACTGGATGCATTAGATACTAAAAAGCAATGACCATAAGAGTTGTGGGATGACATCAAGAACATCCACTGGAAGAAAGCTAATATTCATTAAGAATTAAGAACTGGTGTTTATTGTAGGTGTCTGAATTTTATCCTATCACTGACAGTGTTGTACTTCAAGATAGATATTGAAATCTTCTTTTTAATAATATATTCAATTCCAATTCTCTTGAATTTTTCATTTCTGGTATAGTAGATATATGATTGTATGATTGAAAATGGCCAATACCAGTTCATTTTGGCTAATTAATTTCTAAGATGGAGTCCTAGTGTGGTACTGTAGGATAATGTACTGAACCTCAAGGTCATTTGAACCACAACAAGGTCAACAATTCAAACTCACCAGCTATTTCTTGGAAACCCTATACAGGGTTGCTATGAGTCAGAACTGACTTGACGACACTTCAACAACAAACAACAAAAATGTCTAGGGTATCTATCTTTATGTATTCCATTTTATTTCTTTACATTTTTATTGTTAATTGAGTTATAGTTTACATGAGAGAACATTAGCTTTACACCCATCTTATTGCATTTTGTTTCATTGCAATAATTACAATACCCTCCATGCATCATCATTCATTATTTACTTCTATGCTTCTATTCCCTCTGTTTTTTTTTTTTTTTGAATGTACACAGAAACACCCAGGAATATTCAATCATTTAAACAACCAACCAAAGCACACATTCTGCAAGCCTGCCTCCTGACTGCCAGCACACAGCCTTTCTCTTTTCATGAGTCCAGAATCCTCAGCTACTCTCTCTCTCTCCATGTCCCCATCTTTGCCTGCATCTCTGGTATTGCTGCTTCTCTGGATAGGGTCCCACATTCTGCTCATACTCTTCTCCCCTGATGGTCCTAGGGCTCTCTGTTCCTGGACTGTAAGGTTAACTACTCCCCCCTTTTGTTACAAAACTTCTATCTTTACAGTTGTGACCATCACAATTAGTCATGATGACTACTCACTTTTGAATCATAAGAATCTTATCCCCATCTCCTTTCACCAGACCCATCTAGACAAGATGAAAACTATTCAGTGGGGATTCTACTTTCCCCTGCTCACTCTGAAACTAAACTCCCTCTTGAAAACTTGTAAGCCAGTCACTTCGTGCATTTATTGCACCTCCCTCCCCCATTTTAGTTAGCCAATGTCTAAGTTGCTCA
>NW_006408551.1:24478457-24481687 GCF_000296735.1 Chrysochloris asiatica | reverse complement strand
TTGTTGCTTTCAAAGTTGCCTGAGAGATTTCAAGATGCCAGTGTTGGTTGTTATGCTGTACCTCAGGTTTTAATTTAATTTTCGGCCTATTTTGTTTTTAAACTGTCTTTCCATCTCTACAGCCCTGTCCTCTCCTTCCCCGTATTAAAAAACAGAACAAAAAACAAACAGATGAGAAACTTTCAGGGCCTGCTCTTGGGCTAAGTATCTGTGCGCATGTGGCAGAAGAACCCACCAGTCGTGAGGGTGGGGGGTGTCCACACGCTCAGGCTCCCCCTCTAGTCACCAGAATGGAGGTAGGCAAACAGTGGGTGCGCCAATGACCAGATACCAAAAAAAAAAGAAAAGAAAAGAAAAGAAAAGAAAAGAAAAGAAAATCAGAACAAAGCAAAATTGACAAAGTGTATTGTCCTCCTTTGTTCCAAGGTTCCCACGTCATTTTTCCATGGTGTTTCTGCTCCCCCTGCTTGGTGTTGCCATTTGGTCTTGCCCAAGATGTCTGTTTCGGGCCTCTGAGCCCTGCCTGGCAGATTCAAAAGTACGCAAACTTTTACTTCATCTCCAATTTCCACAAACTATAAGCCTTCAAACTTTAAATATATTCCTGTCTAGGTGATTCCGAGTTTTGGAATTCTGCCGTGGATCTGCTTTGCCTGGTATTCTGTGTTATGGCTGATGGCAAACTTCACTGCACCTCCTCCCTAGCCACCGTCAAGCCCCGCCTCGGTCTACACCCTCTAGACTGTAAGGTTCTTGTGGGCAGAGAATTTGTCTCTGCCCCTAGCCTTGCACATAGCAGGTATTTGATGAACTTTTATTGATGACTGAATAATGAGATTTAGATAAAAGCCAAAAATGTCATATAGCACTTGTACTATATGAAAGCATGATTATTTTTCCACGTTAGTAACATAAAGATCTACTTCTTACTACAATATTTGATAACATCAGTTGAGAAATTGAAAATTGCTTATTATAGACATCTGATGGTGAATTGTATGGTAACAAAGGCCCAGTTGGTAAAAAAATTATTTTTTTCCTAAACTTCTAGGGTCTGAATCAAAAGCAGATTCTGGGGAGTGCTGGTGTGACACTTTAGGATAAACTCTAGACTGGTTGCCTCAAGGTTGGCAGTTCAAACACACCAGCCGCTCTCAGAAACCCTATATAGGGTTTGTATGTTAGGAACTGACTCGATGGCACACAACAACATGGGGATACTAGCAACAGTATCATTGCCACATAAACATGCACTTATTTCACAATGAAACTGCACCTCTCTTATGAAGGATATCTATTTGTTGTTGATGATGTTAAGTGCCATTGAGTAGGTTTTGACTGATAGCAACTCTGTATAGAGTTTCTGAGGAGCTGCTGGTGAGCTGGAACCACCAATCTTGTGGTTCAAACTGACCATGCAGTCTAGCACATTAACCTGTAGCACCACCTTCTGTTCTCTTCTCACTCAAATTCTACCCAGAACATCGTCATGATATTTATGACTGTATAGCAAAGCGGTTACGAATCAGGCTGCTAATCTCAGGGTCAGCAGTTTGAAACTACCAGTTGTTCTGAGGGAGAAAGATAAGGCTTTCTGCTCCCCTAAAGATTCACAGCCTCGGAAACCCTGTACACGGACACTAGGAGTCGGAACCAACTCCACGGCACATAACAACAACAACATAGCATAGTTGCACTCCTCTAATCCTGAATTCACTCCCAACTCCCAGACCTGAATTTACAACCAAACCATGGCCATTGAGTTGACAATAGTTACTAGGCATCTTTACCTATATTCTTTCTCTTATAAATAAAAATTAATATCTTTCAGACCAAATTTTTTATGTCAACTCTCCATTTTAATTTCTATGTAAGGTACTATCTTCTGATCTCACACGTGACTAGCTATCTTATTGGATTATCTTCCTTAGCTCCTTAAATTTTTTGTTACTGCTCAGTTTAAATTTTTTCATTTCTCACCTTGGTGATTGAATTTACTAGATACTTTCTTGTCTCTTGTCTCTGACTTCTTCAATATAATTCTCCCCTACATAGTCTGTATCTATCCCACCCTCCAGAAGCAATTGCCATATTCTTATGGAGGTCCTAGGAAGCAGTTCTCTGTCCTATAGGGTTGCTATGAGTAAAAAAATGACTTGATGGCCGTGCATTTTATGACGGCTTAGAAGGTCTCCAGAAACCTGGCCTGACGTATCCTTTTAGTTTGATTCGCCTCTGTAACCTCTATGCCCAAACAGGCTCCATTAGACCACTTTGTCTCCTTGGACAGCCTCTGTCCTCTGTGCTTTTATTCATGCTCTTTACCTCACCTGTGCACTTTTTCTTGATTCTTCACATTAAAAAATCCCATTTGCCCTTAAAGAACCAGATCAAATGTCTATTATGAAACCTCTTTCTGTATTCTGTGAGGTCATACCTCTGTCTCCATTTAATTCTACTTTGTTTTAAGGTGGCTTTCTCCCTCACTAGGCTGTTACCTCTCCCTCTTAGACTCCTTAGCACACACAGTGCCTAATGCATAGTGAGATTTCTATAAAAGCTACTTAGCATCATCACTGTTACCATTATCTTTATTTTAAATCTTTCAGTTATCATATTTAACCCTAAAATATTTTCATATAAAAAATTAGCTGAAGAGTAAGCTTTCCATATAGCTCCTTTATGTCCTTTAAAAAAGAGTAGACAGGTCTCATTGAAACAAAGTCTTGTTGTGGTTGTTGTTGTTAAGTGGCATTGAGTCAGTTCCAACACATAGCAATCCTGTGTAGGGTTCCTAAGGAGCATATGGTGGGATTGAACCACTCACCTTGCAGTTAGCAGTCCCGTGCTTATCCTATAGTGCCACAGGTTATATAATTTCTCAATATGTCTACTGTCACTCTTGTCTTTGTCTATATGTCTTTTAAAAATAAGTGTAAACATTAATCATGATACAGAAATGCTCATTCATGACGTGAAAACCTAACAATTACAACCTGATGTGGATTACAAAGAAACCACAAATATTGTCTTCTTTATTTTATTTTTAAATTACCATTTAAAGTTAAATTTATTTAGATTGCTAATATATAATCATGACTAGAGTTTCTGGAATCTTAAAGCCCAAAGTACATTTCCAGTTTAATTGGCTTTCTTAACTTTGGCAACAAACAGTATAATAGATTTTACTTAGGAAATTTTGACAATATCAAAAGAATCAAGATTTTTTT
>NW_006408551.1:24476165-24478357 GCF_000296735.1 Chrysochloris asiatica | reverse complement strand
TACTCTCTCTCTCTCCATGTCCCCATCTTTGCCTGCATCTCTGGTATTGCTGCTTCTCTGGATAGGGTCCCACATTCTGCTCATACTCTTCTCCCCTGATGGTCCTAGGGCTCTCTGTTCCTGGACTGTAAGGTTAACTACTCCCCCCTTTTGTTACAAAACTTCTATCTTTACAGTTGTGACCATCACAATTAGTCATGATGACTACTCACTTTTGAATCATAAGAATCTTATCCCCATCTCCTTTCACCAGACCCATCTAGACAAGATGAAAACTATTCAGTGGGGATTCTACTTTCCCCTGCTCACTCTGAAACTAAACTCCCTCTTGAAAACTTGTAAGCCAGTCACTTCGTGCATTTATTGCACCTCCCTCCCCCATTTTAGTTAGCCAATGTCTAAGTTGCTCATCCCTATCAACCCTGTGTACAGAGGAGATAGTATTGGTTTTTGATGTGAAGATTCCTTCCCTCTCAGTTGGTATTTTGAGCTACTATATCTAGAAGTATAGGTCAAGTTACTTAAATTGTAGCAATTTATAATTTTTTCTTTTATCAAAATTTTTTATCTTCCTCTAGTTGAGTTCTGATCATCAACCCATTGAAGCCAGGTCAAATGGGTACTATCAGCAAGTTTGGTGTTCTTGTGTGTCTCCCCTCACTTCAGATCAGCTGGATGCTTCATTCACTCTCAGTTCTAGCCCTTTGTGGCTATGTCCTGTCCATGGGCTCAGGAGTTCACAGGTCTCACCGTATTTTGGACCAACCAGTCCTTACTCTTGTCTCTCTCATCTCCAGGTCAATGGAAGTCTATGGAACATGGTTGAATTCTGCCTATTTCTTCATTGCTTCTTTCCCCCCACTTCTCCACACCAGTATACCAATGTGGTTGCCAGCAAGCTTACATGCCTGTTTGTGTGTTCCCTTTGAGTTTCAGTCTCAGAGGGGGGTTTGTCCTCAAGGGACTTTATTGCTTGCCTTAATGGATCCCCAGCAAACAACTTGCTTGTTTTAGTTTTCTCAACTTCTGATTTTCCTAGATTCATGCTACATACATTCTATGTTACAATTATTAATTGATGTTTGCAGCTGTTTCTTCTCATTATCAGTTGTGCCCCATCAACAAATGAAGGTCCTGAAAGCTTTGCTCCATCTATGACATTAGAGTTAACTCTACTTGAAGAGACAGCTCTTCCTTAGTCACATTTTGAGTGTCTCCCAACCCTAGGGACTTCTCTTCTGACTCTGAATCAGAAAATGTGCCCCTGCTATTCATAAGCTTTTCAGTAGCTAATTTTTCATAAGAGAATGACCTGTTCATTCTTCCTAGTCTTAGTCTGGCAGTCGTTCTGAAATCTGTCCAGCATGGATGACCCTGCTGGTATTTGAAATACTAATGGCATAGCTTCTAGGATCACAGCAACATGCAAGCCACCAAAAAATATGCTCTTTGTTCAGGGCTTCTGATAGAGAACCTCTAAAAGCTCAAAAGTTTTATAGTAATTGAAGTGTCTTTTATAAAGACTCCAGACCATACCTAACAGGTTATGCTAATAAGGTGACTCTTAAGTTGGGGCTGGTGAGACCAAAAACAGCTATCTCTTGATATCAGCTATCCTCACCAGAGAGTGGATAGAAGTTGAATTACATAACAGCTCTGGACACTGAAGTTCCATGGTCTTTTTGATTATGTGCCTGCAATAGACATCTATACATGCAGGAGGCTATTATATCTTTTATGGGGACATGGAAACTTTGTGTTGGGAACCCTCCCAGATTTTGTTATATGCATCTCTTCATTTGTGCCTTTATTGCTATGACAAAATTGTTCTTTGAATGTGTCAAGATTTTGTTCTAAGCCTCAGTGAATTTGTACTTATTCTATCTGCGAGGAATGCTTCTTAAAATCCTGGGCTGGTTTCTCTTTACCATTCCAGTCTCAGCTCAAATATCTCCTTCTTAGACAGGGCTTGCCTTGTAGTTCTCACTACTCCACTTCAATATTTTCATTAGAATCTTATTTTGAGTTTAAAGTTACACAGACATATTTATCAATTCACTTATTATTTGTTTCTGTCACTAGCCTATAAGCTTCTTCTTTTTTTTTTTAATGTTTTATTGTGAATTATGTGATAGTTTACATGGGAGAACATTAGTTTTACATTCATTCTATCATATATCATTTCATTGCCA
>NW_006408551.1:24471129-24476065 GCF_000296735.1 Chrysochloris asiatica | reverse complement strand
TTTGTGATCAGTGGATGGCTGATGACAAGTTCTCCCAGTGACACACTTGTCTTAGTTTTGTTAGAGTTTCTTTAAAAACAACAACAAAAATGTTAAATGAAAACAATAGTTTCCATGGAATCTGCTGGGCCAGTTAAATTTAAGGCAGAGCTCAGAAGTCATGGTGACTAATTTGGGATTCCAAGGGCATCATTTTGAAGGAACAGGATGTTTGTGAGGGTTTATTGTGAAGAAGTTTTAAGTAAATGGAAGACTGCATTATTTGTGAGCAAACAGGCCAGGAACATTGCAGCAAGGATGATTTCCCATCATGGCGATGCACTTGGTCATTCTTCAAAGTTAGCAAGGGCTGGTCTTGACCCTTTACACTTCTTTTTCTTCCCCAAACTCAAAGATCATGGTTTTTATGAATCTGTAGCAATTTTTGCCTTTCTCTCATGTGTGTGTGTGTCTTTGGGACTGAGAGAGAGTGAAAGAGAGAAAATCATAATAGACAGACTACTATATCTTGCTCTGGATCAGCATAATTTTTGAATAAGACACTGGAATAAGGTGATGTTTATGAGGTAGCTTGAAGTTTGTTAAAACAATTGGTGTTACAGACTCAGCATTATTATCTGCATGTGTGTTTATGTGGCATCCATCAATATACTATAAAAGAGTTTATGAGAGGATATTAGATAGACACTATTGAACATCAAAGCTATCAGAGGAGGAATTCAGAGTAGTCTAGCCAAGTTCTTTCTTTTACTTAAAAAATACATCTAAGGTATACACAAAGACCACTTATTAAGTTTCATTTAAAAATCATTCCATAGGAAAAACCTGTTGGTTAATCTCAATATATAATAATCTTTGTTTTTATTTCCTGGAAATCCTAACTCTCTTAATCATCATTAGTGTATAGTTGCTATTTTTATATCTCCCTTATTTAATTATCAGTGCTTCTAGTTTGTGTATACATTTCAAAATCACTGTTATAAAAATAATGAATGCACATGGAAATAGTTAAAACTTGGTTTTCTCACCCTTGTCTTTCCTTGAGAGCAAATTTTTTATTTTAAAATACCTTTGGAGAAGCTTTTTTAACTCTTAAAAGTTATTGAGGATGCCAAAGAGCTTTTGCAATTTATTAATGTTTATCATATTAGAAATTTGAATTGAGAAAATGATAAATATTTATTTATTATTTCATTTAAACAATAATAAACCCACTGTTGGAGAAGAATATTTCAAATACCATGGGCTGCCAGAACAAACAAATGTGTCTTGGAAGAAGTATATTCAGAATGTTCCTTAGAAGTTAGGAGGGTAAGACTTTTGTCTCTCGTATTTTGGACATAATATCAGGAGGGACCAGTCCCTCAAGGAAGATATCATGCTTGGTAAAGTGTTGTTGTTATTAGGTGCCATTGATTTGGTACCGACTCATAGTGACCTTATGCACAGCAGAATGAAACACTGCCTGATCCTGGGCCAACCTCACTACTGTTGCCACGCATGAGTCCATTGATACTGTCACTTGGTCAATCCATCTCATTGGGGGCTCTTCCTCTTTTTCTCTGACCCTTCACCTTACCAAACAAGATATCCTTCTCCAGCAACTGGTCCCTCCTGACAATATGTCCAAAGTATGAGAGACGAAGTTTAGCCATCTTGGCCTCCAAGGAACACTCTGGCTGCACTTCTTCCAAAACAGATCTATTGGTTCTTTTGGCAGCCCATGACATTTTCAGTATTCTCCTTCAACATCATATTTTAAGTGTATCAATTCTTCTACAGTCTTCCTTATTCACTGTCCAGCTTTCACATGCATATGAGGTTATTAAAAACACCATGGCTTAGGTCAGGCACACCTTAGTCCTCAAGCTGACATCTTTGCTCTTTGACACTTCAAAAAGGTTTTGTGCAGCAGATTTGCCTAATGCAATATGTCATTTGATTTCTTGACTGCTGCTTCCTTGAGTGTTGATAGTTGATCCAAGAAGAATGAAGTCCCTGACAATTTCAATCTTTTCTCCATTGATAAGAATGTTGCTTATTGGTCCAGTAGTGAGGATTTTTGTTTTCTTTACATTGAGATGTAATCCATACTTAAGGCTGTGCTCTTTGATCTTCATCAGTAAATGTTTTAAGTCCTCTTCACTTTTAGCCAGCAAGGTTAGTGTAGGGTCAGCTAAAAAGAGGAAGACCCCAATGAGATGGACAGGCACAGTGACAGCAGCAGTAGTCTCAAGCATAACAACAATTGTAAGGCTGGCTCAGGACTAACACAAATATATTAACATAAAAGACAATATTTAATAAAAAGTAAATATATTTTCCAGTGATAGTGAGAATAGTGGCATTGTTCTATATGTTGTCAAATTTCTTTAACATCTGCTTTAAAATAAGACAGCAAAATTCTTATCTTTGCTTTGTGTTCAATCTGGTGCCATATCATACACTATATAGCTCGGGAATGCTGCACTCTACAGTGGTAACAAAGGGGGAGTAAAAAAGGCAAGTAATATCTTGGTGTTATTATGACAATGGCTTTGAGCTTATAGACCTCCTGAAAGTGTCTATGGACTCCAGGGATTCTGGACCATATTTGGAGACTCATGAGCTCATAAAAAATTATATTGCAGTCTGTTTGGGTTTGACTCTTCTAGTTATTAGTTCCACAGTGTTAAATAACAAGTGCACATGTATAGTCCTAGTGTGGTGCTGTGGGGTAATGCACTGGAGTGCAAAGTTGGTTTGAACTGCAGAGCCAACGGTTCAAGCTCACCAGCCGCTCCTCGGAAATCCCATACAGGGTTCCTATGGGGTGGAATTGACACAATGACATTTAACAGAAACAGCATAGTTATTTTATATTTCTGTCTAAATTTGCATTAGATCAATCTCTCCCTACTTTTTCTACTTTTCATTTTCCCAATTTAAATTTTTTTTGTAATTCACCTTTATAATATAAATTGAAATAGTACCCTTAAGTTGTTTCTTAATCAATGTTAAATGTTTTGCTTTCCTTCCATCTATTTAAGATAAACATTTAGTTTTCAGGGACACTTTAGATTATTTTTCTCATCTATCCTTCTCTTTTCAAAATCTACCATCTGTATTATTGCTTTACGTGGTCAAGTTTTACAGCAATTGCATTCTTTTCTGATATGTATAATTAGATCTTCCTTTGCTTTGTATGTAAATTGACATTACAAAGGAAATATAGTAATAATAAGCACTTAAAATGTGATGGTTATATAAATATGTCTATGTGTAAAAGTTTATAGAAAAATAAATAGAACCTTACAGCCCTAAAACTATGCTGTTTGAATAAATCTGTGCTATTCACCCATGCATAAAAATTGAATACATTCTTTTTTCTCAGATGCTTATTGTTCAAAACAATGACACATTTTAATATGCTGCCCATTAGGACCATAATTTAACTGTATATATTTTTCTTCTTCTCAGAGGCCTTTCTTGACTATTATTTACCTGAAGAGGTGTACTTTTTCAGTGAGGAAGTGGGTTAACTGTTGTTGCATGGAGGGGACTGTAATTATTGAGATGAAAAACAGTATATGATTTGTTGAATATAAAAGTGGTGATCTCTGTAAACCTTTACTTAATTCAAAATAAAAGGCTTTATTTATTTATTAAAAATATATATATACATAGTGGGACCCTACCCAGAGAAACAATGACACCAGAGCAAGAGGCAGAGACAATGATGTGGAGAGATGGGAACTCTAGACCCAGAGAGGGAGAGTGGCTGTGTGCTGATGACCGGGGGCAGGTTTGCGGGGTGTACTCTTTGGTTGGTTGATGTTCATGGAGGGGATTGTACCATGGCAATGTAACGATATACGATAGGATGAATGTAAAGCTAATGTTCTCCCATGTAATTCACAATAAAACAGTTAAAAAATATACATATGTTCCTAAGAAAATTTAGTTTCTTAATTTTAATATTTATTGGATGCACAAAAAATGTGCCTTACATCTTGCAAAAAAGGATGTGGAGGCCATGTCTAACTTCCACTGGCGTCCCAAGAGGAAAGGAGAATCAAACTAAAAAATCAGCCAGGGCTGATTCCTATGAGGCAGAGGTTAGACATGCTTCTACCCTACAACTGTCTTCACCCTATTCTGATACCAATCATCCATCCCACAGCATTTTCTGCTTCACATCTAGGTCCAATAATCCATTGCTATGGACACACAAAAGTCATAGACAATAGTTAGGATTGTTGTTGTTGTTGTTAGGTGCCGTTGAGTCTGTTCTGACACCCTGAAACAATGCACAACAGAATGAAACACCGTCTGATCCTGCACCATTCTCACAATTGCTGCTATGCTTGAGTCCATTGCTGCTGCCACTGTGCCAATCCATCTTGTTGAGGGTATTTCTCTCTTTCACTGACCTACTTTATGAAGTAGGTATGAAGTCCTTTTCCAGAGACTGGTTTCTCCTGATAACATGTCCAAAGTATGAGAAAAAAAATCTCATCATTATGGTTTCTACTAAGCTCTTATTCCAGCCCAGATTTGTTTGTTCCTTTGGCGGTTCATGGTACTTTTCCTTTTTTTTCTGTTTTAATGCTTTATTGTGAATTATGTGATAGTTTACATAGGAGGACATTAGCTTCACATTGATCCCATCGTATATTGTTTCCTTTTTATGGTTACAATCCCCCCATACATTATCCACCAACCAAAGGGTATACCCCACAAGCCTGCCCCCTGGTTGTCCACACACAGCCCCTCTTCCTTTCTGGGTCCAAAGTCTCTAGCCGCTCCATCTCCCCACGTCATTGTCTCTGCCTCCATCACTGGCATCACTGCTTTTCTGGGTAGGGTTCCGTTTTCTGCTCTTCTCCCTTGATGGTCTCAGGGACCTCCTCTCCTAGACTGAAAAGTGAATCACTCCCCTCCCTTTGCCACAAAA
>NW_006408551.1:24466047-24470681 GCF_000296735.1 Chrysochloris asiatica | reverse complement strand
TACTTATGCATGTGCCCTGTCTTCTTAGCAGCTGGATACTTTATTCTCCACTCTAGTCCTCTGTGGCTATGTTGCTGACTCTGGGCCCTGGACTTGCCACACTGGACTTGCCACACTGCTGATCAACCAGGACTCCATCCGTGTTCACAGGAGTCTACTGAGCATTGTAGGACTCAGCTTGCAGCTTCATTGCTGCGTTTTGCTCACTTCCCTTTGTCAGTGACGAATGTGGTGTCAGAGCATGTATTCCCATTGAGTCTTAGTCTTAGAAGCGGGTTTGCCATGAGGGTGACCTGATCATTTGTCTTGATGTCTCCTGGGCAAGCCACTTGTTCGTTCTTGTAGTAATCAGTCAGTCTGCCTATATTGTTTTGTATTTTTCATGTCAGTCTTTCTTTCAGGAAGTATCTTCTGTTCTTCTGGCACTCCAGGCTGGTATGCTCGCTGTTTCAAGTGGAAATTTCCCCTCAGAAGATTCTTCATGCTGTTCAGGATTCCATCTATAGTCTTGTGTAATGTAGAGGCTCTGCAAGAAACCTCCTTTACTGGGTACGTTGTAGCCCCATTTTAGGTATTCCAATTAGTTATAGGCAGAAGATGGATTTACAAGCTTTCTATAGTGGTATTTCTGGCTGTTCCTTTCTCTCCCCTTCCAATGTCTATTTTATAGTGGTATGCCAGGGAAACCAAGATTCAAAAGACAGCCAAGCATCTTAACATTATTTCCCCCCTTTACCCCATTCAAACTATGGTACTTTTGATAATTTTCTTTATCACCACAACTCAAATTGATCAATTCTTCTGTGGTCTTCCTTATTTACTGTCCAAATATTACATAATATGAGACTATTGACAATATCATGGCTTTGGTCAGGTATACCATAGTCCTCAAAATAATACCTTTGTTTTGAACATTTTAAAGATGTCTTGTGTACCAGATTTGCCTTATGCAATATGTTGTTTGATTTCTTGGCAGCTGCTTGCATGAGTGCTGATTGTAGATTCAAACAAAATGAAGACTTTGACAACTTCAATCTTTTCTCCATTTAACGAAATATTATTTATTAGTTCAGTGGTGAGGATTTTTGTTTTCTTTACATTGAGGTGCAACACATACTGAAGTCTGTGATATTTGATTTTCATAAGTAAGCATTTTAAGTACTTTTTGCTTTCAGCAAATAAGGTTGTATCATCTGCATATTGCAGGTTGTTAATTAATTTTTTAATCTTGATGCCATGTGCTTCTTCATATAATCTAGCTTCTCAAATGTTATCCATAGCTTGTCATGATCCAAACAGTCAAAAGTCTTTGCACTGTCAATAAAACACAAGTAAACATCTCTCTGGTATTCTCTGCTTTCAGCCAAGAACCATTTGACATTACCAATGATATCCCTAGTTCCATGTCCTCTTCTGAATCTGGCTTGAACGTTGGCAGTTCTCTATCCATATACTGTTTTAGCTGTTTGCAATTATCTTCAGAAAAATTTTACTTGCATCTGATATTAGGATTAACAGGTTTAATAAGAAAATGAACAGGGTACAACTCAGGATCAGAAACAACTCAGGATTCAGTAGTTCTCCAGTCAGGACTGTCTCTTCTCTGCTGTACTGCAGGCAAGCCTCATTCTTGTCTTCAGCCTCTCAGCCATGTGGCCCCTAGGCCTATGTTCTATTCTGGTAAGTGTTACAAAGGTGCTCTCTCCAGTCTATAAATGCCCAAAGGGCACATTCTGCATCCTCCTCCTACCTTTAGGCACTCAACGTGGTCTGTGGACCAGGAATTCCAAAGCTGCTCTGTCTTTCCATACCATCACTTTTGCTACTGCCACTTTTCCAGGTTAAGAATGTCATGCTTTGCTCATGGTTCTTTATTGGATGGCCCTAGAGTCATCTTTTCCTGCTTCTAAGATGGCTCCTTTTATATTCCTAGCAGGATGGCAAAACTAACCAAATACACCTGTCTACTGCACAGGCATCATTTAGGATTCTCTTTGGAATGGACATGTTCACTTTTTTGGTTTCTTTAAAAATTTAGTTATGGTACATATGCAAACAATTTATATGTATACATAAAAAAGGAGATAAACTTACTGATTATCTGTGTGCATGGACATGTGGTTATAAAGTCTTCATATTTTGATTGAAATATTTTTCTAGGGATAGCATTTGAATTATTTTTCAATAATTATTTTCAATAATTTCCCATTATATCAATGAAGGCATTGCTTCACTAACTTCCATTGTTCAGTGTGACTGACCAGATTTATAACACTGATAGAATTTTGCTTTCTTGTACATCACTTCTTTGTTCCTGTGGATGCTTTTTGGTTATTTTCTTTTTTTTATTATCTAAAGTTTTGTGAATAAGTGTCCAGGTATGTGTTTGTTTCATTCATCCTACTCTGCAATCAGTGTCTTCAATTTGAAGATTACTGTCTTAGGAGTCCTGGTGTGGTACTGTTGTATAAAACACTGAACTGTAAGATCAGTTTGAACCACAAGGTCGACAGTTCAAACTCACCAGCTGCTCCATGGTAACCCTGTACAGGCTCTCTATGAGTCAGAACTGACTCGTGGGCACGTAACAAAAACAACAACAAAATTTGTCTTTAAGGAGTCCTGGTGGCACTGTAGGATAAGTATTAGGCTGCTAAATGTGAGGTCGGTGTTTCAAATCCACCTTCCAGTCCTTTGGAAGAAAGATGAGGCTGCCTGTTCCTATTAAAGGTTTACAGTCTCAGAAATCCTATATAATAGAGTAGGGATGGGAGACTTTTTTTCTGCCAAAATTTATAACATCATTCCAAGGTCATACCAAATTATCAACTTAAAAATTAGTTTGCTAGTCCTGGTGTGGCGCTGTGGGTTAATGCACCAGACTGCAAAGCCGTTTGAACTGCAAGGCTGGCAGTTCAAACTCACCAGCTGCTCCTCGGAAACCTGATACAGGGTCACTATGGGTCGGAACTGACTTGATGGCACTCAACAACAACATATTGGTATGGTGCTGCTGATTAATGTGCTGGACTGCAAGGTCAGTTTGAACTGCAAGGTCAGCAGTTCAAACTCACCAGCCACTTTTCAGAAATCCTATACTGGGACACTATGAGTAAGAACTGACTCAATAGCACTTAACAACAAGAATAATATTTGGCCAAACATTTAATTAACTAGTTCAGTGGTGCTGCAGGATAATGAGCTGGAATACAAGGTAATTTTGAACCTCAATGTTGGCTGTTCAAATTTATCAGCTGCTCTTCAGAAACCATTAAATCATAAAGGATTACATTATATAAGATCTCATCATCAGGGATTGTGGTGTGGTGGTATGTATCATGGAGTTAGTTCTGACTCATAGCAATCCTGCACAGGGTTTCTGAAGCTAAGAATCTTTAACTGCCAAACTGCTGAGAACACTGACCTAGTCAACCTGAACTATCACAGATGCCCTTGACTGATCCTCTATATCTTGTCATTTTCTCTTAAATTTTTAGTTGTTATTTCTTTTGTCTTTGCTGATGACATTGCCTTAAATATTTTACTCCAACTTTCTACTGAGAAGTTTTATCTTGGTCATCATATTATTAGATTGCATCTCAATGTTAGGAAAACAAAAATCCTCACCACTGGACTAATAAACAACATTCTTATCAACCGAGAAAAGATTGAAGTTGTCAAGGACTTCATTCTTCTTGGATCAACTGTCAACACTCATGGAAGCAGCAGTCAAGAAATCAAATGACGTGTTGCATTAGGCAAGTCTGTTGCATAAGAACTTTTTAGTGTTGAAGACCAAAGATGTCAGCTTGAGGACTATGGTGCGCCTGACTCAAGCCATGGTATTTTCAATAACTTCATATGCATGTGAAAGCTGGGCAGTGACTAAGAAAGATCATAGAAGAATTGATGCCTTTGAGTTCTGGTGTTGGAGGAGAATATTGAAAGTGCCATGGGCTGCCAAAAGAACCAACAGATCTGTGTTGGAAGAAGTGCAGCCAGAGTGCTCCTCAGAGGCCAGGATGGCCAAACTTCATCTCTCATATTTTGGACATATTGTCAGGAGGGACCAGCCACTGGAGAAGGATATCATGTTTGGTAAGGTAGAGGGTCAGAGAAAAAGAGGAAGACCCCAGTGAGATAGCTTGCCAACGTGGGCTCAAGCCCATCAATGGGTTCAAGCATGGCAACAATTGTGAGGTTGGCCCAGGACTGGGCAGTGTTTCGTTCTGCTGTTCATAGGGTCGCTATGAGTCGGTACTGACTCGATGGTACCTCACAACAGCAATTATTAGAGGAGCTCTGGTGGCTATTAGAAAGATCAGTGATTGAAATCCACCCATGACTCTTAGAAATAAAATTCCTGTTGACCTACTTCTGTAAATATTAATAAAATAAAGCCCTACAGAGCAGTTTTTCTCTGTTGTATAAGGTTGCTATGAGTTGGAATACACTTGTCAGCACAGACACAACAAAAAAATTATATAATTTCCCAAGAATTCTTTTTCATTATTTCTTTTTAATATCAGCAGTTTGTTTTTTTTTTTAAATTAAATATTTTTATTTTGCATTGAGTGAAAGTTTACAGGGCACATCATCAGCTTCACATTCAACCATTCATATAGCTTGTTTCA
>NW_006408551.1:24453231-24463412 GCF_000296735.1 Chrysochloris asiatica | reverse complement strand
TGCCTTCACATTTGTCCCAATTTTTTCATTGATGATCTTCATAATTCTGGGACTATCAGCAGTTTTTTAAAATGTGCATTTAAATCCTCTTCTGATATCTGTGGTGGTACTAATGAAAAATTAGCTTGATTGGATCGGAATTATTTTTGTTTTCTCTGGCATCAGTTCTATCTGTTCATCTTAGTCCTCTTCGGTGTTGCCAGTTTTCTTCAATTATCTGATGGCCCTTGGTTGTCCATTCATGTTTGTGAATGAAGAATTAGATGGATTCATATACATAGGTACTTTGTTGTCTACTTGGTTTTACTTTGTGTCCTGAATGGAAAACTTGTAGATAGTTAGATTTCACTCTGTTGTTGTTGTTGTTGTTAAGTACCGTGGAGTTGGTTCCAACTCATAGTGTCCCTGCACAGGGTTTCTGAGGCTATAAATCTTTGCAGGAGCAGAAAGCCTCATCTTTCTCCTATGGAATGGTGGTAGTTTCGAACTGCCGACCTTGAGGTTCGCAGCCCGATTTGTAACCACTACGCTACCAGAGCTCAAGAGTGATTAATTATGGAATATGATTACGGAGGGGATTGAATTTTAGCTTCAGCCATTGCTCTAAACTGCTATTTGAGTTCTATCTTAATCTAGGCTAAACTGAACATTTTCAACGTCCCTATTTCAAGTCCATTACTGTCTCATGCTCTGGCTTTTGGTTGTGTGGTTCTGTCATGCCTCTGTTGTTTCTCTGGTGTCAATGCTGTCTCCTGGGTCAAGAAGGTTCAATTTATAGGGATCTTGGGGTCCAAAGGATGCACGGTACTTCTGACTCTTTCTTTCTTTTAAACTTTTAATTGTGATTTGAGTGAAGGTTTACAGACAAGATCATCAGTTTTACATTCAACAAATCATATACTTTGTTTCATTTCAATGATTGCAATTTCCTTCATGCAACAGTTATCCTACTTCCTCCCTGTAGTTCTTGTTTCCATTCCACCCACCTTCCCATACCTTCTCAAATTTGTCCTTAGGTAAATGTTGCTGTTTTGATTTTGAGCGATTGACCATTCCATGGTGAACATACCTTACTAGTGTGGTTGTCCCCATTATATACCTATGTACTCTGCTTGACCGAAAATTGGGGAATTAGGGTAAATTCCTTTTCAAAACTTAAGGATGCTTGAGGACCATATAGTCTTAGGTTACTTTGGTCTCTTTCTGACTAGTAACTGGCTTTTATTTCTTGATATTACTGAAATCCCCTCTTTTGCTTCTTAGGTAGCCCGTTTTATACCCATTTGTTGTTGTTAAGTGCCATAGAGTCGGTTCTGACTCATATCAACCCTGTATAGGTTTTCTAAGGAGCAGCTGGTGGGTTTGAATTGCCAACCTTGTGATCAGCAGTTCAGTGTTTATCCTATAGTACCACATCAGGACTCCTTAAACCCAGAAGGATAAAAAAATTGACCAATCCCAGGTTAGAATTCTAAGTTTTTACAATCACAATTAACCCTGTGATTGTAAAATTAACAATTAACAATCACTCACAACAAAATCCTATAATCCTATCAGTATCTCCCCCCACTTTCTCTTATCTAGACTCATTTGGTGGGAGTTACAAAGATTTGGGCTAGTGAAGTGACTAGTCCAAGCAAGTCACTGGAGTGTAGTTGTATAGGCTTGAAATACGAAGGCAGCATCTTCTGCCCTCACACTGACAAGGCTGCCAAAAAATGACAGCTTGCTTTACTCTATGGCTTTGGTCCCCTACTTGGGAGCTCTAATCCCTTTTAGGCAAATGACTCAATTTAGTCATAGCATAACTTTTTTTTTTTTTTGCTTTAGCTTGAATTTATATGTCATTGTTGCACATGAGGGGCTGAAAAGTTAGTCAATGCAGATCTTCTGCAAATAGTTCTCCATCACCTGCTCTCTCCTTTCTTACTCACATTCCTTGTTTATTCTTACTCTTGTTCTATCTTTATTTGTTATATGGATGTAGGAAAGAAAGCAAAAGAGAACCTGGATATAAGGAATTACTTCCACCTTCATTGGTGACTTCTCTTGTGGGTTTCTAGAGTTGTGATGACCAATGCTCTTTAATAAACTTTTGGCCCCAGTCATTAGATTACCTGTTAGCCTGGGTTGTAGCAGGTGGTGTTAATTCTCACTCTTGTCTAATTACATCCTCAGAAGACACTGTGTTGTCTTATGAAATGCAGATGGAAATGTAGACAAGCTCATCTGACAAACAACTGTTGAGATGTCCTGCTGAATAATTTTTAAGTGGTGCATTCTTTCTGTTTCAAATATCATTTGAGGAAACCTGACACACAGACCTGTACCCTGGCTTAGTGTGTTAGAGCTGTGGAGTCAAAAGGAGTCTTTTGAAATGGAAACTGTGATTTTGGGTGGAGGGAAGCCATCCTGTGTGTTAATTAAAGTGAAACAATTTGATGAAACAAATGTATGTGCTACTTATGTTGTTCTAGCAGCCTTCTAAAATGACCCTTTCAATAATGAGCATAACCCTTATGAATAAATCATGAATGCTTGCCAAATGATATTTTTGGGAAGCATTTAATGAGTGTCAACATGTCTAAAGACCTTGAGAGAAGCATGGCAAATGCTGAAGTTCATTTCATTGATGTCAGCAATAGCTTGTAAACCTCAGATGTGACTTCACACCCAGAGGTTGCTCCACTGCCCAGAATGAAAAGCTGGTTTCAAGAGAACTCCTGGCATCACTTTTAAGAGTACTTCATGCATGGCCACATTATGAGGCTTTGCAGGAAGGGCATCAGAGTGGCAGCTGGTGAATACATAAGCCTTTGGAGGTCTGGGTTCACAACAGCCTTGCTTTGGCCACATGAAAAAATTTACTTCGTTCTTTCTCATCCCTACTTAGCCTCATTAGAATACCACCACACCATTTGGTTCCACTTGCTCCAACTGGCAGTGTCTGTTGAAGAGGAGGCCAGAGGTTGGGTAAACAGAGCCTGGCTGAGGTGTGCTGGCTCTGATGAGTGGAATCCTGCCCACCACCTGCCTAGGCTTGAGCTTTCTTCAGGCTATTAATCCTTTCCTGTCATGAACACTAAATCCATGTCAAACTTTTGCATTTCAAGCTTAAGCTAATTCATGAGGCATTTGCTCCTCTAAACTTGGAATCTGTGAAGATTTAAAACATAAGACAAACTAATAAGTACAATTGTTGACTGGAAGGGGATCTCATTTTTGAAAACATTTTGTTTTAATTGCTCAAGGGGATCCATGGCTTCCCAGACATTAACGTATGACTGTTATCTTTTTGTACATTTGAAGTGAGGTGTCAGAGTGTAAAAGTTTTCCACCTGTTACTTTAAAAAGAATAGGAAGAGTGGAAGGTCCTTGTAAACTGCTTTAAGGAGGGAAAGGGATCATCAGTTCTATAACACTGAGAAATATAAAATCCTTCTTTTTCTGCACAATCCTGAGGAATTTTTCAGTCTAATTACAATATGAACCCAGCAAGGTTTTAGATTGGAAATAGTTCCCACAGGAATGTTTCTATCACTCCATATCAGAGCCACTGCTCAATTCCAAACAGGACGTTTCCTTTGATCTCTTTCTTTTGTGTACACCATTAGCAACTTAGTAGGGACAGTAAGTTGTCTCTACCCAGTGTTGCTGCTGTTTCTCAACGCAAATGTACTTCTCTTTTCAGTTTGAAAAGCATTCTCAAAATTAGCCTCAAATCTCCAATATTGTACTTAGGAATTGAAAGTCTTCTGCTGTGGATGCTGGAGTAAATATAGCACATTGTAGTGAATTCAAATTGAAATTCTTTCTACATTTTGAAAAAAAGTCAGAAAAAAGTTACTTTCAGTATTTTAATGTACTATGACCTGATTCTTTCACCATAATTATTCAACTTGTATGCTGAGCAAATAATCTGAGAAGCTGGGTTCTATGAAGAAAAACGTGACATCAGGATTGAAGGAAGACTCATTAACAACCTGCGATATGCAGATGACACAACCTTGCTTGCTGAAAGTAAAGAGGACTTAAAATATTTACTGATGAAGATCAAAGAGCACAGCCTTCGGTACGGATTGCATCTCAATGTAAAGAAAACAAAAATCCTCACCACTGGACTAATAAACAATGTTCTTATCAATGGAGAAAAGATTGAAGCTGTCAAGGACTTCATTCTTCTTGGATCAACTATCAACATTCATGGAAACAGCAGTCAAGAGATCAGATGACGTATTGCATTAGGCAAACCTTTTTGAAGTGTTGAAAAGCAAAGATGTCAGCTTGAGGACTAAGGTGTGCCTAATGCAAGCCACGGTATTTTCAATAACCTCATATGCATATGAAAGCTGGACAGTGAATAAGGAAGACCATAGAAGAATTGATGACTTTGAGTTATGGATTTGGAGGAGAATATTGAAAGTGCTATGGGCTGCCAAAAGAACCAGCAGATCTGTCTTGGAAGAAGTGCAGCCAGAGTGTTCCTTGGTGGCCAAGATGGCCAAACTTCATCTCTCATACTTGGGACATATTGTCAGGAGGGACCAGTCACTGGAGAAGGGTCTCATGTTTGGTAAGGTGGAGGGTCAGAGAAAAAGAGCAAGACCCCCAGCAAGATGGATTTGTAAAGTGGCAGCATCAAGGGGCTCAAGCGTAGCAATGATAGTGAGGTTGGCCCAGGTCTGGGCAGTGCTTCATTCTGCTGTGCATAAGGTCGTTATGAGTTGGCACAGACTCGATGGCCCCTAACAAAAACAACAATGACCTGATTATCTTTTGATAGACAGGTTTTGTTTTTTTAAAAAAAACACCACTTTTTAGGATGAATTGAGTGAAGGTTTATGAACCATATCATCAGTTTTTATATTCAGCAAATAATACATTTTGTTTCATCTCAATGAGTGTAATCCCTTCTGTGGAACAATAATCGTCTGCTTCCCCCCTGTGACTCCTAGTTCCCTTCCACTCACCTTTTTATCCCTTTTTGCTATTGTCCTTAGGCACATGTTGCCCCTTTGTTTCTGAATGATTAAAAATTCCATCATTTATAGTGAGCATATTTTATTAGTGTTGTTGTTCTTCCTATATGCCCATCTACTGCTTGGCTGAAAGGTGTTCCCCCTAATACCCATCAACTGCTTGACTGAAAGAGGGTGTGTTCCTTTCGAGACTTAAAGAGTGGTCTTCCTCCAGTCTCTTTCTGACCAGTAAGGCAGGTCTTTTTTAAAATTTTGAATCTGCACATGGAGAGACCAATAGCTGCACCTTAGATGTCTGAGCATGACCTTTTAGTATCACAGATGCTACTCACCAAAGTAGGATGTATTGTAGTCTTTGTGTACTATGTTGTGCCAATTGACTATGGTATCCCCTGAAACTATAGTTCTGAGCCCTCAGGCTCAGCTACTGATTGACTTAAGATGTTTGATAATATCTAGTTTTCACCATTTTTCCTAGTATATGTGTTGCTACCATATTCACAGTTGTATTTGCAGAAAAGGTGTACCAATTTCCTTCTCCATGCTCTTGTATATCTGTGGGACCTATAAAGTTATACATATACATACATATACACATATTTTACTCTTCTTTCCATAGCTATTCAGCATGGGTTTCTGATCTACCCACAGAGTATTTTTGTTCCAAGGTTGTATATGTATCACTATTTACCTCTATTCCCTTTGGCCATTGTATGCCTCCTGTGTTTTCACCTAACCACATCCTACTTTTGCCATTCTCCCTCTTTTTGTATATTACCCTTCCCTTTCTTGTATGTTGTCCTCCCTGTCAATCAAGTTAACATGTATCTACCGTATAACCAGTGAATGACTCACCCTTCCTTCCCACCCTTGGCAACCATCAAAGAATGTTTCATTTTTCTCTTTCAAACTTATATATTTGTGGGATATAAAAATATATATGTCTCATGCTTCCTCCCGTACACATCCAGGCTATGTCTCAATCCATGTATCTATGCCCAGAACATTTTTTTTTCCAGGATTGTGTATAAATCACTACAACAGACAAGTTAAAAAAAAAAAAAATTTTTTTATCAATTTGAGAACATTTACTTTTTTATTAGTTGACCAGATTACAGAAATAATCATGGTAGATACCTTAGTTCATCCTTCTAATAAGCCTGTTGATCTGGTCTTCCCTGTTGCCAGCATCTCCACCTTCTACAAAATGGGTGGTGTTTTTCTTCATTCCACCATGAGGAGAAGATAATTTGAAGGGCCACAGGAAGTTATTTTCTTCTTTGAAACGTTTCCCAATTGTGCAGATCTCATGAATCAGATCCTCCATGCAGATGATCCTACATTTACCAAGAGAACGTGCAATCAATGTGTTATCTGTCAGGGCAATTTGCTTCTTATTGATTTTGCCATATCCACACTTGTAGATCAGTTCATTCACTGACTTCAAGTTTGGGTACTCCCATGCAATATATGGTTCCACAATCCTCAACACATTAATTGAAGCCTTGTTGAGCTTAACAAAGGTGCCATTGAAGATCTGGCAAAGGCGAAGAAGCTGCAACACCTTTCGAACCTTTGGGCTCACACCATTGATACCTCTGATCCTGATAACAAATGCCAGCTTGGGCTCACCAGGTACATAGAAGTTGCCCTCTTTTCTTGCCATCCTAGCCATTCGAATCTCAGTTCTGTACATCTGCCTATATTCCTTGTGATAGTGCTTGGCTTTTTCATAGGTAAGCTTCCTCCTTGCTTTTTGAAGCATTTTTTGGGCAAACTTCTTTCTCAGGCCCTTGATCTTTAGTTCTGCTAAATTCCTTCACTTTTTCTTCAGGGTCTCTGGCACAACAGGGACCTTCTTCTTCTTCTCTTCAACACCCTTCATGGTCCCAGCTGGTTAAAAAAAAAGGAATAGACAAGTTTTTAAAGTGAGGTGTAAATGACCTGCTATCTACCTGACTGCTGCTGCAGAAACATTTAAGAAGCTGAGATTATCTGCAAAAAAAAAAAGAGAGATAATATATTGTACATCATATCTTTTTTTTTTTTTTAACTCTTTACTATTTTATTTTGCATTGCATTTTAAACAATTAGCATGCTCCAATTATTGCTCTCCAATAAGTTCATGTTGTAGAAAGATGATGCTTTCTGTTCCCATAAAGATTTACAGCTTCAGAAACCCTATACATGCTGGCTATGAGTTGAATAGACTTGACACAACCACCACCACCAAGTTCTTAATGAGACAGCAACCTTATAAATTGATTTTCTACCATTAATCTCTCTCTCAACTTCTGCAAGAAAACCTTTAAGATAACATTTGTAATAATAAATTCCGAGTTTTCTACTGAAAGTTCTGAGGTGTAAGGACTATGTTGGGACAGGAAAACTAACAGTTGAATATTGTTTGTTAGGTGTTGTTAACTCAGTACCAACTCATAGGAACCTTAGGCACAACAGAAGGAAACACTACCTGGTCCAGTGTCAACCTCACAATTGTTGCTACACATGAGCCCATTACTACTGCCATTGTGCCAATCCATCTGGTTGGGAGGTCTTCTTCTTTTTCTCTTATATTCCATGTTGCTAAGCATGATGTCCTCCTCCAGGGACAGGTTCCACACAATAATATGTCTGAAGTATGAGAGATGAAGTCTGGCCATTTTGGCTCTAAGGAGAATTCTGGCTGTATTTCTTCCAACATAGATTTGCTGGTTCTTTTGGGAGTTCCAAAATGGCAATGTGGGATAAAGCAATGGACCGCTAGCTTGGTTTGAACCTCAAAGTTGGCAATTCACCAGCCACTCTTTGGAAACCCTATACATGGTTGCTAAAAGTCAGAACTGACTTGATGGTATCTAAGAAAAACATATACTTTTAAAATTCTCTTCCAACACCATAATTTAAGCGCATCAATTCTTCTATGATCTTCCTGATTCATTGTCCAACTTTCACATGCATATGAAGCTGTTGAAAATACCATGCTTAAGTCAGGTGAACCTTAGTCCTCAAACTGAAACCTTTGCTCTTCAACGTTTAAAAAAGATCTTATGTAGCTGACTTGCCTAATGCAATGTGCCCTTTGATTTCTTGACTACTGCTTGCATTAGTGTTGATGGTTGATTCAAGCAAAATAAAATGTTTGACAATTTCAATAGTTTCTCCATTTATCTTGATGTTATTTATTGGTTTGTTGTAGTTGTTAGGTGCCATCAAGTTGGTATCAACTGCTTGTTTGGTAACGAACGACCTGTTTGAACAACTGCTTCTTGGTTTATATATAGGTTCCTCACATGTACATCATATCTTAGAGAATAAAATATCTCTGAGGCTATATTACATAATCCACTGTTGTTGTTGAGGGCCATCAAGTCAATTTTGACCCACAGCAACTCTGTATAAGGTTTCCAAGGAAAGTCTGGTGAGCCTGAACCACTGACCTTGAAGTTTAAACTAACTTTGCTATCCAGCCCATTAATCCACAGCACCACACCATGTAATCCACTAGATGCAAAGATATAAAGATATAAGACATATTTCCACTAGAAAACACATTTGGAATTTGCTTTCAAGAGTTTTATTTCTTATTTTATTGTGGCCACATTCACATGACATAAAATTCAGCATTTTAATAATTTAAAAGTATACAATTCAGTGACATTTAATATATTCTCAATGTTGTGTGGTCATCAGTACTACCTGTTGTTGTTGTTGTTAGGCACCATTGAGTAGGTACAGACCCATAGCAACCTTATGCACAGCAGAACGAAACACTGCCCGATCCTGGGCCAACCTCACTACTGTTGCCACGCTTGAGTCCATCGATGCTGCTACTTGGCCAATCCATCTCGTTGGGGGTCTTCCTCTTTCGTCTTTTTCTCTGATCCTCCACCTTACCAAACATGATATCCTTCTCCAGTGACTGGTCCCTCCTGACAATATGTCTGAAGTATGAGAGATGAAATTTGGCCATCTTGGCCTCTAAGGAGCACTCTGGTTGCACTTCTTCCAAAATGGATCTATTGGTTCTTTTGGCTGCACATAGCACTTTCAGTATTCCCATTCAATACCATTAACTCAAAGGTATCAATTCTTCTACGGTCTTTCTTATTCACTGTCCAGCTTTCACATGCATATGAGGTTATTGAAAATATCATGGCTTGGATCAGGCGCACCTTAGTCCTCAAGCTGACATCCTTGCTCTTCAACATTTAAAAAAAGATCTTGTTCAGCAGATTTGCCTAATGCAATATGTCGTTTGATCTCTTGACTGCTGCTTCTATGGGTGTTGATAGTTGATCCAAGAAGAATGAAGTCCTTGACAACTTCAATCTTTTCTCCGTTGATAAGAATGTTGTTTATTGATCCATGGTGAGGATTTTTGTTTTCTTTGCATTGAGATGTAATCCATACTGAAGGCTGTGCTCTTTGATCTTCATCAGTAAATGTTTTAAGTAATCTTCACTTTCAGCAAGGAAAGTTGTATCATCTGCATATCGCAGGTTGTTAATGAGTCTTCCTCCAATCCTGATGCTACGTTTATCTTTATAGAACCTAGCTTCTTGTATTATTTGCTCAGCATACAGGTTGAATAAATATGGTGAAAAATTACAACCTTGTCACACACCTTTCTTAATTTAAAAATATTTAGTGTTCCCATGTTCTGTTCCAACAACTGCCTCTTGGTCCAGGTACAGATTCCTCATGAGCACAATTAAGTGGTCCAGAATACTCATACTTCGCAATATTGTCCATAACTTGTCATGATCCACAGAATCTAAAGCATTTGTGTAGTCAATAAAGCACAGATAAACATCTTTCTGATATTCTTTGCTTTCAGCCAAGACCCATTGGACATCAGCAATGATATTCCACGTTCCATGGCCTCTTCTGAATCCAGCTTGAACCTCTGGAAGTTCTCTGTCAATGTATGATTGTAGCCATTTCTTTATTACCTTTAGTAAAATTTACTTGCATGGGATATCAAAGATATTGTCCGATGATTTCTGCATTCTTTGGAATGGGAACAAATATAGATCTATTCCAATCAGTGGGCCAGATAGTTGTCTTCAAAATTTCTTGGCAGAAATGAGTGAGTGCCTCCTGTGCTACCTCACTTTCTTGAAAAATTTCTATTTTTATTCCATCAATTCCTGGTGCCTTGTTCTTTGCCAATTCCTTCAATGCACCTTGGACTTCTTC
>NW_006408551.1:24440918-24452390 GCF_000296735.1 Chrysochloris asiatica | reverse complement strand
TGATCAATACATCTTGATTGCATGTTTGATCAATTTCAGATTGAAGAAGTTGGAAGAATTCTTCTATTTCATCCTCACTGGCTTTAGTTGTTGGTGCATAAATTTGAATAATAATGGTGTTAACTGGGCTTCCCTGTAGGTGCATGGATATTATCCTATCACAGACAGTATTGTACCTCATGACTGATCTGGATATGTTCTTTTTGACAATGAATGCAACACCATTCCTCTTGAATTTGTCATTCCCAGCATAGTAAAACATATGTTTGCCAGATTCAAAATGGCCAATACCAGTCCATTTTAGCTCAGTAATGCTTAAGATATCTATGTTTATGTGTTCCATTCCATTTTTGACAACTTCCAATTTTCCCAGATTCATACTCCGTACATTCCATGTTCTGATTTTCAGTGGTTATTTATAACTGTTTCTCTTCATTTTGATTTGTGATTCATCAGCAAATGAAGGTCCCATGGGTTTTTCTCCCACAAGCTGTACTCCATTCATGTCATCACGGTCAACTCTACTTTGAAGAGGCTTCTTTCTCCAGTAGCATTTTCAGTGCCTTCCATCCTGAGGGGCTCATTTTCTGGCACTATATCTGACATTGTTTCCCTGCTATTTGTAAGATTTTCAGTGAATAAATATTAGGAAGAACCCCACCTCCAACCCTGGAGGGTTCTAGTATGAATGCACACACATCTCCTCAAAATTTAAAGTGACAGTTTCACTACTACCTAGCCCCTGAATATTTCCATCACCACTAAATGAAACCCTGTACCTATTAAGTAACAGTCCCCATTCACACCTACCCCAAACTTCAGACAAAAGTTCTTTTGGAGGGGTTTTTCTGTGAGTGATATTTTGAATTTTTTCATAGTAGAATGGATGAGATATTGGATCCAGAGGGAATAGTCAAAGTTCAACTCAAGTCTCACATCCTATATAAAGCTTTTTGTTACCAGAAAGTACTCAGGGATTACCCCCCTTTTAAATTTATATCTCAAGCAATGACTTATTCAAAAATATTTATTGACCATCATCTGTTTACCAGGTATTGATCTAAGTACATAGGACACAGGGATAAATATAGTGCACATGGTCTCATCTTGCAAGGAACTTATAGTCTAGTGTTCACAGCAAGAACAGTGAGAGTTCTGAGTGTTACCCTATGCACATGATATTGACACCAACTACTCAGAAGACTCCTAGTGTGGCATTGTAGGATAAGCACTGGACTGGTATCCACAAGGTTGGCAGATCCAACCCACTATCTGCTCCTTTGAGATCCTATTCAGGTTTGCTATGAGTCAGTTCTCACTCAAGGGCACTTAATAATAACTCAGTGTTATTGTTAAACTTCACAGGTTAAGTCTATAAGACTGTCTTCACTTCAGACATCAGCTATATGACTGGGGTTCCCAGCTCACCCTCACTTACAGTCAGAAGCATATAAATTCACAGGTTCCCACAAACACTAGAATTTCACTACTAGAATGACTCACAGAACTCAGAAGAGCACAATCTGTATGACTATGCTTTTTCCATAGCAAAAGAATCAAAATCAGAACCAGCCAAAGGGACAAATGTATAGTGTGGGATCTGTGAAAGTCCCCAAAATGAAGCTTTCATTTTCCTTTCCTTATGGATTCAAGACCCTCTCAGCACACTGATGAGTGAATATTGTCATTTAGGATAGCTCACTCAAGTCCAGTGTCCATGACTAACTGAATAATTAACCATGTGATTAAGCTCAATCTCCAGCCCCCTTCCATTCTTTGGAGATGAGGGTGATATCACATGGCTCAAAACTCCAACCCACCACTTACGTGTTCAGATTTTTTGTTGTGGTGGTTAGTCCCCAAACCACATTATCTTGTCAGCATAAACTGTAAAGTGTGATTCCAATACGCATATCAAAGCTACTCTAATTACTCTGGAAATTACAAAGATTTAGAGGCTGTTTTACAGGAACTAGGGACAAAGCTCGTGAATTTATTATTGTACATTCCACTCACAAGCTAAGAAGTTTTAACAATAATGTTAGAGATGATACTACTGGGTCAGAAAGGAAAGACAGGTTATTTTCACAGCAGTAGCAATCGTGAGTCAGCGTTTTTGTTCAGATTCCCTGAGTCTTAATTTGCACAGAATTAGAGCTCCAGAGGACATATGCATATACAATGATTTGTATTTCAGGAAAGTAACATGAATGTGAATCTATTATCTGGAACCTGAATCAATTATCATTGGCAGAAAGATGTGTCTGCCCTTTGTTTTGGAGAGGCATTATTCTTACCATACTAGGAGAGTGCATGCATGCTCTTTTTCTCAGAGGGAGACACTATCTCGTATCTTCCAAGACTGTTTATTGTATGTTGTTGTTTTTGCTAGGTGCTGATGATTTGGTTCTGATTCATAGCAACCCTATGCACAAAAGAATGAAACTCAGCCAAGTCCTACACTCTCCTCATAATTGTCATAAAGTTTAAGCCCACTGCTGTTGCCACTGTGTCAATTCATCTTGTTGGGGGTCTTCCACTTTTCTTCTGACCCTCTACTTTACCAAGTATGATGTCCTTCTCTAGGGACTGGTCTCATATGCCCAAACTATGAGAGAGGAAGTCTTGCATCCTGGCTTCTCAGGAGCATTCAGGCTTTCCTTTTTTCACCATAGATTTGCTTTCTTCTGGCAGTCCATGGTACTTTTACTACTCATCCCCAACACCATAATTCAAACATATCAATTCTTTTATTGTCTTTCTTACTTATTGTCCAACTTCCACATGCAAAAGAGGCAATTGTGAAAACACCATGGCTTGGGTCACCTTAGTGCTCAAACTGAAATCTGTGCTCTTGAATACTTTAAAAAGGTCTTTTGTAGTAGATTTGCCGAACCCAATATGTTGTTTGATTTCTTGACTACTGGTTCCATGTGAGCTGATTATGGATCCAGGAAAAAATGAAGTCTTTGACGACTTCAATCTTTTCTCCATTTATCACGGTGTTATTTAAAGTTCCAGTTGTGAAGATTTTTATTTTCTTTATATTGAGGTGGAGGTGCAATCAACACAGAAAGCTGTAGTCTTTGATCTTCATCAGTAAGTTTGTTATACAAACATCTGTAAAAGGGTAGTGTGGAAGGGAGACTGACCAGTGCCTTAATCACAAGATGTACAGAAAAATGAGCAAGTCATAAAGAATTGTCTTCCAACAGCTCAAAACAATGGCCTGCTTTTTCATAGTAAGACCAGATCTTCCTACAGATTAAGCAGTACTTTTGTTTCAGATGTGATTGTAATAGAAAAAGGGGCATGTCTTCAGTGGGACAGAAATGGAAATCTCCAGGGTGATGTTTCTGTTGGGAGTTCTCAGAAAACTTCACAGTAATATGATAGCATGAAACATTACCTATGCATCTCATGGCTTTAAGTATTGGGATGCAGGTGTCAGCCAGACCTTCCACCAGCGTGACCAGGCATCCACCTAGGAGAAGCCTGAGGGAATTGGAGAAGAGATGAGAGCCAGTCCTGGAATTATTGCATTAAAAACAAAAACAAACAAATAGAAACTGGTTTTGAAGTAAATTAAACCAATATTTATTTTACTTAAGAAATTGCCATGTGGATATTTTTGCAAGTTGGTAAAACTGTGCTTCTAAACTATTTGCCAAGTTTCAGCCTTAGTTAATTTTTATGGGCAAGCTTTAAACTCTTAAAAAGCAATCTTATAATAGAAGTGCTGATGTAGGCACAGATATAACTGTGTCAACATGTAGTAGAGCTGAGATCTATTTCTTAGAATTTATGGGAAAAATTTGATAAAGTTGCAGCTGTTATGACAATAAAATAGTAAAATGAAGTGTTGGTAAGGATGTATAAAATGAATTAATAGGTCTCTTAATCAGAGATCCAAGAACATATAATGTATTTGTCCCAAAATACTTAGTGCATATCTGTCCAGAGTAAAAAATTGACCAGCTATAAATTGCTACAAGTATCTCTGCTTGTTATTCACTGTGTGACTACTTTCTCCTTTAACAATGTTAATAAAAATAGTAGCTGTAGATCTTATTTTCTAGGCTGCCCAGGGGAGAAACTCTTGCATATTTGATTAATCTTTTTTTTTTTTTTAACCTTATTCCCCTTCTTTTACATTACCTGTATCAAAGCTTGCCAAATGTATTCTGCAAAAGAATAATTGTGCTTTTCATTTTTGTTAAGTTTATCAAGTGATTTTGTATACATTGTTTTGTTTGACCTCATCTGGTCCTAATAGTTATAGCTCGTGCAGAGGAGTTAACTCTTTTTAACAGACAGGAAATAGAGATTATCAGAGCTTTAGTGATTGCCTAGAATATTCTAGCAAGTGACTACAGAACAGTGTATAGTCAAAAATATTCTGATAAAATTTCTTCTATACCAAAAAAATCTCATACATTTCTTCTAATGTAAACAGCCTATTTACCTGGTGACATGGCAAGTTCAGTTGTCTTTACCCTTACGATGAAATATCTCCGTTACAAAAAGTAATAAAATATGTAAACAAATAATGCACACATACAAATGACATAAATGTTTTCTGTGATCAAGTTTTGAATGAGGAGAAATGAGGCCATTTATGCCAATACTTCAAAAAAGGAAAAAAAAGAGGGAATTAAGGATTGAATGATGCCAGGCAATGCCTGAATCTCTTTTTGGCCTTAACTTCTTGCTTATGAAAACTTAATGAGGGAATGAATTATTGCTTAAAGATTTGAGATCCAAGTAATGACTTTGGAAGACTATACTCATATATCTTATCTTGTTAAAAACTTAGGTAGGAAATTTTAAAACAAAAGCTTCACATAATACATGTAGCTTTTAAAAAGTAAATGTTTCCAATACAGAGAATAAATGTTAACTACTTAGTATTGTTGTTGTTGTTAAATGCTCTTGACACATAGTGACCCGGTATAAGGTTTCCAAAGAGCGACTGGTGAGCTTGAACTGCTGACCTTGCAGTTCAAACCGACCTTTCAGTCCAGCACATTAACCCGTGGTGCCAAATCAGGACTCCAACTACTTAGGTAGTAGACATTGCATATATTTTTGAAAAGAAAAAATTCTAGTCCCTGCAACTTTGAAATGATTACATTCTTACTTTAAAAAACAAGCAAATTGTAGGGATAAATTAGTAGTTATGGTAATGATAATTGACATTTTTATGTGAAGAAAGCTTCCCCATCAAAATGGGTATCGAGTTCAGTGGTAACTTAGCTAATAGAGTTAGAAAACTGCTTGTGTTAATATGCTCATTAATTTTTTAACTTTCATGCAAAGAAACTTGAAGTCAAAAAGAGTAAACTCATTATACACAAAGAATAGTGACAATCATAAATGACAAAATAACGTGATACGATGGAGATCCTTTTGGTCTATAAACTTCTATTTCTGATAATGATGTCAGGGGATATATCATTCATATCTGGAATAGGTATGGTAAAGTTTAAGATGAAAACCCCTTTCCCCATCACCCCTTCTTCTACATATAGACAGCAAATGTAAAAAAGATTCTTTGTCTCCTCCTAAAGACTTGTTCCTGGGAAATGTAGAAGTAGATGGTGTGAGGATCATGAACAATGCAACATGGTTTCTACCTACGTATGACTGGAAGAGAACTTAGTGTACTTTCAAAAATGACAAGGAAATCATGTCTGACTTCTGGTTTCACAAGGGGCAAGGAGAATCAAAACTCAAATCAGCCCAATACTGATTCCTATGAAACAGAGGTCAGCCATGCCTCCACCTTCTTTGCCTTATTTTGACACCAGCCATCCCTGTTGCAGCATTTTGTTTCATGTCTGAGTTTGATAAACCATAGCAATAGCCACACAGAACTCAGAGACAATACTCACAATTGTGGCATTTATTATGGAGGTGAGCAGCTTATAATTTGGGATCAGAAACAACCTAAGATGCAGTAGTTATCCAATCAGGAGGGTCTCTTCTGTGCCATACAGCAGGCACAAAACATCTTCAACCTCTCAGTTGTGTGGCCCCTCAGCCAAGTGTTACAAAGCTCCTTTAGACAGAGGGTAAATGTCCTAAAGGAACTTTCTGCAAACCAGCCTGTTACCTATAGGTACTCAGCTTTATTTGGTCCATGGACCAGAAAGCCTGTAGCAGCTCTGTCTCTCCATGTCACTGTCTCTGCTGCTGCTGCTTTTCTGGAGAAGGTTCTGGCAGTCTGATCATGGTTCTTCTTTCTTGTTGACACTTTGATAGTGAGTTCCTGCTTCTGAGGTAACTCCTTCTAAATCCAGTGAGATGGCAAAATTAACCAACCCCACTGTCAGAGTCCTGTACACCCTATTTGCATTCTCCCACCCAATCATTTTGTAGGAGTCATAAAAATCATGATTTGTTTTTGTTGTTGGTAAGTGCCATTAAGTCGATTCTGACTCATAGTGACCCTGTATACGGTCCAGTTCTTATCCTACAATACCACACCAGGAGTCCAAACTCATGTCTACAAGAGACATATTAAATAAATTCACTGTATCACAGGCCACCCCTGGTTCTTCTAGCTCTGACTCTTTAATACATGACTGTTATATCTGGCTTCCGGTTACATCTTGTATAATTATTATCACAATTAATGCTATTAACGATCACTCACAATTGAATCATAAAACACCATCAGCATCTTCCCCCACCCTCTCTTCCTCAGACCCATCTGGAAAAGAGAAAATTATTCAGTGGAGATCCTCTCATGTCCCCCTCAATCTGAGACTAAGTACACCCATGCAATCTTGTAAACCTGCCATTTCATGCCTTTATCTGTCTCCAATTTTCAATAGTTAATTTCTAAATTGTCCATCTATTATCACCCAGTACTCTGAGGAGACAAGCATGTTCCTTGTACTAAAGGATCTTCAATTCCAGTTGGAATGTTGAGCAACAGCACCCATAAACAAAGTCCAGCCCACTAGATTGCAGCAATTAACACCTGTTCACAGTATCAAACATCTTCCTCTTCATCTAATTGGGTTCTGGTCAAACTCAGCCCTAACCATCCAAGGTAAATCAAATGGGTACTACCTGAAAGTTTGGGAGTTCATATATACCTCTGTTCACTTCAGACTAGCTTGCCCCTTCACTTTCTCTTATCTAACCTCCAGCTTATTGGTGAGAAGGAAACTTTGGTTTTGTTTATTCTTACAATGAAATCTCATTAGAAAAAGCAAAAAAAAGATGTAAACAAACAAATCATGCACACATACAAACCACACAGATATTTTCTGTGATCCAGTATTGTAAAGGAGAAATTAGGCATCATGCCAGTGCTTCAAAAATGAAAGAAAGGAGGGAATTACAGGAAAGAATGATGTCAGGCAGTGCCTGAGATTCTTTTTCAGTCATAACCTGCTGCTTATGAAAACTCAATGTTGGGACAGAGCCCCCAGGGACTAGGTCAGTGTCTATAGGTGCAGGAGTTTTACTCAACTCCATAAACTTCAAACCAGCCATCCCTTCCTCTTCTCTTTCTCCTCTAATCAATATGTATTGAGCCAATAGGTGCCAATGGAACATATCCAAACTCAGCCAGGCTCTTTGTTGCTGCGTTTTCCCTTCTTCCACTCAATAAATGGAAACAAGTGTTCCTAAGCAAGCATACCAGACTGTCTACTCACCAGCTCACTTTAACATTCCATTCTAGAAAGGGGTTTTCTCTGATGGGCACAGACTTTTCCTGCCTTGATGCATCCAAGGCAAATAGTTGGCTTGAAACTCAAAAAAGCTAGCTTTTTTTTTTTTTTCCCTCCAGGTCTTTTCTTCAAATGAAATCTCCTGTTTTCTTAGCAGTTCTGGGTATGTCTGTATGTATTTTCAAACAAATATTCTAACTCTAGAGGTTCTGGATGGGGCTCAGGATTCCACTAATGGCCCACACTCTACAAAGGCTTAAAACAAAGTCTATTTCTTTTGGACAAATTATAACTCACCTTTTAGCAAATCAAATCTAATATAGGCTGAAGGCAATTTATATAATTCTTTAGTCATAATCCCTAATATTCCTTTCCATCATATATGCTTGTTTATATTATAATACTATTGTTGTTGGTGTTGGTGTGCTGTGGAGTCAGATCTGACTCAGAGACCTTGTATAGGATTTTTGAGGCTGTAAATCTTTAGGGGAACAGAAAGTCTCATTTTTCTCCCATAGAATTGCTGGTAGTCTTGAACTGATGAACTCTTAGACTAGCAGCCCAACTTTTAACCACTATGCTACCAGAGCTCCTATGTTGTAATACTAGATTGGAGAAAGCAATAGCCTTTGTGCAATCAGATAAACATATAACCTTAAGCACATAACTCATTTTTTAACACCGAAGTTCAATCTTTTCCTGTGCACTCCTGGACTGTCCACATTCCGATGTATATGACCTTGGGTTTCTGACAGGGTGGGTCCAGTAGGCCTTGGTTTTATATCAGCCATTTTGTTTAACTGACCTAACTTTAGTCCCAGGCCACTCTAGATGCCGCTTTTCTTCCCTCAGCTATAACACTTTATCTCTCACATTCCTTTCAGCCATTATAGGTAATAAAAACCAAACTAACCATCTAAAAATTAAAAGTTTCACTTCCCATACCCCTCCATTCATTCTCTTACAAAACCTTATGCTTACATGAGTTTGGAACCATTGTAATGAATCCCATTTGTGACACCAACTGACTTTCTTTGGCTTCATAAGGGGAAAGATAAACTCAAAATCAGCCCAAGTCTGGTTCCTGTGAAGTGGAGGTCAGACATGCCTCCATCTTACAACTGTCTTTACCTTATTCTGATACTAACCATCCTTACCATAGCACACCCTGCTTCCCATCTCAGTTTGATAATCCATTGCAATAGCCGCACAGAACTCAGAGACAATGCTTCCAATTATGGGGTTTATTAAAGAAGTGAACAGGGTACAATTCAGGACCAGAAACAACTCAAGATGCAACAGTTCTCCATTCAAGAATGTCTCTTCTCCCATACCGCAGGCATGCTTCGCTCATATCTTTGAACTCTTAGCTATATGGTCCCTCTGCCTGTGCTGTGCTCTGGCAAGTGTTGCAAAGGTCCTTTAGAAATTCTGTAAGCTCCCCAAAGGCACGTTCTGCAAGAAAGTCTGCTGCCCGTAGGCACTCAGCTTTACTTGGTCCAGGACAAGAAAGCCTGTAGCTCTCCTGCTGCTGCTACTGCATTTCCAGACAGGAATCTGGTGTTCCACTATGGCTCTTCTTTTTGGTTGGTCCTGTGATAATCTATTCCTGCTTTAAGGGACACCTTTAAAACCCAGAAGGATGGCAAACTAACCAATCCCAGTGGTAGAATCCTGTATATCCTGTTTAGGATAAGTACTGAACTGCTAACTGAAAGACTAGTGGTTTGATCCCACCGGTCATTTCTTGAAAACTATACGTGATAACTATTAGTCGTAAGTGACTTGACAGCACTTAACAACAACAACAACAACTGAATCATTTGGTGGAAGTTACAAAGACACATAATAAGAAAATTCACAGTAGCTTGACCAAACCAAACCCAATGCCACAAATCAGACTCATGGTGACCCTGTAGGATAGAGTAGACCTTCTCCTTAGGGCTTCTGAAGCTGTGAATCTTAAGGGGAGTAAACAGCTTCATCTTTCTCACTTGGAATCACTGGTAGGTTGAAAAACCAACCTTTTTGTTAGAAGACCAATGCTTAACTTACTGTACTACCAAGGCTCCTTCCAAGGCCCTCAGTGTTGTTTGTTGTTAAGTGCCGTCAAGTTGATTCTGACTGATAGTGACCCTGTATAGGGTTTCTACGGCCTTTAAATCTTTTTGGGAGCAGGAAGTCTCATCTTTCTCCCACAGAGCAGCTAGTGGGTTTGAATTGATGACCTTGTGGTTCACAATCATGTGTTTATCCTATAGAGTCACCACACTCTGTCTAAATACCTTAGTGAGCAAGTAATCTGGGCAAAAAACAAAAGCCCACCAAACATTTGACTTGACAGTAATATCAATTAGACATGCGTTTTCCTAGTTCCCTTGCATGTATGGTTGCATGTAGGATCATTGTTTTCCCTACCTGGAAGTTGAAAGAGGGGACTTAAAAAAAAGTTCATGGGAAAATGTCATTATCTTTTAATTCCTCTTTTCAAAGAACTTTTGAAATCCCTTATAGAGAAGCTAACCAAATTCAGCAGTCTGTTAAAATAATAATACACCAAGAAATTTCATTCCAGAAAGGCAAGATGGTTCAATATAAAAAAAGGGGGGGGGGCAGCACCATAATACATTTCAACATATTAAAGACCAAATAAAGAAATACTACTCCAGGAAAATTTCTGACAAGATGGCAGACTAGGCAGATATATTATTCAAATCCTTTAAAGCAAAGACATGAGAGACTAAATGAAACAGATACAAATGATAATCCTGGAACCCTAAACCTCAGAGGAAATGAGAGAAGTAGATTGAACACAGACTAGGAGAAGAAGGTGAAAAAATGTGGGGAAAGCAGAGACAGACAGGCGAATTGGCCTGAAGCAGTGCAGCCATTTTGAACTTTTCTAAGAAGCATTTGATGGAAATAGCAACCTCGTGACACAAATGCACATTGGTGACTGGTGACAGGAAAGGTGTGATTCTCCCTTGTTTCTCATACCATCCTGGTGGCCAGAAGCCTGGTAAGCCCCTACTCTCACCCACACCCTGCACAGCCCCTGCTCTGCTGAGGTTGGAGCCATGCACTTGTAGATTATGCTACTGGATGCACTATCCCCATGTCTGTAGCTGTGGGAACTCCACCTCATCAGACCTGCAGAAAGCACAGTGGTGACTTCGCAGCCAGTCCTATGCAAGTAGGAACTCCTTTCATAATAAGCTGCACTACCCTTAATTATGCCGTGGGTCCAAAAGAGTTTCTTCAGGAAAAAGGATCCACACCTCAGTCACCTTCTGGGCTGTCAGAAACTATCAGATGCCTGATAGCAGACAACATTTAGGCCAGCAGAAATTCCATCTAGAACTGGACATCCTGCTCCCTTCCCTAACTCCTTGAGCTCCTTGACTTGCAGATGTGGCCTGCCCCTCACAGTTTTCTCCACTTGGACCTGTCCCAGCCTAGTTTTCTCCTTTGTTTCTTTTTCTTGTCTTTTCTTCCTTTTTTCCTTTCTTTGGGTTGTCTTTTCTTTTTCCCCTCCCATTGTTTTTATCTTTTTAATCTTTTCTTTCTTAGTTTTTTCTTTACTGTTCTTTTTTTTTCTTTACCCCATCCCTGATTTTGCTAATTGTATTTCTTCTCTTCCTTTGTTTTCTTCTTCTTCTTCTTTTTTTTAAATTTCTTAACAGTTTTGAATAAAGATACATTTTAACATATTTTAAACTGTTACTGGAATTAGGGAAGCAGATATATGCAACTTAAAATACTTTTTTCTCCTTGTGTGCAATAG
>NW_006408551.1:24437543-24440486 GCF_000296735.1 Chrysochloris asiatica | reverse complement strand
GAAAACACTCAGGAATATATAATCATTTAAACAACCATAGGGCACATTCTGCAAGCCTGCCTCCTGGCTGCCAGCACACAGCCTTTCCTCAGCTGCTCTATATCTCCATGCCATCATCTCTGCCTCCATTCCTTGTGTTGTTCCTTCTCTAGTTAGGGTCCCACATTCTGTTCATGCTCTTCTCCCTTGACGGTCCTAGGGTCCTCTGTTCCTGGAATGTAAGATTAACTATTTTCCCTTTTTTATTACAAAACTTCTACCTGTGTCGTGACAATCACAATTAGTCATGATAACAATTACTCAAAATTAAATAAAAATAATCCAATCCCCATTTCCTTTTATTCAGTGGGGACTATTCAGAGTAAACTCTTCATTGGGGATTCTACCTTCCCATTGCTCACTCTGAAACTCCCTCTTGAAAACTTATTAGCTAGCCACTGCATGCTTTTATAGCCCTCTCCCCCTTTTTTTTTAGGTAGCCAATGTCTAAGTTGCCTGACACTATCAAGCCTGAATACCGAAGGGATAGGCTTAATCCTTGAGTGAAGACTCCTTTCCTTTTGGTTGGTATTTTGAGCTACTACATCCAGAAGTATATAGGGCAAGTTCATCAAATTGTTGCAATTTACACTTGCTTCCTTTATCAATTTTTTTTTTTTTTTAATCTTCCTTTACTGGAGTTCTGCTCATCAAAACATCGGAGGTAGTTCAAATGAGTACTATCTGCAAGTTTGGGCATTCTTGTGCATCTCCCCCCACTTCATATCAGCTGGATGTTTCACTCTAAGCTCTGGCTCACCATTAACTAGGTCAATGTCCATGGACTAAGGAGTTCCCAAGTCTCCTCAAATATCAGACCTCTTCTCTCTCTCTCATCTTGAAGTCGACAGGAATCTTTGGAACTTGGTCAAACTCAGCCCATATTTTCATTACTGATCTTCCCCAACTTCCACTCAAATATAGACCCACATGGTCGCCAGTGAGATTACACACCTGCCTGTGTATACCCTTTGAGTTTTAGTCTTGGCGGGGGAGTGTTGTCCTAAAGGGGCTTGATTGCTTGCCTTGATGTCTCCCTGGTGAATAGCTTGCTTGTTTTTGTTTCTTATTTTGTGTTTTCCTGCTGAACTTTCTTCAGGAAATATTTTCTGTTCCTCTAGCCACTCCAGACTGGTTTGCATGGGAATGTCCCACCTCAGAAGGTTCTGCATGGGGCTCAGAATTCCACCTGAGGTCCTATATACTACAAGAGCTCTGCAAGAAGCCTGTTTCATTGAGCAAGTTCTAAAATCCCTTTTAGATATTACAATCAGTTATAGACTGAAGATGGGCTTACAAACATTCTGTAATCATGTTTCCTGGTATTCCTTTCTATGCCACTCAACTGTCTATTTTACAATAGTAGGCAAAGAAACTGATATTCATAAGACAGTCAAGGATATTAACATTATTTCTGCTCTTTTGCCTTTTCAGACTATGCCTCCATCCTGTATCACAGAGCTCTGTTGTTCCGAGGTTGAGCATACATCATTATTTACCTCTGTCCCATTTAGCCCATGCAAACCTGCCTAAGTGTTTCTCTATCTACCTTGTTCTTCCATCACCTTCCTCCTTCTCTTGTATTGCCCTTCCCAACACCCAAACTATTATGTGTCTATTCCCTACCATGTGCTCTACAGTCCCCTCTATCCCCAAGCCTTCCCTGTAACCAACAATTTTTTTTTTTTTTCTTTTTAGTATGGGTATCTTTTCTTAAGTTTTTACAATAATAGAATTATGCAGTATTTGTCCTTTTGTAACTGACTATCTTCATGTTTGGTAAGGTGGAGGGTCAGAGAAAAAGAGAAAGAAGACTCCCAGTGAGATGGATTGGCAAAATGGCAGCATCAACAGGCTTAAGCATGGCAACAATTGTGTGGTTGTGTTTGTTGGTAGTGTTTCTTTCTGTTGTGAATAGGGTCACTATGAGTCGGTACCAACTTAATGGCATCTAAACAACAACAACATTTATTGCAATAAATTGTTCTCTCAGCACTCCTTTTGCTATGTCCCAAAGATTTTGGTATGTTGTGGTTTTGTTCTCATTTGCTTATAGGAACTTAGTGAATTCACATTTTACTTCTTCTACTACCCAGTAGCTTTGAAGTAGGGTGTTATTCAGTTTCCATATATTTGACTTTATTTCCTTGGTCTTCCTATTATTGATTTCTAATTTGATAGCATTGTGATCTCTGAGAAGATGCTTTATATTATTTTGATGTTTGTAAATTTATGGAGGCTTCTTTTGTGGCCTAACATATGGTCTATTCTGGAGAATGTTTCATGTGCACTAGAAAAGAATGTGCATTTTGCTGTTGTTGGAGTAAATGTTCTGTACACATCTATGAGGTCAAGTTGGCGGATTGTGTTGTTTAATTCCTCTGTGTCTTTGTTGAATTTCTTTTTGGTTGTTCTTTATTTTCTCAAAAGTGGTGTATTAAAATTTCCCAGTATTATGGTAGATTTGTCTCTTTCTTCAAATCTATTAGAGTTTGCTTTATATATTTTGGAGGTTTTTCATTGGAAGCATAGATATATGTTATGGTTATGTCATCTTGTTCAGTTGACCCTTTAATCACCAGATAATGTCCACCTTTATCTATTATGCTGGTTTTTGCCTTAAAATTGATTTTATCAGAGATTAGTATTGTCACTCCTGCTCACTTTTGATTGTAATTAGATTGGTATTTTTTTTTCCCATCTTTTAGTCTATTTTGTCTTTGTGTATTTTAGTCTATTTTTGTCTGTGTGTGTAAGTTGTGTTTCTTACAGATAGCATATTGAAGGATCTTTTTTTCTTATCCATTCTACCACTTTCGACCACTTAAATGGTGCATTTAATCTGTTGATAATCAGGGTAATTATTGATAGGTATGAAATAATTGTTGCCATTATGTGTTTTTT
>NW_006408551.1:24424900-24432518 GCF_000296735.1 Chrysochloris asiatica | reverse complement strand
TAGACCTGGCCTTTTTTTTTGGTTGAGAGTTCTTTGATGACCTGATCAATTTCTTCTTTTATTATAGTTCTGTTCAAGTTTTCTACTTCACTCGGTGTAAGTTTAGGTAGGTCGTGTTTTTCTAAAAATGTATCCATCTCCTCTAGATTTTCAAATTTGTTGGAGTACAACTCTTCATAGTATTCTGTTAGTATCCTTTTAATTTCTATTGGTTCTGTTGTGGTATAACCCCTGTGGTTTCTTATGCTTGTTATTTGTGTCTTCTTCTTATTATTTTTTGTTAGTTTTTGTAATGGTTTGTCAATTTTATTAATCCTTTCGAAGAACCAGGTTCTTGTCATGTTGATTCTTTTTATAGTTTTTCTGTTTTCTATCTTGTTTCTTTCTGCTCTAATTTTTATTATTTCTTTTTTTTCTGGTAACTAGGTTTACTTTGCTTTTCTATGTCTAATTGTTGGAGATGCTGTGTTAATGTGCTGATTTTGGTTCTTTCTTCTTTTTGGATGTGTGGATTTATTGCAATATATTGTCCTCTCAGCACTGCTTTTGCCGTGTCCCAAAGATTTTGGTATGTTGTGTTTTCATTCTCATTTGTTTCTAGGAATTTTGTGAATTCATCTTTTATTTGTTCTATTACCCAGTAGCTTTTAAGCAGGGTGTTACTCAGTTTCCATGTGCTTGAATTTATTTCCTTGGCCTTCCTATTGTTGACCTCTAATTTTATAGCATAATCCAAGAAGATGCTTTGTATTATTTTGATGTTTGTATATTTGGAGGCTTGTTTTGAACACATGGTTTATTCTGGAGAATGTTCTGTGTGCACTGGAAAAGAATGTGTATTGTGCTGTTGTTGGGTTGAATGCTCTGTACACATCTATGAGATCTAGTTGGTTGATTGTGTTGTTTAGTTATTTTGTGTCATTGTCGAGTTTCTTTCTGGTTGTTCTATCCCTTTTTGAAAGTGGTGTATTAAAATCTCCCACTATTATGGTAGACTTGTCTATTTCTTTCTTTACATCTATTAGAGTTTTCTTTATATATTTTGGGGATCTTATTGGGAGCTCTGGTAGTGTAGTGGTTACGAATTGGGCTGTGAACCTCAAGGTCAGCAGTTCGAAACTACCAGCTGTTCCATGGGAGAAAGATGAGACTTTCTGCTCCCGTAAAGATTTACAGCCTTGGAAACCCTGTACAGGGTCGCTATGAGTCGGAACCAACTCCATGGCACATAACAACAACAACAACATTGGGAGCATAGATATTTATTATGTCATCTTGTTCAATTGATCCTTTAATCCTGAGATAATGTCCCCCCCTTTTTTTTCTTTTTAGTTAGTAAATCATTTTGTTATTGTTTGTTTGTTTTTCTTTATTATTTAATTTTTTGCTGTTATTTGTCATTTTCTTTTTGTCCTTATCCCACATGACAGGAGGCACCAACAATGCCTTTGTGACTAAGACACACCAGTAACTCCTGTAGGGCCACCTTCTAGACAAGGAAGCTACTTACTCCTTTATCACCTTATCATTGCTCGACAACACTCAACACTAGCCAAACCTACACTCAACTGTGCTATGCAAACAGTGATAAAACAACTGTGTATATACTTCCATTTTCTATCACATCCACCAGGAGATAGGTAGTGAGTGCCTAAGAGCACACAAGTATGCAATCATCAATTAAATACAAATACAACAACAACACAATGTCTCAGAGAAAACAGATAATTCCAGTTCTCGTGAAAGAACAAGACAGAGTGGCTAAAACAAGTGACCAAAATGCAGAGCTAAAAAACCTTTATAAGGAAGAAATGCCATTCAAACTAACTGATAAATTATTTAAAAGAATGATATTTAGGTACTCCATGGATTGAAAGAAAGACCAATACAGCTGCAGATGTAATTAAGGAAAACAAAATTTAAAACTTTGGATGATATCAGGAAAACAGTAGAAGAACAAACTGACAAAACATGAAAAATTGTAAATTATAAATGAAATAGCAAATAGAAATCCAGACGATTAATACTAAGATTTAAGAAATAGATAACACATTGAAAGGACAAAGGAGACAAATTGAATCAATAGAAGGCTGAATTAGTGAGCTTAAAGATAAGTCTCTCAGTACTAAACTGTTGTTAGAGCAGAGGTAGGGAACTTCTGGCCCTTGGGCTATATGTTGTTGTTGTTGTTAGGTGCCATGGAGTCGGTACAGACTCATAGTGGCCTTATACACAGCAGAATGAAACACTGCCTGATCCTGGGCTAACCTCACTACTGTTGTCACACTTGAGTCCATCCATGCTGCCACTTGGCCATTCCAGCTCATTGGGGGTCTTCCTCTTTTTCTCTGACCCTCTACCTTACCAAATATGATATCCTTCTCCAGAGACTAGTCCCTTCTGACAATATGTACGAAGTACAAGAGACGAAGTTTGGCTATCTTGGTCTCTAAGGAGCACTCTGGCTGCACTTTTTCCAAAACAATTTATTGGTTCTTTTGGCAGCCCATGGCACTTTCATTATTCTTCTCCAACACCATAACTCAAAGGCATCAGTTCTTCTATGGTCTTCCTTATTCACTGTCCAGTTTTCGCATCCATATGAGGTTATTGAAAATAGCATGGCTTGGGTCAGGCGCACCTTAGTCCTCAAGCTGACATCTTTGCTCTTCAACACTTTAAAAAGGTCTTGTGCAGCAGATATGCCTAATGCAATATGTCGTTTGATTTCTTGACTGCTGTTTCCATGAGTATTGATAGTTAGGCCATATAGGTCCTGAGAAATCACTTGGTCTAGCCTTATGCAGTTCCAGCCATCACATTAGGTGTGAGCTAATTAAATGTTTGACCAAATATAGCAGGCTTATTTATTAATATTATTATTATTAAAGTTTTTATTGTGAATTGAATGATAGTTTACATGAGAAAATTTGATTTTACACTCATTGTTTCATTGTAATGATTACAATGTCCTCCATGCAACATCATTCAACAGTAGTTGCTACTATTCCCTCTTTTTTTTTTTTTTTTTTAATATACACAGACACACTGAGGAATATATAATCATTTAAACACCAAAGGGTACATTCTGTAAGCCTGTCTCCTGGCCACTAGCACACAGCCTTTCTTTTTCCATAAGCCTAGAGTCCTCAGTTGCTCTATCTTTCCATGTACTCATCTCTGTCTCCATTTCACGTGTTGCTGCTTCTCAGGATAGGGTCCTGCATTCTGCTTGTGCTCTTCTTTCTTAATGGTCCTAGGGTCCTCTGTTCCTGGACTGTAAGATTAACTACTTCTCTCTTTTTGTTACAAAACTTCTACCTTTACAGTTGTGACAGTCATAGATGCAGTCTTTCTTGATGGAAGTGAAACGAACTTAAAATATTTACTGTTGAAGTATGGATTTTAATATGAATTTCACCTTAATGTAAAGAAAACAAAAATCCTCACCACTGGGCCAATACATAGCATCCATATAAATGAAGAAAAGTTTGAAGTTGCCAAAGACTTCATTTTGCTTGGATCTACAATTAGCATTCATGGACGCAACAGTCAAGTAATAAAATGATGTATTACATTAGGCAGATCTACTGCACAAGACCTCTTTAAAGTGTTCACAAGCAAATATATCACTTTCAGGACTAAGGTATACCTGATCCAAGCTGTGGTATTTTGAATAGCTTCATATGAATGTGAAAGTTGGATAATGAATAAGGAAGACTGTAAATGAATTGATGCATTTGAACTATGGTGTTGGAGAAGAATATTAATAGTACTTTGGAGTGCCAGAGTAACAAACAAATCTGTCTTGGAAGATGTACAGCCAGAATGTTTCTTAGAAGCCAGGATATTGAGACTTCTACTCTAATACTTTAAATATGTTATCGGTGGGAACAGTCCCTGGAGAAGGACATTATGCTAGGTAAAGTGAAGGATCAGTGAAAAAAATGAAGACCCCCAACAAGATGGGCTGACACAGTGGCAGCAACAGTGGTCTTAAACATAACAATAATTGCAAGGATGACACAGGACCGAACAGTGTTTCATTTTGTTTTTCATGAGCTTGCTATGAGTTGGAACTGACTGACAGAACCTAAAAATAATGACACACATATATATCTCTATATACATTGCTGTTGTTAAGTGTCGTCAAGTCAATTCTAACCTCTAGCAACCCTGTATATGGTTTCCAAGGAGCAACTGTTGAGTTTGAACCACTGACCTTGTGGTTCAAGCTGACCTTGCGGTCCAATGCTTTATCCCACAGCTCCATACCAGGACTCTCTTTCTCTCATATGTATATGTATATATATATATATACATATAATGTTGCTAAGTGCTGCTGAGTTGCTTCTGACTTGTAGTGAAACTCTTTAGTGTTTCCGAGGAATGGCTGGTTGGTTTGAAGCACCAACCTTCCAGTTAGCAGTCCAGTGTCCATCCTACAGTGTTATACCAGTGCTTTCTCTCTGTATATATGTGTATACGTGTATATATAACTGCATACACTCACTCACATGCCTATTTGAGGTATGTTTTTAAATGAAATAAAACAAGTTGACAGAAGAATATTTTTGATTTTGTAAAAAAAAATGAAGTAAAAAGCTCAATATATCGGTATATATATTGAAGACCCCAGTGAGATGGATTGGCAAAATGGCAGCATCAATGGGCTCAAGTGTGGCAACAATAGTGAGGTTGGCCCAGGATCAGGAAGTGTTTCATTCTGCTGTGCATAAGGTCACTATGAGTTGGTACTGACTTGATAGCACCTAACAACAACAACAACATGTTGGTTTATGCCTTGATGAGTATAGAGACAGTTTTGAATGGATATTGACAATATCTCAAGATGGCATCGATTGGACATTAGAAAGAATTTGTTGTGTCTTGTTGTTAAATGCCATTGAGTTGGTTTTGACTCACAGTGATTCTTTATAAGATTTCCAAGACTATAAACCTTTGCGGGAGCAGAAAGCCTCATCTTTCTCCCACATAATGACTGCTGGACTCTAACTGCCAATCTTGTGGTTAGCAGTCTGCTGTTTATCTTACCTTGCTGTTGTTTAACTTGTTGCAATGCACAAATTAAAAACAAAAACAAAAACAAGAGTAAACAAACCAACCAGTTTGCTCTGAAATTGATTCCAACTCATGGTGATTCCATGCATTACAAAGCAGAACTGAACTCTACAGGTTTTCTTGGCTGCAATCTTTATCAAAGAAAATTATCTGCCTTTGCTTCTGTGGTGCTACTGGGTGGATTCAATCCACCAACTTTTAGGTTTATAATTAGGTACAAACTCATTGTACCACCATGGACCCCCATAACACTATATAATTAGTGTTATTAAGTGTTAGCTTATTGTATATGATATCTAAATACTTATGATCAACTTGAATCCGAATTACAAAAAGCAGCAGCAACAACAAACCAAGAAGACTAAGGAGCCCCACTGATCAGGAATTCTTCTTTTTACCTAAGCGCTAGGACTGATATTTCTGGAGCACAAGGTCAGTTTAAACTACAAGATCAGTGGTTCAAATCATCACGTGCTCCTTGGAAACTCTATACATGATCACTATGAGTTGGAACTGATTTGATGGCATTTAACAACAACAGCCATATGATAGGAGTCCTGATGTGGTGCCGTAGGACAAGCACTGGACTACAAGGTTGGTTTGAACTGTAAGGTTGGCCATTCAAACTCATCAATCACTCCTCTGAAACCCCTCTGAGTCAGAACCAACTAGATGGCACTCAACAATAACAACAATAGCGACTGTGAAGTAAAGAAGCCTGGATGGTGAGAGTTGTATTTGATTAGCTGCTAACCCAAAGGCTGTTGATTCTAACCCACCCAGTGGCACTACAGAAGGTCTGGCAATCTGCTTCTGTAATTACAATTAAGAAAACCCTATGAAGTAGTTCTACCTTATAATACATAAGATCATCAGGAGCTGGGGGCCAACTCAGCAGCAGCAGCTCACAAAAACAATGCCATCATTAAGTAAAGTGACCTTGAGTGGTACAAACAATTAATGTACAAGACTGTTTACTAAAGGTTGTAGGCGCAAATCTACCCAGGGGCAGAACCTCAGAAGTATGGGCTGGTGATCTATTTCTGAAAAACTAGTCATTGAATATCCTATGAAGCACACTTTTATTCTAAGACACATGGTTACCTTGAGTCAGAATCTACTGGAGAGCAGCCAGTATTATTGGATAAAAGGGATCTTCTATCTTCTATCTTTTATCAGTCTTGGCTCTTGGTAAAAAGCACAACTCTTGGTCAATGGGTTGATTTTTCTCCCCTTGGTTCTAATTTAGCTTGGCTGCCTCTATTTAGATGTGGCTCTAAAACATTCTCTGACTCATTAGAACTTGACCAAAAGAATTTTGACAAAAAGTTAACAATAAGAAACTGTGACTCAGAAGGTGACTGAGCATTGCCAAAGTTCAGGTGAGTCAGTGTTGAAGTTGAAATGGTGAAATTGAGATTTTCCCCATACAATCAGTTTAAACTTGCATCCTTCTGTTTTACTCCTACATTTTAGGTACTGTGATTAGACCAGTAAGATTATACCTTTTTGCCAGAAAACCATAAATAATGTTTTTTAAAAATCCAAATGAGCATACATGATAAGACTGTACGTCTTTGATTTAAAAAATACCAAAAGATTGTCTCATTATTCAGAGTTTTGGTTTTCAGTTTGTTTTTTATAGCCAATGTATAAACTGTCTAGATTAGCAGAGATTTAAATCTCCCAGATATCCTGTTCCTGTTTTTTCTGCACTGGCATTTTACAGGAGACAGAAGCAGAGATAACAGAAATGAAGTCTAAATAACAATGTGGATGCTTATCTAAACTCTGTAAGCAGATATGGTTAATTCATTTAGAATTTGTGCTTGACTTTAAAATGAACAGCAAAAACAACAAATTTTACAGTCTAGACTCTTTAAAGAAGATCCTGATATGTATTTTAGGGCCCTTGTATTTATGGAGTAACTGTTGATTGAAAAAAAATAAAATAAAAAAAGATTCAGGGGAAGATGTATTTACATTCAAGGGAATATTTTAATGAACAGAATAGATTTTCTTAATCATATTTGCAATAAAGACCCACATGTCTTTACTGATGTAACCACAGGGGCTTGAAAACTAGGATAAAGCTACCATTCGTACTTATTTTTAGTTTGTTGTCATTGTTGTTGTTGTTAAGTGCTGTAGAGTCAGTTCTGGCTCATAGTAACCCTGTATAGGGTTTACGAGGAGCAGTTGATGGGTTTGAACTGCCAACCTTGTGGTTCACAGTCCAGTGCTGATCCTATCAGCAGTTTTGGAGAAATGGATTTAGTGCCAGTCCTACTGGGAATGGCCTTTCATGGAAACATTCACTGATGTTTGCGATGCTGATAGAGTCTGTTGCTGTTGTTTTTAAGTGCCATCAAGTCAGTTCGAACCTGTAGCAAGCTGTACACATATACAAACCATATACAAACCTGTATAAGGTTTCCAAGGAGTGGCTGGTGAGCTTGAACCACCGACCTTATGGTCCAAACTGACTTTGCAGCTCATTGCCTTATCCCATAGCACCATACCAGAACTCCTGATA
>NW_006408551.1:24420726-24423640 GCF_000296735.1 Chrysochloris asiatica | reverse complement strand
AGGGTTTCCCAGGAGCGACTGATGAGCTTGACTCACAGACCTTGCCATTTAAACTGACCTGGCAGTCCAATACATTAATCCACAACACTACACCAGGACTCCTTACAGAGTCCTACGGGAGATTTTATTAAGAGGTTGCATGTCATTAAGACAATTCATTTTACAATGAATATCTTATTGAGAAGAGAAGTGTATTATTTTAAACAACTGCAAGCCTGTTGCCTAGCAACATCAAGTTGATTCCAACACAAGGAGACCCCATTTGTTTCACAGTACAGCCACCCCATAAAGTTTTTAGTAGCTGTGATCTTTTGGAAGTAAATCACCAGGCCTTTCTTCTAGGTTGTTGTTATTGTTAAGAGACATTGAGTCATAGTGACGCTGTACAGGGTTTCACTTTTCAGCCATTCATACCACCCAGGGACATGGTTCCTCCCCATTCTTTCCTAAGAAGTCTATCATAAGGTTTGATGTAATGCATGTAGATTGTAAACTTTTCTGTCTTCCTCTACTCTAGCATTCTGAACTTGCCATTCCCTGGCCAATTGATACAAGGGTCCCCTGTTGTCTTGAAATGTACACTGTGATGTATTAATCATGGCAGTCTTGGAAACTCAGATTAGCAGCTATCATCACTGAGCACTTTCCATGTCACAACTACCATGCTAGGGAATTTTTCTGAGATGTTATAATTTTAATCCTTACAACTCTTCATGGTAGAAATTATTACCTGGTTACCCTATTTTTAGGTATGAGAAAACATAATTTTAGAAAGATTAAGTGGTCAAGCAGGGCCTCAGACATAAGGTTGCCTGAGGAGTACTGGTGTGGCTTTGTGGGTTAATGTGCTAGACTGCAAGGTAGGTTTGAACCACAAGGTCAGCAGTTCAAGCTCACCAGCCACTCCTCAGAAACAAAGGGTTGCTATGGGTCAGAACCGACTAGATGGGCACTTAACAGCAGCAACAACAAATTTCAAAAGCAGACTTTTCTATGCCAATTTAGTAGGATTATCTAGTTTTTAAAACTCAAAAATTCCTCCTTCTCCATAAGTGCTGCCTTTTGGTTATTCCTGAGATGTCAATTGTTAAGATAAATTTCTTACACCATGGCTATGTGACAATAGATAAATATTGTCAGGAAATATGCTTGTTTCCATGTTCGTGGGTGGCAGTGTCTTTATACAAGAACTAATTCCACCCTACATTCCACTTTTGTTCCTACCTTTGTTTCAAAAACATTTGTGTTTACTAGAGTGAGGAGAATTTTCCAGGCAGTCAGTGACTCACTTTAGTTTACAGACACAGAGTAGGTAGAGCAGAGTAGTGATAAGACTGCCAAATGAAATGTAGGTTAAAATTGCAACTTTGCAAGTTCCTCAGTGAGGGACCTTGTCAGCCTCACTTTACCCTCTAAGCCTCAGTTTCCTCATCTGTAAGATCACTCATGGTGGAATTTGGAACAGTAGCTCATATGCATAAGGCCATCTTCAGGATCAGTTTTCATCTTATCCTATCAATTGCTACGTCTTTGACTAGTAGTCTCATAGAATGGCACTGTTGGGAGGAGCAGAATCTTTGGAGTCACAGAGACTTGAGGTCATTTTCAGGTTCTGCCACTTACTAGCTGAGGACTCTGAGTCAAACTGACTTAATTTCCTTGAGCCTCAATTTTCTTATGTGTAAAATAACCACAAACCAAATCAGACTCATTGCTGTTGAGTTGATTTCTATTTATAGTGAATTCTAGAACAAAACCGAACTGCCCCATAGGATTTCCAAGACTTTGATCTTTACAGAAGTAGACCGCCATGTCTTTCTCTCATGGAATGAGAGTGGTATGTTCAAATTGCCAACCTTTCAGTTAGCAACCAAAGTTAGCCACTGCTCCATACACATCATACCAACCTCAAACCAAACTCACGGACACCAAGTCAATTCCCAGTCACAGTGATCCTGTAGGACAGAGGGAAACTGCTCTATGGAGGTCGTGGGGCTGTAAATCTTTATGGAAGTAGCCTGCTTCAGTGCTACCATGTTGCTGTTGATGGCCATGGGGTCAGTTCTGCTCAACAACCCTGCACAGGGTTTTTCTGAGGAATGGCTAGTGGGTTTGAACCATTGACCCGTGGTTAGCAGTCAGGTGCTTATTTTATACAATGTCACCAAAGCAAAGATAAAGTAGTTATAATAATATTGAGTACTTATTATAGTCCAAAATACTATTCTAAGCACGTTAAATGAATTGATTGATTTAATCCTCATAACAATGCTACACATAGTTTCTAATATTAACTCCACATTGCAGATAAGGATATTGGGAAACAGAGAAACTACTGATCACAGAAGTTAAGATTTGAACCTTGGCTCTCACAGAATTTATTGATGTTTAATTCAGAAAAAATAAAAGTGCTTAACATGGAGTAGGCGTTCAATAAATGTTGGTTAACTTCCTTTAGAAGAGCGTTGTTTATATGTTTTTTAAGTGTCATCTATATTTACATTCATTGGAATCATTCTCAGAATTCTGATTCTTGGGCTCCAGCCAGGACCTACTGAGTTCTGGGGAATTTGGGAGTTTGGTGAAGGTGAGCTTCCTTTCTCAGAGGACAGCCATCTCACTAAAAATAAAATCTTGAATAAACTGAAACCCTTTTCTTGTACTGAATGAAAAAAAAAAATCCTCCACTTACTTTCTCACCATATGACCTCTGTAGTCTTTTGAGTCACCATATGACATCTTGTATGATATCCCATGTGAGTAAAGTTTTAATAAAGGTAATACAAAAACAACTGCAACCATACATTGACAGACAATTTTCAGGGGTTCAAGCCAGATTCAGAAGAGGATGTGGAATGAGGGATATCATTGCTGAGGTCAGATGAATCTTGGCTGAAAGCAGAGAATACCAGAA
>NW_006408551.1:24406344-24414851 GCF_000296735.1 Chrysochloris asiatica | reverse complement strand
CCATCTTGTTTGTTCTCCCCTGTGGTGATATTTTTAAAGTCTATTTCTGTCATCCGGAATATTTTGCTTACCCTCCAACCTTGTGACATTAGAAAAAAATATTAGTTAGCCTCCTGCACCTTCATCTCAATCACTAATAGTAAGTAATAACAGTAATCAGTTTGTTGCATTTCCCTAAAATTTTCTGACAAAATGACATCATTAACTTGTCAGTATTCTATCAGACACCTAATAGGTGCCAGCTTATGTCCTAGGGATAAAAATATGAGCACAGATGAGTCCTGGCTCTCCAAAGATCCACAACCTGATGAAGAAGACTGACAAATTAGCAACCAAAGACAAACTGTAGAATGAGGCCTGTGATAGAGGATGTGCCAGTGATACTGGTAGAATTTGGCATTTGATAGAACAATCATGTTCTGTTGTTAGGCACTGTCAGCTGATCCCTGACTGTCAATGACTTTATGTATGTTGTTTAGTTTTGACTCATAAGAACCCTGTATAGAGTTTTTGAGGAGCAGCTGGTGGATTTGAACCAGTGACCTTGCAGTTCAAATCGACCTTGCAGTCAGTTCTTATCCTATAGTGCCACACCAGGACTCCATGTATATGAGAATGTATATCAGAAAGAATGAAACGTTGGGAGAGCAAGAATAATCCTTATTGTTGTTAAGTGCTATTAATTCGGTTCTGACTCATAGTGACCCTGTTTAGGGTGTCCAAGGAGCAGTTGGTGGATTTGAACCACTGACCTTTAGAGTAAAAGCCCATCCTACAGTGCTTATCCTACAGTGCTACATCAGGACTCCATAGCTTGATGAAAATCCTTTTGGAGTCAAGTTGCTGTTGTTAAGTACCGTGGAGTAGGTTCCGACTCATAGTGACCTTGCACAGGGTTCCCGAGGCTGTAAATCTTTACAGGAGCAAAATGCCTCATCTTTCTCCCGCGGAACCGCTGGTAGTTTCGAACTGCCGACCTTGAGGTTAGCAGCCCAATTCGTAACCACTACGCTACCAGAGCCACATAAATTAGAAGCACTTGCTCATGTGTTTCCAATCTTATGAACTCTTTTTATCACACATGACAAAATTACTACCGCCTTGTGCTTTTTAAGGAGTACTGGTGTGGTGCTGTAGGATAAGCACTGGACTGCTAAGTACAAGGTTAGTACTCAAACCCACCAACTACTCTATATAGGGTCACTTGAGTCAGAACTGACTCTATAGCACTTAACAACAACAACATTTATTTTTTAACATCTGAGAGGGAGGCCCAGCTATAGTGTGGTACAGTTAACTCTGTTTCTTATCTTGTCAGTATGCTCTTAAGCAGATAACTCAGAACAATCACTTACTGCCCTCCTAGGAAGAATAGTTTTCATCCTTTTTCTCTTAGACAACTTATCTATCCTCCCATTACTCCTAACTGTGCCCCATACCCATGACTAATTACGACTTCACTCAGTCACAGATGGCAACAATTAGCTCTGTTTCCATTTCAAATTACAGTTGTGTTTGTGTGTGTGTGTGTATTTGAAATGCTAGTGGTTATAGGGCCCCACCCTGCTGTTTTGTTTAGCCTAAATTGAGCTACAATGCCAAAACTAGTTTAGAGTAGTTCTAATTGGGGCTCCCACACAAAGCAAAATAGTGGAGGGACAGTTAGCCTGCTGCTCCCCACCCCAAAAACCTGACTTCAAGGTTCCATGGAAAATATTACTTATTTTTATATACACAAGTTAGCTCTGAATTAGCTTAGGATTGTTTGTTTTGTTGTTTTTGTCATAAAATAAGGCAAGAAAAATTGGGCTAATTCAGTATATGTATTCTATAATGTTTTGAATCATTCCCAAGTGTTAAAAAAAAAAAAAAAAAGGAAAGAAAAAGAGGTTAGGTTCCTTAGCTTGAGAGCTGGTACTGGGGAGTTAGAGTTTGAACAAGAACGATTTTGACTCTGCCGGCTGCACATTAGAAACTAAACTTATCATTTCTCTTTTTGAGAATTGCCTTTCTGTTTGTCTGAAACTTCTTATATTTGTGTTTCTGTTGCTATCTGTGGAGGCAGTGTGGATTAAGAGTTTGCCTCTGAAGTCATTGGGTTAGTATTCTACTCATTTGTTAGCTGTGTGACCTAAGGTGGGTCAAAATCTCCTTACACCTCAATTTCTTCACTGAAAAATGGTAACAATTGATGTTTTTTTCCTCATTGGACTACTGAGAGGACCTAAAAAGTGTATGAAAAATGCTTAATAGTGTGCACTGTATAATGAAACTGTTCAATAACTGTTTACTGTTTTGTTATTAATGTTTTGACAGTGCACTGAAGATTTTCTTGTTGGATGATGATATTGACAAAAATAAAAGTGAATCCCTTGGATTCTACTATATTGCAGTACTAAAGTTCTAGAATATTTCTAACAATGTCTCAGGAATATTGTTCTCAGAACTATTGACATTTTGGACAAGCTCATTCTTTTTGGTGGAAGAAGGGCTGTTATGCATTCTAGAATATTTAACAGCATCTCTAGTCTTTACCTATTAGATGACAATGACATCTTCCCAGTTGTAACAACCAACATCTTTCTAATGCCTCTGTTGTAAAAATCAAAAATCACTCATGACATTGCCAAACATTCCCTGGGGGGCAAAATTACTCAGAGCAGACAGCTACTATTTAGACAAAGAACAATCAATCATAAGTCTCTTTCTTCAGCCCTATGGGCAGCATAGCTTCCTTTGTCTTTCCTGAGAACTGTGAAATTGAATTTAAAGGAGTCCCTCTGGCTTTGGTGGACTGGATCCCTAAAACGTCTGGGTAGGTGTGGTCCTTAGAAATGAGATTACTGTTTTTACTTTACTGACAATGCACCCATCTGAGATGGCTATAGCTATCCAATGGGTTCCCTGGTATAATTCTGGAGTGGGGAAAATGCTGCATGACATTCACATGTTATTCCACTTGCTAATTTTGATCCAGCACTGAATTCTGCAGGGCTACAGAAGGAATTTTCATTAACCATAAATGCTACTTTTCAATAAATATTCTAAAAGCTCATTAAAGGCAAAGCATTGAACTAGGGAAAATAAATGGCAGAAAAAATATTATTCACATAAATTAAGTGTACTAATTGGCAAGAGTGATTCAAAAGGACCTCTTTGCTCTCCAGACCCTTTGAACTTTGCCCGTTTTTTTTCTTGGCAGTGCAATGTAAAATGGATTCTTTCAGTCTCTTGATGATATTTTGTTGGATTATAAGACATATTGTGTGTAGATTTGTGATCTGTAAGAATTCCGTCTGCACCATTTATGGGAGATGGTGCCACTGATGATAATTCCAAATGGTCTCTTCTTATATGTACTTAGTTAACGAGAGCAAATTAAACAGAAAGAACAACTTGAGTTGGAAAAGCATCTAGCAAATTCAGTCAATTATTTTCTCAGAATGGCTTGTGAGGAACAACAGCAACAGAAGAAAATTCACTACATTTTGTATCAAGGCAGTTAACTTTTTTTTTCTGAACAGACCTTGAAAATTTGCAAAGAAATCACCAACAAAGGATACTCTTTCCAGGTAAGTGCTAGAGAGAAATAAGATGCGTAATAAAGCCCACAATTCTTTTAAATCAATTACTTTTTGCACTCATCTGAACCCAAGTTAACAGTACCAATTAATTTAATGAGTCAACATTGTACCATTTTCTAGGTCCTGATTCTTTGAGGGAAGGCCCTCAAGAGAATGAAACATGAATTGCTGGTTCAATGGTAGGGGACCAATTATGTTGCTTCAGTTGGCAGCTATTGTCATGGCCACTTAAGTGTCAAAGCTTTTGATATCCACTTGCAACCATAACCTTACATTTAAAATTACTACTACTTGCTTTGGCAATCATCCTAACCTAATTAGGAACTAACGCAGACTTGTACATTTCTTATAAACACATCAGTGGACCATAGGATCTGGCCAGAGCTAGAGCATGATTTGAGCTTGATTGAGGGGTTTATCTTTTTCTTCCTTCCTATTATGCACTTACAGGTCTGGATTATATTCAGCAGAGCTGCTTTTCTTTTCATTTTCCAGTTTTGACATTTTAAATTGATTTACTGTTGCTCTAACTTCTCTCTCGAGTGCTCTGTCTCCTTCCCACTCTTGTTTTGCCTTTATTTTCTTTGATTGTTACAACTTTGTCATTTAAAGTTTTACAGAAGGTCTAGCTTGGTGGCCTCTAGCAAAGTAAGAAAGAAAATTTAATGATGATATCAGAGATAATCATTATTTTTTTCAGTGAATTATATATTGTGATTTTCATTTTGAAGACTTCTTTCGAGTGGACTGCTTCATTTCTGGTAACAGTTTAGTTGTAGGTTGCCATTCAGATGAGCACTCAGCATCAGAGTCCAGTCTTAATGTAAGCTGTGGTGAAACAGGCACTTACAAGTGGTTATGGGCACACAGTTCTACCAGAGAGACAAGTTGCGGTGAACCAAATATTTTAGTTATAATGTTAACAACGAACTTTTTAAGTGTCACACTATGTTTAATGAAGGAGCTCTGGTAGTTTAGTGGATTATGAGTCAGGCTGTTAACAGCAAGTTCAGCAGTTCGAAATTATCAGCTGCTCTGTGGGAGAAAGGTGACACTTTCTGCCTGCTTAAAGATTTACAGCCTCGGAAACCCAATACAGAGCGGCTATGAGTCAGAACTGACTCTAAGGCACATAACCACCACCACCATAATGTCTAATGTACCAAGTATTTGACATATTTTTTCATTAGATCCTCACAAAAATGATTTGGTGATAGAAATGATTTTCTTCTGATTTGAGATAACACCAAGTCTCAAGGAAATTAAGCAGCTTTCTTAAAGTCACACAAAGTCATACAGCTGAGAAGTATGATTCCCAAGCCTGTATTATTTACCACTACATTTGATTGTCTTCCAGTAATTTAAATATGACGTTAAGTGCCGTGGAGTTGGTTCTGACTCACAGTGACCCTGTATAGGATTTTCAGGAGCAGCTGGTGAGTTACACCTGTCAACCTTGCATTAGTAGTCCAGTGCTTATCCACACATGGGATCCAATTTAATTATAGCTCTTATAATCCTGTGGAGTCCTAGTGCGGCTCTGTGGGTTAATGTGCGAGACTGCAAAGCCATTTGAACTGCACGTTTGGTGGTTCAAGCTCACCAGATGCTCCTTGGAAACCCTATACAGGATTGCTATAGTTGGAGCTGATTCCTTGGCACTTAACAACAACAGCATAGTTCTATAGAAAAAGTATGAATATTTTATTGAAAAAGAGATGAACAAACATTGTAATAACTGTTTTTCTCGACTAAGAGAAGTCAAGAGGTACTGGTAAATTGCACAATATCACACAGATAGAAAATGTTTGAAACAGGATACAAATTCAGGCAGTCTGACCTCAGACCCAGAACTCTTTCTGTCCCATTCTACTATACTACCAAAACTGGAAATGTTATCCAAGAGCTCCATATTGCCAAAATCAACAGACATTTCCCTTGTCTTCATACTTTTCAACCTCTTGTTGTTTTTGTTAGGTTTTGTCCAGTTAGCTCTGATTTATAATGACCCTATGTACAACAGAATGAAACACTGCCTAGTCCTGAGTCAAGCTTACACTTGTTGTTATGTTTGTGTCCATTGTTCCTGCCATTGTGTCAACCCATCTCATTGGGGAAACGTCCTCTTTTTTAGTAGCCCTCCACTTTACCAAAGAGGATGTCATTATATAAAGACTGGTCTCCCCTGATAGCATGTCCTAAGTATGAAAAATGAAATCTCACCATTACCATTGCTATGGAGCATTCTGGTGGTACTTTCCCCAAGATAGACTTGTTAGTTCTTCTGGAAGTCCATGGTACTTTCAGTATTCTTTACCAACACCATAACTCAAATACATCAATTCTTTTGTGGTTTTAGTTATTCATTGTCCAACTTTCACATGCATTTGAGGCTATTAAAAATACTATGGCTTGGGTCAGGTGCTCTTTAGCACTCATATTGACATCTTTGTTCTTGAACACTTTAAAGAGGTCTTGTGTAACAGATTTGCCTACTGCAATATGTTGTTTAATTTCTTGACTGCTACTTGCATGACTGTTGATGGTGGATCCAGGCAAAGTATCTTTGACAATTTCAATCTTTTCTCCATTTATCATGATGTTATTTAAGAATTCAGTGGTGAGAGTTACCTTTTTTTTTTTTTTTTTTACATTGAGATGCAACCCATACTGAATGCTGTAGTTTTTTTTATCTTCATCAGTAAGTATCTTAAGTCCTCTCTCATTGAGCAAGTATATCATCTGCATATTGCAAATTGTTAATGAGCATCTCTACAATCCTGATGTCATGCTCTTCATACAATCCAGTTTCTCAGATTATGCTCTGCATACAGATTGAATAAGTATGGTGACATAAAACAACTCTGGCACACAACTTCCCTGATTTTAAACAATTTACTATCTCATTGTTTTGTTTGAATGACTGCCTCTTGGTCTATGTTCAGGTTCCTTATGAGCATGACAAAGAGTTCTGATATATATAAATCCTTCTCAGTGTTATCCATAGTTCGATAAGATCCAAACAGTTCAACGTCTTTACATGTTCAACAAAGCATAAGGAAACATCTTTCTGATATTCTCTGCTTTCAGTCAAGATCCATCTGACATCAGCAGTGGTATCTCTAGTTTCACATCCTCTTGTGAATCTGTCTTGAATTTCTGGCAGTTCTCTATTGATGCACCATTGCAACTGTTTTTGAATTATCTTCAGAGAAATTTACTTGCATGTGATATTAATGATACTGTTAGATGATTTCTGAATTCTTTTGAGTCATCTCTCTTTGAAATGGGCCAAATATGAATCTATTTCAAATATGGATCAGTTGACGAGGTATCTGTCTTCCAAGTTTCTTTGCATAGATGAGGAGTGCTTCCAGCTGTGCATCAGTTTGTTGAAAGATTTCAATTTGTATTCTGGCAATTCCTGGATACTTGTGTTTTGCCAATGTATTCAGTGCAACTTGGACTTCTATCTACAGTGCTATTGGTTCTTGATCATATGCTAACTCATGAAATGTTGAATGTTGACCATTTCTCTTTGGTACAGTAACTCGGTGTATACATTCCATCTTCTTTGGATGCTGTTTGTATCATTCAATATTTTGCCCATTTGTTATTGTTGTAAGGTGCTGTCAAACAAGTTTCAATTCAAAGCGACCCTATGGAAATAGAATTAAACATTGTCTGGTTCTGTGCCTTCCTCATAATCATTGTTACACTTGAACCCATTGCTGCTGCACAGTGCCAATCCATCTCGTTACGATTCTTCCTGTTCTTTGTCGACCCTCCACTTTACCTGGCTTGATGTCCTTCTCCAGGGACTGGTCCCTCATCCCAAGTATGACAGACAAAGCCTCACTACCCTGGCTACTAAAGAGCATTCTAGTTGTACTTATTTCATCAAATTTGTTTGTTCTTCTAGTAGTTCATGATACTATTAATATTCTTCTTCATCACCATAGCTTAAATGCATTAATTCTTCTGTGATCTTCCTTATTCATTGCCCAGTTTTCACATGCTGGTGAAGCTACTAAAAATACCATGGCTTGGGTCAGCCATACCTTAATCTTCAAACTGACATCTCTGCTCTTCAACACTTTAAAGAGGTCTTGTATAGCAAATTTGCCTAATGTAGTACATTGTTTGATTTCTTGACTTCTTGACTTCTACTTCCATGAATGTTGACTGTGTGCAAAAAAGGAAGTTTTTGAAATCTTCAATTTTTTTCCTATTTATCATGATGTTATTTATTAGTCCAGATGATTGGATTTTTATTTTCTTTACATTGAAATTCAATCTATACCGAAGGCTGTGATGTTTGATCTTTATCAGTAATTATTTTAAGTCCTCTTTGCTTTCAACAAGCAAGTTTTTTTTTTTTGTTGTTGTTGTTAGGTGCCATTGAGTCGGTACCAACTCATAGTGACCTTATGCACAGCAGAACAAAACACTGCCCGATCCTGGGCCAACCTCATTACTGTTGCCATGCTTGAGTCCATCGATGCGGCCACTTGGCCAATCCATCTCATTGGGGATCTTCCTCTGTTTGTCTGACCCTCCACCTTACCAAACATGACATCCTTTTCCAGCGACTGCTTCTTCCTGACAATATGTCCGAAGTATGAGAGATAAAACTTGACCATCTTGGCCTCCAAGGAACACTCTGGCTGCACTTCTTCCAGAAAGGATGTATTGGTTCTTTTGGCAGCCCAAGGCACTTTCAATATTCTCCTCCAACACCATAACTCAAAGGCATCAATTCTTCTACTGTATTCCTTGTTCACTGTCCAGCTTTCCATGCATATGAGGTGATTGAAAATACCATGGCTTGGGTCAGGTGCACCTTAGTCTTCAAGCTGACATCTTTGCTCTTCAACACTTTAAAAAGGTCTTTTGCAGCAGATTTGCCTAATGTAATGTGTG
>NW_006408551.1:24404376-24406244 GCF_000296735.1 Chrysochloris asiatica | reverse complement strand
CAAAGACCATGCCTTTGGTATGGGTTGCATCTCAATATAAAGAAAAAAAATCCTTACTGCTGGACCAATAAACAACCTCCATAAAAATGGAGAAAAGATTACAGTTATGAAAGCTTCATTTTGCTCAGATCAACCATCGACACTCACTGAAGCAGCAGTAAAAAAAATCAAACAATGCATTGCATTAGGCATATCTGCAGCCCAAGACCTCTTTAAAGTGTTGAAGAGCAAAGATGTCAGTTTGAGTGCAACTGACCCAAGCCATGGTATTTTCAATAACCTCATATGCAAGCAAAAGCTGGACAGTGAATAAGGAAGACTGTAGAATAATTGATGCATTTGAGCTATGGTGTTGGAGGAGAATATTGAAAGTGTCATGGACTGCCAAAGAACAAACAGATGTATATTGGAAGAAGTCCAGCCAGATTGCTCCTTGGAAACCAGGATGGCGAGACTTCATCTCTCATACTCCAGACATATTATCAGGAAGGATCAGTCACTGGAGGAAGATACCATGTTTGGTCAAGTGGAGTGTTGGAGAAAAAGAGGAGGACCTCCAATGAGATGGATTGGCACAGTGGCGGCAGCAATGATTGTGAAGATGGTGCGGGACTGGGCAGTGTTTCCTTCTGTTGTGCATAGTGTCACTATGAGTTGACTCAATGGCACCTGACAACAACAACAATATGACGTCTTCAGTCTTTCACTGTGGGAAAGCAATGTGAAAGCCACTGTATGGAACCCAGATACTCAATGTGTTCATTAGCCTGGCCATTGGAACTCAGTCTCCAGGATCAAAAACAACCTAAGAAGAAACTAGCTCCTCAAGGGGAGGTCTCTGTCAGCATAGTAAATGGGAGTTTGTGAACAGATTAACCATGGAAATTCAGGTGGGGAGGCAGGCAGGCAATAGCATCATCAAGGAGATGCAGTGGAGAATGGGGTGATGGTGTGATCACAGGGACAAAAGTTCATGAAGTCAGAACTCTTTTTCATTCAACACTCAGGCAGCTGAGTTACTAAATCAATATTCTTTAATTTTTCCAAAGGTAAGTGCTTCAAATCCACCAGCTGCTCACTAGAGAAAGATGACTGTCTTATCTGGTAAAGCTTTACAGTCTCAGAAACTGTAATGAACAATTCTACTCTGTCCTGTATCGGGTCCGTATGAGTCAGAATGGACTTGATGGCCGTAGGATATTCATTTTTTTTTGGTTTTAAAACAGAATATATGTCTCAAAATAGTACAAATTAGAGATTTTTAGAGTGTGAATGCAAATGGTGGCTAAATGGCTGTAACCAGGGAGATTGCAAAGAAGTGGACAAAGCCTATTTTCCCATCTGGTCATCAAAATATTCCCGGAAATCTTCCCTGCTCCTGCCCCCAAATTCCAAGTACTTTTTAGTTGTCCAGGACTGGAGTATAGGAGCTGATATTTGGATTATTTTTTTCTTTCACCATTTGAGAAGATATCCTAGTATCACATTCTGCATTGTTAATATCCCTCTGGCGCTGTGGGCTAATGCATCAGACTGCAAAGTCATTTGAACTATAAGGTCGGTGGTTCAAGCTCACCAGCTTCTCCTTGGAAACTTTATACAGGGTAGCTATAGGTCGGAATCAACTCAATGGCACTTAACAACAACAACAACCCAGATCTGAACATATTACCTTGTTGAGTGCAGTAAGCCCTTTACCACTCTTGCTCTATGTGTTGTATCTGTGAATGGTCACTTCAGCCCATTTGCTAATCAGGCAGGCTATACATGGAGTTCTGGTGTGGTGCTGTGGGTTAATGCACTGGATTGCAAAGTCTGTTTGAACGACAAGGTCTGCAGTTCAAGCTCACCAGCTGCTCCTTGGAAAC
>NW_006408551.1:24400696-24403436 GCF_000296735.1 Chrysochloris asiatica | reverse complement strand
AAGCGTGGCAACAGTAATGAGGTTGGCCCAGGATCAGGCAGCGTTTCATTCTGCTGTGCATGTGGTACTGACTCAATGGCATCTAATAACAATCACAACAACAAAGGAAGAAGAGAGTTACATTGAGCAGAGCAGCGACTTTTGACGAAACTATTGACTAGTTCAAAACAATCTAGTAAATTGAGATAAAGGAATAAATACTCCGACTTAAGTCTCATTCCTCTGATTTTCTGTTGGCACTCCCCATTGGTAAAACCAACCAAAACCAATAGGATATAGCAGTCTTGTTCATGCTGTAGGCACAGAATAAGGTACTGAAGTATAGAGAGTGGAATGAAAGATATTAAGCCAATGCATTATATACATCTATAACTTTCTGTCAAGAAATTTTTCTTTAGACCCACTGAAGCAAAAGATGTTAAAAAGCAGACCAGAGAGGACATATATGTTTTTAGGTGCCATACTGAAAGCTGTACTCTTTGATCTTCATCTAAGTATTTCAAGCCCTCTTTGCTTCCAGCCAGCAAGGTTATGTCATCTGCATATCGTAGGCTGTTAATGAGACTTCTTTCAATCTTGATGCCACATTCTTCTTCATAAAATTCAGCTTATTGGATTATTTGCTCATCATACAAATTGAATAAATATGGTGAAAGGATACAACCCCGATGCACACTTTTCCTGATTTTAAACTCTTCATTATCTCCTTGTTCAGTTCTAATGACTGCCTCTTGGTCTATGTACAGGTTTCTTATGAGTACAATCAAGTGTTCTAGAATACTCATTCTTTGCCATAGTCCATAGTTTGGCATATGCTGTCCATAGTTTGTTAAGATTCTCACAGTTGAATGCCTTTGCATAGTCAATAAAGCACAAGTAAACATATTTCTGTTATTTTCTGCTTTTAGCCAAGATCTTTCTGATATCAGCATTAATATTCCTCATTCTATGTTCTAATCTGGCTTGCATTTCTGACAGTTTCCTATCAATGTACTGCTGCAACTGTTTTTGGTTGATAATATCCACCTTGCATTGAATCACTTTTCTTTGGAATGGGCACAAATATGGATTTGTTCCAATTGGTTTTCCAGGTAACTGTCTTTCAATCTTCTTGACATAGACAAGTGAGCGCTTCTAGTTTTGCACCCATTTATTGGTACATTTCAGTTTGTACTCAATCAATTCCTGGAGGCTTATTTTTCTCAAATGCCTTCAGTTCTGTTTGGACTTCTTCCTACAATAACATAAATTCTTGATCAAATGGTGTCTCTTGAAATGATTGAACATTGACCAGTTGTTTTTGTGCAATTCCTTCTATCTTCTTTTGAAAACTACAGACTTCATTACGGATTCTACTTCAATGTAAAGAAAATGAAAATCCTCACAATGGGATCAATAGGCAACATCAAGATAAAAGCAGAACAGATTGAAGTCAAAGACTTCATTTTGCTTGGCTCCACAACCAGCGCTCAGGGAAGTAGTAGACAAGAAACAAACAATGCATTGCATTGAGCAAATCTACTACAAAAACCCTCTTTAAAGTGTTAAAGAGCAAAGATGTTACTTTGAGTACAAAGGTTTGACTGACCCAAACCACCTTAAGTTGGACAACGAATAATCAGAGACATAGAATAACTGACGCCTTTTAATTATGATGTTGGAGGAGAATATTGAAAGTGTTATGGACTGCTAGAACAACAAACAAATCTATTTTGGAAGAAGTGCAGACAGAATGCTCCTTAGCAGTCAGGATAGTGAGACTTCATCTTTTGCACTTTGCACATGTTGTTTGGAGGGACTAGTGCCTAGAGAAGGACATCAAGCTTTGGAAAAGTAGAGGGTCAGAGAAAAAAAGGGAGACTCTCAATGAGATGGATTGACAAAGTAGCAGCAACAATGCGCTGAAACTTAGCAACAATTGCGAAGATGGTGCAGAACGAGGCAGCATTTTGTTCTATTGTGCATAGGATTCCTATGAATCTGAACTGGTTCAATGGCAACTAACAACAACACTGATTGGCTTAAAGTTGATCCTTGGGGGCAGGATTATTTACCGGTTTGAAGAGTGTATAAAGGCCACTTTCTAAGGCTTTCCACCAATCTCTACTTAGCACTACTTCTTTTTCATTCCTATTAATTCTTCAAAAGTTGTTTGTGACATAATGCCACTTATTCTGTTTATTGTAAGGATCATATAACTTAAAAAGTCATCATCTTTATTTTAGCCATTTTTTCCTTTATGCTGGTTTCTTTATCAAGTTGGATTCTGCAGCAGTGGACATTAGTACATTCCAATTATTTACTCTCTCTCTGTCTGACAGAGAACTCCCAGAGGTTCAAACCAGATTCGGAAGAGGATGTGGAACAAGGGATATCATTGCTGATGCAAGATGGATCTTGGCTGAAAGTAGAGAATACCAGAAAAATGTTTACCTGTACTTTATTGACTATGCAAAGGCTTTCAATTGTGTGGATCATGACAAGCTATGGACAAACATTGTGGATGATGATTATTCTGGAACACTTAATTGTGCTTATGAGGAATCTGTACATAGACAAAAGAGGCGGTTGTTCGAACAGAACGAGAGAACACTGAAAGGTTTAAAATTAGAAAAGGTGTGCTCCAGGGTTGTAATCTTTCATTATCTTATTCAATCTATATACTGAGCATATAGATCTGAGAAGCTTGATAATATGAGGAAAAACATGGCATCAAGATTGGAGGAAGACTAATGAACAA
>NW_006408551.1:24347142-24399001 GCF_000296735.1 Chrysochloris asiatica | reverse complement strand
TTCCGTATCTCAATAGAGATTGGCAATTGCAATCCAGAAGATTGCATTTGAATTTATTTACATCATACAAGTGAAGATTTGCAACACATTGAATAATTATATTAGATCAGGTTCTGATCTCATGATATCATATCATAGGGTAATTGTATTATGTTAGATCTCATAGTGAAGATGATAAGTATATTTTAGCTGTTAAATCATTGAAAATGCTGGACAAGCCAAGACAACACAAAATTTAATCTATTACAGTAACTTTAGGCAATTTACTCAGGCTTTCTGTGCTATACTTTTCTCATCTGTAAAATGGTGGGTAATAATAGTCCCTAATTCATAAAGTTGTTCAGAGGATTAAATGAGTTAATAAGTACATGCAAAGCAGTTGGATGAGTACCCAGTTTGTCGTAAAAAAGAAAACCCCCCAAAACTAACAACAAACATTTGTCAAGTCAACTCTGACCCATGGTGACTCCATGGGTCTCAGAGTGAAACTGCTGCACAGGCGTTTCAGTGGCCAATTTTGGGAAGTAGATCACCAGATCCTTCTTTCAAGTTGCCTGTGGGAGGATTGAAACTTCCAATGTTTCAGTTAGCAGCCAAGCATGTTAACCATTTACAACGCTAAAGGAATCCTCAGCTTGTCATTGTTGGTAGCATCCAATTGGTTCGGACTCACAGCAACAACAGAAGAAAACACGGTTTGGTCTTGTGCCACCCTCATAATTGGTGCTATATTTGAGCCCTTTGCTGTGTCAATCTATCTCATGAAGAGTTTTCCTCTTTTTTCATGGACTCTCAACTTCATTGAGCATGTTCTTCTTGAAGAACTGATTTCTCCTGGTGACATGTCTAAAGTACGTAAGACGAAGTTTTGTCATCCTTGTTTCTAAAGTGCATTCTGACTCCAAACCAAATTTGTTCATTCTTCTAACAGTCGATAGTATATGCAAAATTCCTTGCCAACCCTATAGGTCAAAGGCATCTATTCTTCTTCAGTCTTCATCGTTCAGTATCCACTATTCATGTACATATGAGGTGATCAAAAATACCATGGATTGGATCTGGTGCACCTTAGTCTACCCCATAACGTCTTTGATTTTTAAGACCTTATGGAGATCTTTTGCAGCTGGTTTGCCCAATGCAGTGTGTTGTTTGTTTCCTTGACTTCTGTTTTCATGGGCATTGATTATGGATCCAAGTAAAATGAAATCCTTGACAACTTGAGTCTTTTCTCCATGTCGCGGTTGCTTATTCTAATTGTCAGGAATTTTGTTTACTTTATATTGATATGTTCTTTATATCGATATATTGTTATATCCATATTACACAAAGGCTATAGTCTTTGATCTTCATCAGTAAGTATTTCAAGTCCTCTTTGATTTCAACAAGCATGACTTGCTTGCATACTGCAGGTTCTTAATGAGTGTTCCTCCAATCTTGACTCAGAATTCTTCTTCATATTTTCCAGGTTCTTGGATTATTTGTCAGCACACAGACTGAATAAGTGTTGTAAAGGATAAAACCCTTACACACATCTTTCCTTATTGTCAACCACTTCAGTATCCCCTTTTGCTGTTTTAACTACTGCCTCTTCATTCCACATAAGCACAATTCAATTAATGTTCTGAAATTCCCATGCTCTGGAATATGATGTTTTCTATGTCATTCAATATTTTCCCCATCATTGTTGTTGTTGTTAAGTGCCTTTGAGTCAATTCTGACTCATGTTGTTGTTATATGCTATGGAGTCGGCTCCGACTCATAGCGACCCTGTGCAGGGTTTCCCAGGCTGTAAATCCTTACAGGAGCAGAAAGCCTCATCTTTCTCCCACGGAGCAGCTGGTAGTTTCGAATTGCTGACCCTGAGGTTAGCAGCCCAATTCATAACCACTACGTTACCAGAGCTCCTAGAACCCTGTATAAGATTTCCGAGGATTGGCTGGTGACCTTGAGCCACTGACCTTGCAGTTCAAACCAACCTTGCAGTCCAGAGCATTAACCCACAGCACCAATATTGTAACTCAATGAATTTTTCTTCATTTCTTTCAGCTTGAGAAATGCTGAGCGTGTTTTCTTATTCTCTTTTGGTCTTTGCACATTTCATTATAATACTGTACTTTTTTTTTGAGCCACACTTCAAAATCTTCCTTTCAGTCTAACTACTCTGTTTTCAAGAGCAACTTTCAGAGTTTCTTCTTGCATCAATTTTAGTCTTTCTTTCTTTCCTATGTTTTTAAGGACCTTTTGCTTTCTTCTTGTATGATGCCTTTGATTCCATCCCCAAATTCCTCTGGTCTTTGGTCATTAATATTCAATATGTCAAATCTATTCTTGAGATGGTTTTTAATTTCAGGTAGAAAATACTTAAGGTTGTATTTTGGCTCTCATGGTCTTGTTTTAATTTTCTTTAACTTCAACTTGAACTTGTATATGAGCAACTAATCTGTTCCACAGTTGGCTCCTGGCCTTGTTCTGGCTGATGACATTGAGTTTCCATCATCTCTTTTCACAGATGTAGTTAATTTAATTCCTGTGTATTCTAGCTGGTGAGGTTCACGTGTATAGCCACTGTTTATGTTGTTGAAAAAACTATTTGCAATGAATAAGTCATTGGTCTTGCAAAATCCTCTTGTGATCTTTGGCATCTTCTTTCACTAAGGTCATCTTTTCTAACTGCTGATTCTTTTTCTTAGTTTCCAACTTTCATGTTTAAATCATCAGTAATTATCAATGCATCTTGATTGTATGTTTGATCAATTTTGGACTGCAGAAGTTAGTAAAAACCTTCAGTTTCTTCATCTTTGGCATCAGTGATTGGTACATAATTTGAATAATCACCATATTAACTGGTCTTCTTTGTTGTTATTAGGTGCCATTGAGTTGTTGCTAACTCATAGCAAAGTTACATACGACAGAATGAAGCACTGCCTGGTCCTGTGTTTGAGTCCATTGTTGTCATTGTGTCAATCTATCACATTGAGTGTCTTCTTCTTTTCTCCTGACCTTCTACTTTACCAAGCATTATGCCATTTTCCAGAAACTGGTGTCTCCTGATAACTTGTTCAATGTACATGAGTCTCAGAATGCTAAGGAACATTCTGGTTATACATCTTCAAAGGCACACTTGTTTGTTCTACAGGCAGTCCGTGGTACTTTCAATATTCCTTGCCAACACCATAATTGAAATGCATCAATTCTTCTCCAGTCTTTCATAATCATTGTCCAGCTTTCACATGCATATGCGGTTATACTATGGCTGTGTCAGGTACACCTTAATACTCAAAGCCACATCTTTGCTTTTCAGCAGTTTAAAGAGGTCTTTTGCTGCAGATTCTCCCAAATGCAATATGTCATTTGATTTCTTGACTATTGCTTACTTAAACATTGATTGTGGATCCAAGTAAATTGAAATCCTGGACAATTTCAGTTTTTCCTGTTTATCATGATGGGACTTCTTTGTAGGTATATGGAAATTATTCTATCATTGACAGCATTGTTCTTCAGGACAGATCTTTGAAATTTTGTTTTTAACAGTGAATCCTTCCTTGCATAATAGATCATATGATTGTCTGATTCAAAATGGCCAATACCAGCCCATTTCTGCTCACTAATGATGAGCAAGTGGATCTTTATTTAGTCCATTTAATTTTTGATGACTTCTGATACTGTGGGTTAATGCACTGGAATGCAAAATTGCTTTGATCTGCAAGATCGGTGGTGCAAGCTCATGAGCTGCTCCTCTGAAACATTATACAGGGTCGCTATGAGTTGGCACTGACTCGATGACACTTATTAATAACAATAACAACAATTTTCTTAGTTCATTCTTCTCATATTACAAGTTCTGATTATTAATGGCTGTTTGTAAGTGTTTCTTATTTTGACTTCTACCACATCAAAAAATGAAGGTCCCCAAAGCTTTACTCCATCTATGTCATTAAGATCGACTCTACTTTGAGGAGGTTGCTCTTCTCCAGTCATATTTTGAGTGTCTCCTAATCTAAGGGGCTTATCTCTGATACTGTATCAGACAATATTCCACTGCTACTCACTAGGTTTTCAGACATGAATTGCCTCTTCCTTTTTCAAGTGTCTCTTAGTTTGGAAGTTCCACTGAAATCTGTCTGCCCTGATTGACAGTATCCTGTAGGACACTTGAAATACTGGTGCCATAGTCTCCAGCATCACAGCAAAATGCAAGCCACCACAGTAGGACAAACTGAGAGACATCATTAAGTTATTCTTTAGGTTTCTTATGAGTTTTTCTCCTGTCCTTGTGCCTTTTCAGCATTCTGGGGCCTCTGTAATCTTGGGGCTTAGATACACCAGCTATCTTTGAAGACACAGGGCAAAAGGAATGATCAAAATTTATTGGGGGTGTCAGATGTGGGTATAATTAAAATATAATGTGGAAAATGCGATGATAGAATGTAAGCAAAATCCAGTTTAGAAGAGCAATGGACAGGTATTTAGCGACTTGCTGTTTCCTTTAAAACATTCATGATGGAGTGTGAAACATTTTATGAAGATGAACACACATTTGGGGCCTTCCTGGAACAGCTCAAATGATACTCCATTGTATTTCTAACCCTGACTAGATAGTCCACTCCCTTTGTCTTCCCTCACAAGTGTTATGACATACAGACTTTCGTGTTTATGCTGTTTTTCTTTTCCAGCATTACAGCAACATACAACATTGCAGTCTTGTGTTGAAAATGTCCTGAGGAGCTGAAGAGGTGGAATGACTTGAATTTTTTAAAGGTTTGTCCTTTCCTTTTAGCTTATTCCTTTTTATTCCTGAAATTTGCATTCCCTGCTGCTGCTGGAAAGAAAAAACAATGTTCTGAGCATTGTTTGGTAGGAAAACCAATCTTTCTCAGCTCATTGATTTGTTTCTACTGAGGATTCCAGGATGGTCTTACATCTCACATATAATTAGCATGGTTGTCCCTTCATCTGAGGATCTGTGCTCTTATACCCACTAATGACTGAGCCTTTTGTTGTAAAGCAGAGCTGGGCAGCTGCTGCCCTGGCAGCCTGGTTGCTGTTGGTCTCCTGTACTTCTCTTCCATACCACCTGGGCTCAGATATGGCAACAGGACACAGTGATTGTACACATTCCCTGGGATCCAGACTCCTTTGGTGTCCACTTAGCCCACTCACTCTAACTTTCTTTTCATTGGGAGGTTTGTTTTTCCTTGCTTCACTGTGTCTTTCCTCAATCTGGCTTTTAGGAGCCCTCAGTCCAGTGTAATTGGTATACATTTGAACCTTAGTTGTAGGCAGGTTTTAATTTTTCCCCATACAGTTCCTTGGGTCCCTGTAGTTCAGGGACTCTTGTACATTCCATGGTAGCAAAAGCATTTCTCAGAGCACACAGGAGGTCTGTATGTGTGTTGTGTGCACTGGCTTTCTTAAAGAATGCCATCCTAAAATATGTTAATTTAAAGCCATCTCAGACTATTCTATTAACCCAGATTAGAGCAGCTGTTTGAATGTGTATATGCATGTGGTAATCACTTAGAAAGGAGAAAGCTCAGAATCTGTAAAGTTTTTTTAAAAAATGACAATTTTTGCAAATTCAAGTAGTAATAATATTTCCTGTGAAACCACACAAAGAAGCAATGTTAGTGATGAAAAAAATTCTAAATGCTGATGTGGTGCTGTAGGAAAAACATTGGACAGCATGTTCATTTGAATTGCAAAGTCAGTTGTTCAAATGCACTAGTCACTCCTCAGAAACCCTATGTAAGGTTTCTATGAGTCAGAACAGACTCAATGGCACGTAGCAGAAGCAACAACAATTATATAAAAACTCTAGGCTCTGTCTTATCTCTTAGTTATGGAAGAAATGTTAAGAAATTTGTGATTTATAAATATCTGAAAAGACTCCTGGTGTGGCACTGTGGTTTAATATGCTAGACTGCAAAGCCATTTGAACTGCAAGGTCGGCAGCTGAAGCTCACCAGCTGCTCCTTGGAAACCCTTCACAGCTATGGGTGGAAACCGACTCAACAGCATTCCATAACAACAGCAAAAAGACTCATGTAATGCTTCTATTCTTCATAATACTGTATGTTAACAAACAATGCTTTTGTATCATAAACATGGTTGAGATTGCCAGACACTGTTCTAAGAACTGGGGATAGAAAGATGAACAGGACAAGGAAGCTCCATGTACTCATGGAGTTTATAGTCCAGTAGTTTTAAATTTGGATTAGACTATATTATACAGAATTTGGAAATCTTGTCATTTCACATTCAGAAAAGATGATACTGTATATCCAGTATGAATGCTTATGAGCAACAGCTATTCATTGATGACCTGGGGCAAAAAGAATCCAAATCTAGTGAGGAAGTCATATGTGGTTATAAGGAAATATAATAATAAAAAGCTATAACAAAATACAACCAATGTACAGTTTAGAGGAGAAATGGATAGTGATCATATTTCACAACAGGAGAAACTTAGGACAAACTAACAGGCTAATAAATGCATTTCAGATAAATAGCACAAAGCTGGACTAAACTAGAAAGTCCCAGGGTTGAGAATCAGAGAGACATAGATAAAATAGTCAAGGGATGTTTTAGGATATCAGAAACAAGGTTAAGAATCTCAAGTATCAAATTTGGGAGGGTCAGAGATGAAGGCAGTTTATTGAAAGATCATAATGTTCAGCAGGGGCTAGAGAGTTATTTTTATAGTAACAAAATAGTCAGAATCACTGGATTACTACTTGAGAAGCTCTGTTTTCTTATTGGGGTTTGCTTTATTGAAAACAAAGAATAAGCTATTAAAACAGTTCAAAACATTACTAAAACTAAGTACTATAAATAATAGGAATCTCCTGCAATTCAAAGTTTCTAATATGAAAATTATGCAATCATTGCTAGAATTTAGAGGGATAACATGTAATTCTTTTTCCAATTCTCACTTAAGAAAAGGAAAAGATTTTTGTCAAGTGGAATAAGGGTCAGACTAAGGCAGGGGAATTCTCTTCAACTCCACAAAATGCTAGATATAATTGTAATGGTAATATAGTTTTTCATATATAAAGATGAAACTATTGAACCACATTAGGAATGAATATATGTTCAGATTTCCCATAACCACCTCAACCAACTCACCCTTCCAAGAGATGAGGTAACTGGGTTGATGCATTTCTTGATCTCAGTTGATTGTTGAATAGCCAACAATGTCGGCTACCAAATGTTGTACAAGAGATTGCTTAAGGTTCTGGGAATATAAAGAGTCATAAGATGCTACTAAGCCCACACTAAAGCCCAGAACCTTAACAGAAGAAGAAAGTACAAACAACTGAGGCCAGACATTACTCCAAACTGTTATTATGACAATTTACTAAAATCAACGGGCAAAGAATCAGCTTGTCAAAATTGATGAATTATGAACATTGTTTTCAAAGTTTTAGTTTCACTGTAATCTTTTTATGTGAGCCATTTTACTAATAATTTACCAGTCCAATTTAGCTAGATGGTAATTTCATGCGTGGTTTACAATTTAGTTACCTAATATTCTAAATAGTGTCAGGAGGGACAAGTCACTGGAGAAGGATATCTTGTTTGGTAAGGTGGAGGGTCAGAGAAAAAGAGGAAGACCCCCAGCAAGATGGATTTGCCAAGTGGCAGAATCAATGGACTCAAGCATGGCAACAGTAGTGAGGTTGGCCCAGGATTGGGCAGTGGTTCATTCTGCTATGCATAAGGTCGCTATGAGTTGGTGCCGACTCGATGGCACCGAACAACAATACTCCAAAAATGCTCAATACTTTATTTGTGAATGGGTGGTATTTTCTTAAACTCACTGGATAGCCTGTTTTGGTGGCCTTATGGCCCACTCTTGAATCTACCCCTACCCCCAAATGATGCAAAAATTTTTCCTAAAGCAATCTCTGTGTAAGAATATGGTATTTTTCTCTAGATAGTCTTTTGGTGGGTTTTCCATGTGGTAAAATAGCTTTTACCAACCAGACCAATAGCAGTCTAAATTACCCTAGAGCACTACAAACTATGTCTTAACTTTCTACTTTTTACATTGGAGTCTTCATATATCTGAACTGTAAAATGAGAATTGTCAGAGTGATTCTTTTTACTGATAACAACTTTTCTATTATTTTTCCTTCAAATATAGATAAGTAGTATTTAAAATAATCCTTAACATAGTTTTCAAAGCTTACCCTTAAATCTATTCAAAGTAAAGAGTCCTGGTTCTAGTATAGTTTAAATAAACACTGAACTGGTATCAGGAATTTAAATTCCATTCCTGACTCACTTAAGTAAACCTTTTAATACCGAAGTTTATTTCTGTAAAGCACAAATAGAAACAGCAGCCTCTATCTCCCTTGTAAATAAAACAGTAAAAAAATTTAAGTTGATGAAGTAATTACTATGATCATTGAGAAAGAAAAGAGCAGATTCACTGTACTAGTTGTCAATTTATTATGTGTGGTTCAAATCCATCAGCTGTTCCTTGGAAACACTATATAGGATCACTGTAAGTCAGAACTCACTCTATGACACTTAACAACAACAACAACAACAAAATTTAACTTAGGAGTCCTGGCGTGGCACTGGACTTGCCAAGGTCTATTTGAACCTCAAGATTGGAGGTTCAAGGTCACCAGCTGCTCTTCGGAAACCCTATACAAGGTTACCATGAATCAGAACCAACTGGACAACAGCAATTTAATTTGTACCTAACACCTAAAGATAGTGCTGTGTTCTATACAGAATAAAAAGGAAGACAAAGACAAAGTTTTGACCATCAGGCAGCAATTATTTTAGTCAATGTGTAAATACATACATAAAATTACAGAGCAGACAAATGTAAAACTAATGTTCTCCCATGTAAACTATCACATAATTCACAATAAAACATTTTAAGAAAAAAAAAATTACAGAGCAGAGTAAAGTAAGTGCTGAAAGGTAATAGAAATAAAATACACTGCTGATTAAAAGAAGACAAATGAAAATTGGAGATAAGTCTGGAAGACTGGAAGGGTTAGAGCACACTGAAAATGGGAAGAACATGGTGAAAGGAAGAACTTGAGCAAGGCATGAAGATAAGAACAGAGTGTGTCTTAGTGGCCCAGTGCTGCCCAAACAGCAATAACTCAAGGGGATGGCTTTAACAACTAGAAATTTTTCTCTGAGTTGATTATGAATCATAGCAATCCCATGCACAACAGAATGAAACAGTGACCTGTTGTGAGCCATCCTCACAATTATTGTTAAGCTTGAGGCCATTGCTGCAGCAACTTTGCCAATCTATCTCATTGGGGGTCTTCCCATTTTTTGCTGACCCTTCACTTTACCAAGCATTATGTCCTTCTCCAGAGACTGGTCCCTCCTGATAGCATATCCAAAGTATGAGAGATGAAGCCGGGCCATTCTGGCTTCTAAGGAGCATTCTAGATAAATTTCTTCCAACGCAGATTTATTTTATATTCTAGCAAGTCCATGGTACTTTAAATAGTCTTTTCCAGCACCATAACTCAAATACATCAATTCTTTGATGGTCTTCCTTATTCACTGTCCAACTTTCAAATGCATACGAGGCTATTGAAAATACCATGGCTTGGGAAAGGTGCACATTAAGTCCTCAAATTGATGTCTTTGCTCTTGAACACTTTTAAAGGTGTATGCAGCAGTTTTGCATAATGCAATGCTTTTTTTTTCTTTCTTTCTTTCTTGACTGCTGCTTCCATGTGTGTTGATGACAGAGCTAAAGAAAATGAAGTCTTTGACAACTTCAATCTTGTCTCCATTTATCATGATGTTATTTATTGCTCCAGAGGTGAAGATTTTTATTTTCTTTACACTGAAGTGCAATACATACTGAAGGTTATGGCCATTCGTCTTCATTCATATTTTAACTCCTGTTGGCTTTCAGCAATCAAGGTTGTATCATCTGCATATCACAAGCTTTTAATGAGTCTTCTAATCTTGAGATCACATTCTTCTTCATATAATCTAGATTCTCAGATTATTTGCTCAGCAGACAGATTAAATAAATATGGTGAAAGAATAAAACCCTGGTGCATACATTTCCTGATTTTAAACCATTGTTCCCTTGTTCTGTTTTAACGATTGTCTTTTGGTCTATATACAGGTTGCTCATGAGCACAATTAAGTGTTCCAGAATACTCATTCTCTGCAGTGTGGTTAATAGCTTGTCATGACCCACACAGTTGAAAACTTTTGCATTGTTAATAAACTACAGGTAAATATCTTTCTGGTATTATCAACTTTCAGCCAAGGTTGATCTGACATCAGCCTGAATCTGGGTTGAACATCTGATAGTTCCTTGTCAATGCACTGTTGCAGATGTTTTAAAATTATCCTTAGCAACGTTTTACTTGCATATAATATTATTAACATTATTCCATGATTTCTGTATTCCATTGGGAGACCTCTCTTTGCAATGGGCGCAAATATGGATCTCTTCCAGTCAGTTCGCCAGGTAGATGTCTTCTAAATTTTTTGGCATAGATGAGTGAGTGCCTCCAGTGCTGTATCAGTTTGTTGAAAGATTTCAATTTGTATTCCATCTATTCTTGGTACCTTATACTTTGCTAATGCCTTCAGTGCAATGCATATTTCTTCCTTCAATATTATTGACTCTTGATCATAGGTTATCTTTTGAGCTGGTTGGACATCAACCATTTCTTTTTGTTCCAGCACCTCTGTGGATTCCTTCCATATTCTTCTGATGCTTTCTGCATCATTCAATATTTTGTTCAAAGAGTCCTTCAACATTGCAAGTCAAGACTTGCATGTTTTCCTCAGTTCTTTCAGCTTGAGAAATGCTAAGGATGTCCTTCCATTTTGGTTTCTTAATTCCAGATCTTTGCACATTTCATTATAATATTTGACTTTGTCTTCTCAAGCTGCCCTTTGAAATTTTTTGTTCAGTTCTTTTACGTCCTCATTTTTTCCCCATGATGCTTTAGCATCTCTATGCTGGAGAACAAGTTTCAGAGTCTCTTCTGACATCCACTTTGGGTTTTTCTTTCTTTTTTACCTTCTTAATGACTTTTTGCTTGCTTCTTGTATGATGTTCTTGATGTTATACCACAACTCTTTTGGTCTTCAGTCATTAGTATCTAATGTGCCAAATCTGTTCTTAAGATGATTTCTAAATTCAAGTGGATTATACTCAAGATCATATTTTGACTCTTTTGGACTTGTTTTAATTCTTTTAAACTTAAACCTGAACTTGCAGTTGAGCAATTGATATTTTGTCCCACAGTCTGTCCCTAGTCTTGTGTTAGCTAATTATATGGAGCTTTCCCACCGTCTGTTTCCACAGAAATTTGATTTCTGTATTTTTTCATCTGGTGAAGTCCATCTTTTATGCTACTTAAAAAGGTATTTGTAATCAAGAAGTCATTGGGCTCTTCCAGGGATGCTGTGTAGAGCCATCAAAATGATCCAGCATTTGACATACAACCATAGGCTGTCCTACAATACAGGCTCTAACAAAACTAGGCTGTCTTAAACCCCTGGTAATAGAATTGTTTCTCTATACCAAGAAGGTTGGTAAAACACCAAAATCTGCATGCGGTGTGTACCCAGGATAACTTCGAGAGGTCCGTGCTGTGAGACATAAGGTTCTCATGAAGTTATACAAGGCAAAGAAACATGTCAGTAGGGCCTATGGTGGCTCCATGTGTGCTAAATGTATCTGTGACAGGATCAAGTGTGCTTTTCTTATTGAGGAGCAGAAAATCATTGTGAAAATGTTGAAGGCAGAAGCACAGAGTCAGGAAGCTAAATAAAAAATAATGGCTCTTTGTTGAATAATAAAAAGTTCAAGTGTCTTGTTAAAAAAAAATCATTGGTTCTGCAAACTTCTGTCATGTGATCCCCAGCAACCTTTCTATCACCAAGGCCATATTTTCCAACTACAGATACTTTTCTCTGTTTTCAACCTTCACATTCAGGTCACCAGTAATTATCAATATATCTTGATTCCATGCTGATCAATTTCACATTGAAGCACCTGATAGAATTCTTTAATTTCATCACCATTGGCTTTAGTGGTTGGTGTATAAATTTTAATAATAGTGGTATTAACTGGTCTTCCTTGTAGGTGTATAGGTATTTATCTCTCACTGACAGATGAGTGTTGGTTTAGGAGGCTATAAGCTCAAATTCAAAATATCAGCTCTAGGGTAAGGTAGTTTTTCTTTTTTGGATCTTGAAAAGATCCATGTCTTCTTTCAGCATCTGTAGGCCTGGTGTTCCTTGGAGATCTCCATATGTCTTGGCATCAAGCTTCCCTTGGGTCAGTGCTTCAGAGTCCCAAGATCCCAAGTCCAAAGAATGGACTCCACTTCCAGCTCTTCTGTCTTGATGGTAGTAGGTCTCTCAGAGCAATGTTCACATTGCTCTTCTTGTATATCTCAGAAGAGTTTGATTCAAGATACAACCTAAACCTGCAGATGGAATTTAACCTTATTAATATCAAAGAAGTGTGGATTTACAACACATAGGATAATTACATTAGATCAATGCTTATCACATCAGACCACATCATGAGGTGTGACTGAACCATATTAAATCACATCATGAAGTTGATAACTACTGCATCTTGCCTGCTAAACCACTGAGAATCCTGGACAAGCCAAGTTGACAGAAAATCCTAAGTATCACAGTGTGTTGAGGAAATAAATGGGAAAAGATCATCAATATACATTTGGTATCATAGTGTGTATCACATTTCTGCTGTATTTGGTAAGTAATGATGAAAAACTAAATATTTTAAAGCAGAGATGTGAGAAAGAACACTAAGAATCGGCTTCATGTTTGGAGAACATTTGGAGAAGTGAGGCATCAGATTGATAGCATAACCTGGCATTAAAAGATAGTGTGAAATATTGAAAAGTAGAAACCAGATAGCAAATAAGACCTGGAAGCACTTTCCAGATGCTAGTAAGAAACTGAGAGAAACAGTCAGAGACAAGTAGTTGAAGTGGGGCAAAAGGCAACCTCTTTATTATGCCATACAAAGTCTGATTTGTCTCTTGCCATTTTCTTAATTTCATCTATCATTTCCTCAAATTTGTCACTACAGTTATATGACAACACATGCACCATCCTAACCATCCCATACAAATCTCAGTACCTCGCTTATTTTTGCCCTCTGCCTAACCTGTGCTCTCTTCTTGTGCCTGGTTAACTTCTCTGGGTTCTCCTTCTCCTCCCATTCTACTTCCTCCATCTTCTGCTGCTTTTTTAGAGGTTCCTCTTTTACGATTCTACACCCTCTCATAGAATTATATATTTTACTTTGTATCCACAACTGGTATCACAAGATAGATCTTTATCCTCCCAGTAGCTAATACAGTGACTAACACTCAATATGTGCTTAATTATTGTTTGGTGAATGAAAAAAAGACCCACTTAAATACAATGCCTCAATCATTTATTTGCTAATAATTGTATTTTGAACATTTGTATAGGAAGAAAGCAAATGCCAAAGAAGACTAAGCTTTCTAGATGATGAACCAAACTGATCATGCATATTCACACACAAACAAATCTAGCAAAGATGATACAGCAAGTACATACAATGTATTCCACATTGTTGATATAAATGGTAAAGGACTTCAAAACAGAGAGAGGACTCACGGTAAAGTTAGTGAGGGGATTTTATAGGGGAAATTAATTCTTGGGGAAAAAAAAGAGTAAAATAATAGGATCAATGGCAGGCAAAGGGAACTATTAAAATTTATTTGTTATTAGGATACGAAAGTTTATTTTCCTTCAGATCCCTCTTTACATCTCTTGGGATCCAACTAAAGAAAAAGAAGGCCAAGTGGAAAGGGAAAAACCTATTTGAAGTCATGAAATACAGACATCACAGAATTGTTTTAGGAATGTTTTATTGTCATAAAAAAGATTCAATCAGCATGGCCTGCCTGGGGATTATGTTATGGGAATTTTGATTATCAAATAAATAACAATTACTCCAAGAGACATATTTGCCATCATTCCTTGCTAGAGATGAAAGGAGATGATGTAAGAGTAAAGTAATGTGTGATATAGTTTGGAAGAAATAACTGGAAAAAAAATAACAAGAACTTCTGGCTTGATGTTCCAGGAATACAGCTAAGCAGGCCAAGATTTTATTAAAAGAAAAAAAAAAAGTGGATATTACAGAAATAAAAAAAGACAATGTTGCATGGGTAAAGAGGCGCTGTGATGTTTTAGGCTGCTTGAGTAAAATAGAATATGGCAGTGAAATTGTGAGTAAGAGGCAAAGAAAAAGGACTGGAAAAAACAGATGTAGACAATTCTTTCCAGGGAGCAAATAGAAGTTAATGCTGATAAAGGAAACCACCGCTGAAAACATAGCTTATAAGTGTGTTTTGGAATATTGAAGAATTATTTGACTTGTATTCACATGGTTCATAAACTTGTAATACTGGAAGAATTCTATTTGAAGTAGGGGTAAAATTTAAATCTTGAAGTTTAATCTAGAATCATAACCAATATGAACAGAAAACATAGCCTTTTTTTTTTTTTTTTTTTTAAGGTGCTGTGGAGTCCATTCTGTCTCAACAATCCTGTGCACAACAGAAAGAGACACTACCTGATTCCACATCATCCTCACAGCTGTTACTATGTCTGAGTCCACTGCTGCAGCTGCCATATCAATCCATCTCATTGGGGGTTGCCCTCTTTTTCACTGACCCTCCCTTTACGAGGAATAATTTCCTTTTTTTAGGAACTGCTCTTCTCACATGCCCAAAGTATGAGAGACGAAGTCTCATCCTTGCTTCTAAGAAACATTCTGGCTGTATTTTTTCCAAGACAGATTTATTTGTTATTCTGGCAGTCCATGGTACTTTCAATATTCTTTTCCAACACCGTAATCCAAGTGCATCGATTCTTCTATGGTCTTTCTTATTCATTATCCAACTTTCACATGTGTGTGAAGTGAGTGAAAATACTATATACTATAGCTTGTGTCAAGTGCACCTTAGACCTCAAAGTGATATCTTTGCTCTTTAACACGTTAAGGAGGCCTTGTATAGCATATTTGCCTAATGCAAAACATATTTTGATTTCTTGACTGCTCCTTCTATGAGTGTTAATTGTAGGTCCATGAAAATGAAGTCTTGGACTACTTCAATCTTTTCTTCATTCATCATGATGTTATTTATAGGTTCAGTTGTAAGAATTTTTACTTTCTTTACATTGAAATGCAATCCATACTGAAGGTTGTTCTCTTTGATCTTCATCAATATATATTTCAAGTCCTCTTAACTTCTAGCAAGCATGGTTTTATCATCTGCACATTGCAGATGGCTAATGAGTAATCCTCCAATCCTGGCACCATGGTCTTCATCATATAATCCAGTATCTCAGATTATTTGCTTAGACTACAGATGAAATGGAGTCCTGGTGTGGCATTGTGGGTTAATGCGCCAGACAGCAAAGCCGTTTGAACTGCAAGATTGGTGGTTCAAACTCATCAGCTACTCCTTAGAAACCCTTTACAGGGTCACTATGGGTCAGAATCTACTTGACGGCACTTAACAACTACAATAGGTTGAATACTACAACTTTTCGGTCAGTTTGTTGCACTGTGATTGGCTTGCATGTTTCTGTGTTGCTGGAAGCGAGGCCACCAGTATTTTGAATGCTGGCAAGATCACCCATGATGGACAGGTTTCAGCTGAGCTTCCAGACTAAGACAGACTTGGAAGAAGAGGGGAATTGCTTACAAACTATTAGGCACTGAAAACCATATGAATTTTGAATATTGAAACATGATGAAGAGCATCAGAATATTGTAAGATATAGTGCCAGAAAATGAGGCCCTCAGACTGGAAGGCAATCAAAATACAAGTAGAGAAGAGCTTCCTCCTCAAAGTGGAGTTGACCATGGTGATGTGAGTGAAGTAAAGCTTTTGGGACTTTCGTTTGTTAATGGGGCACAACTCTAATTGAAGAGAAACACCTGTAACATCCTTTAATAATTGAAACATGGGATGTATGGACAATTAATCTAGGAAAATTGGGAGTTGTAAAAAATAAAATGGAGCAGATAAAGATTAATATCCTAGGGATTGTTGTTGTTGTTAAGTGTCATTGAGTCGAATCTGACCCATAGTGAGACTGTATAGACTGTATAGACTAAGGAGCAGCTGGTGAGCTTGAACCACTGACTTTGCAGTTCAAATGACTTTGCAGTCTGATGCATTAGCCTACAATGCCACACTGAAATTAACTGGTAATGGCCATTTTGACAGTCACATAGTTTACTATGCTGTGAATGATAAAATGAAGAGGAATGGCATCACATTCATCATCAAAAGGAACATTTCAATATCTATATTGAAGAATATGCTGCCTGTGATACATTGATATCCATATATCTACAAAGAAGACCCGTGTTTAATACCACTATAATTCAAATTTATGCCCCAACCCTTAAGCCAGTGATGATGAAATTGAAGAATTCAACCAATTTCTTCAATCTGAAATTGATCAAATATGCAACCAAGATGCATTGATAATTACTGGTGATTGGAATGTAAAGGTTGGAAGCAAAGATGAAGGGTCAGCAGTTGCAACATATGACTTGATGATAGAAATGATGCTGGAGAATGCATGATAGAACTTTGCAAGACCAATTATTTCTTCATTGCAACTACCTTTTTTAAACAGCATAAAAGACAACTACACACATGGACCTCAATAGATGGAGTGCACAGAAATCAAATTGACTACCTCTGTGGACAGACAGTGGAAAAGCTCCATATTATTAGCCAAAACAAGGATAGTGGCAGACCATCAATTGCTCATATGCAAACTCAGGCTGAAGTTGAAGAAAATTAAAACAGGTACATGAGAGCCAAAATATGACCTAAACTTACCTGACTGAACTTAGAGATCATCTCAAGAAGCAATTTGATACATTAGGCAGTAATGATGAAAAAACAAAAAAGTTGTAGAATGACATCAAGAACATCATACAGGAAGAAAGCAAAAGGTCATTAATGAGACAAGGAAAAAAATAAAAGATCAAATGGATATCAGAAGAGACTCTAAAACTTGCTCTCTTGCATAGAGATGCTAAAACAAATGGAAGAAAGGAGGAGGTAAAAGAGCTAAACACAAAATTTCAAGGGTCAGCTCTACAAGACAAAGTAAAATATTAAAATGAAATGTGCAAAGATATGGAGTTAGAAAACCAGAAAGGAAGAACACACTCAGCATTTTTCAAGCTAAAAGAACTGAGGAAAAAATTTAAGCCTCACCTTGCAATACTAAAGCATTCTTTGGGCAAAATATTCAGTGATGCAGAAAGCATCAAAAGAAGATGGAAAGAATGCACAGAGTCACTGTAACAAAAAGAAAAGGTCTATGTTCAACCATTTCAAGAGGTAGCATATGATCAAGAATCAGTGATACTAAACCCCATTCTAAGACTGAAACTCAGAGGGCACTCATGAGCATGCACGTAAGCTTGCTGGCGAACACATTGGTCTACTGGTGAGTGGTAGAGGGAGAAAAGCAGCAATGAAGAAATGGGCTGAGTTCAACCACATTCCATAGACTCCTGTTGATCTGGAGATGAGAAAGAGAAGAGGAAGGGCTGATTGGTCCAAAGTGTGGTGAGACCTGGGGACACCTGAGCCCATGGACAAGGACATAGCTACAGAGGATTAGAGCTGAGAGTGAAGCATCCCATGGATATGAAATGAGGGGAGATGTACAAGAACATTCATACTTGCAGATAGTATCCATTCAACCTAACTTGGATGGATTGATAATCAGAATTTGACTAGAGGAAGATTAAAAAAAAGTTTTTTTTGATAAAGGAAACAAGGGTAAATTGCTACAATTTGGTGAACTTGACCTATACTCATGGAGGTTGTTGTTGTTGTCAGGTGCCATCGAGTAGAAACCAACTCATAGCGACCCCATGCACAGCAGAACGAAACAATGTCCGATCCTGGGCCAACCTCACTACTGCTGCCACACTTGAGTCCATCAATGATGCCACCTGGCCAATCCATCTCGTTAGGGGTCTTCCTCTTTTTCTCTGACCCTCCACCTTACCCAGCATGACATCCTTCTCCAGCAACTGTTTCCTCTGGACAATATGTCCAAAGTATGAGAGACGAAGCTTAGCCATCCTGGCCTCCAAGGAGCACTCTGGCTGCACTTCTTTCAAAACAGATCTATTGGTTCTTTTGGCAGTCCATGGCACTTTCAGTATTCTTCTCCAACACCACAACTCAAAGGCATCAATTCTTCCACGATCTTCCTTATTTACTGTCCAGCTTTCACATCCATATGAGGCTATTGAAAACACCATGGCCTGGGTCAGGCACACCTTAGTCCTCAAGCTGACATCTCTGCTCTTCAATACTTTAAAAAGTTCCTGTGTAGCAGATTTGCCCAATGCAATACGTCGTCTGATGTCTTGACTGCTGCTTCCGCAAGTTGATCCAAGAAGAATGAAGTCCTTGACAACTTCAATCTTTTCTCCATTGATAAGAATGTTGTTTATTGGTCCAGTGGTGAGGATTTTTGTTTTCTTGACATTGAGATGTAATCCATATCGAAGGCTGTGCTCTTTGATCTTCATAAGTAAATGTTTCAAGTCCTCTTCACTTTCAGCAAAGGAAAATATTCAGCTAAGGAAAATTTGAGCTACTACTCATGGAGGTAGTAGCTCAAAATACCATCAGAGAGGGAAGGAATGTTCACATCAAGTATCAATGTTATCCCCTCTGTATACAGGGTAGATAGGGACGGGCAACTTAGACACTGGCTACCTAAAATGAGGGGGTGATAAAGGCACAAAGTGACTAGCTTAAAAGTTTTCAAGAGGAAGTTTAGTTAAAAAGGGGAGGGGAGAAGATAGTGTCTCCACTGAATAGGTTTTATCTTGTCTAGATGGGTCTAGTAAAAAGAGATGGGGATAAGATTCTTATGATTCAATAGTGAGTAATTGTTATCATGACTAATTGCGACTGTCACAATTGTAAAGGTAGAAGTTTTGTAACAAAAACGGGGCAGTAGTTAATATTAAAGTCCTGGAAGAGAGGATTCCAGGACCATCAAGGGAGAAGAGCACATGCAGAATGCGGGACATTATTCAGAATAGCAGTGTCACCAGAGATGGAGGCAGAGATGAGGACACAGAGTGAGGGAGCAGCTGAGGACTCTAAATTCATGGAAAGAGAGGGACTGAGAGCTGGCGGCCAGGAGGCAAACTTGAAGAATGTGCCCTTTGGTGGTTTAAATTATTATATATGCCTGAGTGTTTAAAAAGAAAAAAAAAGCTAAAATGAATAGAGAGAGATCCTGTTAACTGATGGTACATGGAGGGGATTATAACCATTGTAATGAAACGAAGTATATGATTTCTTGAATGTAAAACTGCCCTTTAAATTTTCACTCAATTCACAATAAAAACTTAAAAAATAAGAGTCAGGGATACTGAAGGCAGAAGTCCAAGGTACACTGAAGGCACTGGCACAGAACAAGGCTCTGGGAATTGATGGAAAACGAATTGACATCTTTCAATAAATTGATATCACACTGGAGGCACTCACTTATTTATGACAAAAAATTTGGAAGATATAAACCTGACCAAATGATTGAAAGAAATCCATATTTGTGCCCATTCCAAAGAGAGGTAACTCAACAGAATGTGGATATCATTGGACAATATCATTAACATCACATGCAAGTAAAATTTTTGCTAAAGATAATTTTAAAATGGTTGCATCAGTATATGACAGCGAACTGCCAGAGGGTCTAGCTGGATTCAGATGAGGACATAGAATGAGGGATATCATTGTTGATGTTAAATTGGATCTTTACTGAAAGCAAAAAATACCAGAAAGATAATTATCTGTGTTTTATTAGTGATGCAAAGGCTTTTGACTTTGTGGATTTCTATAAACTATGGACAGTATTGGAGACAATGAATAATCTGGAACAGTTAATTGTGCTCCTGAGGAACCTGTATGTAAACTAAGTGGCAATTGTTTGAACAGAACAAGGGAACACTGAATGGTTTAAAATCAAGAAAGATGTGTGCCAGAGTTGTATTCTTTCACCATACTAATTCAATCCGTATGCTGAACATATAATCTGAGAAGATAGATTATATGAAGAAAAATGTGCCATCAGGACTGGGGAAGACTCATTAACAATCTGTGATATGCAACCTTGATTACTGAAAGCGAAGAGGAGTTAAATTACTTACTGATGAAGACCAAAGACCTAAACCTTTGGTATAGGTTGCGCTTCAATGTAAACAAAGCAAAAATCCACACCTCTGGACCAATAAATAACATCATGATAAGTAGAGAAAAGATTGAAGTTCTCAAAGACTTCATTTTTCTTGGATCCACCATCCACACTCATGGAAGCAGCAGTCATGAAATCAAATGAAGAATTGCACTAGACAAATCTGTTGTACAAGGCCTCTTAAAAGTGTTTGAGAGCAAAGATGTCAGTATGAACACTAATGTGAGCTTGGCCCAAGTTATGATATTTTCAGTAACCATATGTATGTGAAGGTTGGACAAAAAATAAGAAAGAGTGTAGAATAATCGATGCATTCGAATTATGGTGTTAGGGAAGGATTTTAAAGGTGCCATGGACTTCCAGAAGAACACACAGATCTGTGTGGGAAAAAGTACAACCAGACTGCTTTCAAACTTTGAACATATTATTGAGAGATAATGACATCATGTTTGGTAAAGTGGGGATTCAGCAAAAAAGAGGGAGATCCCCAACAAAATGGGTTTAAGCATAGAAGCAATTGGGAGGATGGTGTAGGATGAGGTGGTGTTTTTGTCTGTTGTACGTAGGGTCACTATGAGTCTGGAATGACTGGAGGGCACTAAAAAACAACACAGATTGAATAATTATGGTGAAAGTTTACAACCACTGCACACACTTTTCCTGATTTAAAACATTCAGTGTCCCCTTGTCCTGTCCTAATGACTTCCTCTTGTTGTAGTTATAGGCTCCTGATGTACAGTTTCCAGTGAAGCATTCTGGAATACCCATTCTTTGCAATGTTTTCTATAATTTAATAGTTGTAAATTCACTATAGCCTTTAAATATTGAAAGCAATATAGAGGTTAGAAAAATCAAGGATAATCTCAACTAATCTCACAAATATTTTTCAGAGGTATCTTTTAGTCTGAAAACCAAAATATTTTTATTAATTAAGGAGAGAATAGTTAATCTGAGAGATTGGAAAATGTAAGATGTGGAGAAAAATTTCCAAGTATGTCATATCAGCCTGATTCTTATTATGTAAACATTAACCTGTGGTGCCTCCATAGGATATGCACTAGACTACAAACCACAAAGTTATTGGTTTGAGCCAACCAGCTGCTCCTTGGTAGAAAGATGGGACTTTCTGCTCCTGTAAAGTTTACAATCTCAAAAACCCAAAAAAGAGTTTCTATAAGTCAGAACCTACTGGACAGCACTTTACAACAGCAACCTGCTAGAAGACATTATCTGCCTAAAGATTTTTTTTTTCTTTCAATTTCTATTTTATCTTCAGCAGTTAGAAGAACCAAAAAGACATTCCTATAACTCAGTCTTGCTGGCAACATTATGTTAGGACATGGATTCCAAGAAATTTTGCTTAAAACTGTATTATATATAGTAAGCAAGATATCATGAGAACAAGATAAGATATGAAAAGAAAAGAGAAGTTACTAATGAGAATGGACATCTTAACTATGTTCAGAAAAGGACAATGAAAATTAAAGTTGAGCTTTGGGGAAAACACTCTGACTGAGGACTAAATTGTGAAAGACTTTAGAAAATTGTTCAGTTAAGATAAAGTGATGGATCAAATCCTATCTGATATTCTGGTGAGTATTGGTCCTGTGGGAAGCAGAAAGTTTAAGCAACTTTTTTTGTATATTGATTTTTCTATTTTTAAAAGTACACTACAATTTTGGATGAATAAGCATAAAATAACTAACAGCAATAGGCACATTTCTACTCATTTCTTTTTAGCTTTTGTTATAACTTTATGTCCCAAGGATACTGTGACATCTATATAAAAGTAAAATGTACTTGTTTAATATGTTCAAATTCACATATTAGTTGTATCTGTATTTATAACTAAAGTATATAAATTTTTGCTATGTGCAGACACCACGTTAAATGCCCTTTAACTGATTTAAGCCTCAAAGCAACTCTTGTGAGTATGGTTCTGTAACATTCTGCATTTTACAGATGAGAACACAGTCAGAAAAAGGAAAAGTAATTTGACCAAGTCACTCACATGGTAAATGGCAGAGCCGATTTAGCTCTAGGCAGTTGCATTTTAAAGCTTATGTTCTAGAGCTTATGTTAAAGCTACATCATCTTTGCTTTTTGAAATAACAATCTCCAGTGTACTGAAAACTGTTATGCATTGAATTGTGCCACAAAAATATGTGTTGTAAATCCTAACTCTTATGCTTATGGTTCATTCTGTTTAGGAATGAGTTGTCTTTTTATGTCAACAAGGCAGGATTATTGTTGTTAAGTGCTGTGTAGTAGATTCTGACTCATAGAGACCCTGTATAGGGTTTCTGAGGAGCAGCTTGTGGGCTTGAACTATCTACTTTGTGGTTCACAACTGACCGTGTGGTCCATCACATTATCCTGCAGCATTACACCAGAATACTCAGGTAAGATTAGTGTAGGGTATATCTTGAGTCAACCTCTTTTGAGATATAAAAAAGATTATGGCAATTTTGCACACAATGCACACAGTAAACTTGTAACACATATTGCATGCATATGACACATAAGAAACTAAAGTGTGAGGGGATGCTCCTTTTGCAAAATAATGTATAATCATCATTTATTTGTGCAAAAGTGTTGTAAACATTTTTTTACTGAAGCAGATTGCCAGACCTCTCTTTCAAAGCACTTTCTGACCAGTAGTTGAGTGCTTCGCTGTTTGTGTTACTCGAAGATTCCTATAAAATGGTGTGCAAAGCTATAAAGGCACAACTGTAGACGAGCGATGCCAAGACACATGAAGACTGTCCAAGAGCAGAAACTCAGAAGAAGCAAGGACCTTCCTTCAAAGTGGACAGAGATAGACTTCCTACAGAGTCGGTGACTTGAATTTAGACTTTTAGTCTCCTAAACTGTGTCTTGAAAGTACAGCCAGATTATTCCTTAGAATTGTGGATGGTGAAACTTAGTCTCATGTACTTTGGGCGTGTTATCAGGAGGGAACAGTCTCTGGAGAGGACATCATTCTTGGTAAAGTAGAGGGTCAGTGAAAAAGAGGAAGATCCTCAACAAAATTAATTGGCACAGTGGCTGCAACAATGGGCTCAAACACAGGAAAGAGTGTGAGGAAGGCATAGGACCAGGCAGTGTTTCCTTCTGTTGCTCATAGGGTAGCTTTGAAGGGGAATTGACTTGATGGCGCCTACCAACAACAACAGCAGATAATTAAGTAAACGCTTTGAGGAATTCTTTCCTGAGATCACATAGATGTTCTCTGCTAGGTACACATGAGCCAAAGATTTGCCTTTGCTCATTAACCTTTGTTTATTTATATTGGATCAACCATAGGTCTGTTGAGGACAAGCAAAAAACTACGCTGAGTAGCACTAACTTGCTATGATAATTGGAACCAAATAAAACTAAGCAAAAGCAGACCTGCAGTACTAGCTGGCCTAAAAGGACACATGTTATATGATTCCATTTATATTATAGTATACAACAGAACAATGTCATTTATGGGGAGAGAAATTCAAACAATAGCGCCCTCTAAAAGTTGGGGTGGTGGAGAGGAGGGACACAAAGTAGCTTTCTGAGGATGAAGGTAATGTACTATATCTTATGAGAATGTGGTTACATAGTTGTATACATTTGTCAAAATTAATCAAATTGTACACTTAACATTTGTGTGTATGAATTGTTTATTGTGTATAAATTATTGTTGTTAGTTGCTGTCTAGTTGATTCTGACTTAAGATGACCCACATATACAAAATAGGCACCTTGTTCCACAGAGTTTTCAGTGAGCTTTCAGAAGGAGATTGCTAGACCTGTCTTTCAAAGCACTGTCTGGCTAGTAGTTGAATGATTAACTGTTTGTGTTACTCAAAGATTCCTATAAAATTGTTTGCAAAGCTATAAAGGCACAATTGTAGAGGTACTTGTGGAAATTTCAGCTAGCATTCATACCAAACATTTACTATCAGCTCAGGGTATTGTTCTTAAGTAGGAAACATCCTGGGGCTGGGTAACCTGAGTAGCATTTTGTTTCTTAGCATTTGTTTTGTATTATGAGGTCATCTAACATAGAAACACTCTTCCATGGTTCTGGTTGGCATCATATTCATAGCGTAACCATATAAGAGGAGATAAACCCAATCTCTTACCCCTGCTGTTGGTCTCAGAGTACAAGGATACCATTTCTTTCCTATAATGTGTATTCTAAAGTCTCCTTCCCTTAGGTACCACTACTGCTGGATAAGGTGGGGTAGCTTAGATGCTCATCCATTTGTTTAATGCTATTAGGGGTCTGAGTCCCTAGTCCCCCTTCATCCTGTTCCTCAAGCTGTGCTTGTCCATTTACCATAACAATTGGAAGGACATTTGCAAAAGATATGTCTCATTTTGTTAACAGTTGCCCATATGAGGGTTGTGACTTAGATTGAAACTTTGGCTGTGTCCATTGGTGGAAGCAATCTCCCTGTGGAAAATAGACCTTTTAGAACAGTCCTATAGAAGGGAAGATTGTAAATATTTTAACTTCATAGATCACATAAAGGCTTTTTCAGTTCTCTTTTTCTTTCTAATTCTCTTCTTTCTCCCTTTCCTACTCCTTTTACAACCTTTTAAAAATGTTTTTATGAAAAGCAAAAAATATATTAGCCCCTGGACCATATAAAAAGGAACTCTGATAGGATAGTGGTTACGAACTGGGCTGCTAATCTCAGGGTCAGCAGTTTGAAACTTCCAGATATTTTGCAGGAGAAAGATGAGGGACCATATAAAAACAAACCATGGACCTGTTTGCTGATTCCTGCTCTAGATACTCTGCCACTACCATTGTGGGGACAGGAGTGAAATTATTCAGCTACTTTAGTAGACATGACGATAAACAGAACCACCCAAGTTCATTTTCTAATTCTTGGGAACATAGCACCATGTTCTTGATTCCAGGAAGATGGCAACCCATTCTTGCAGGACTTTCTCTCCAAGCTCTTATCTCTGCTGCATCTTCAAAAACATCATTCAATTAACTTTCAGGCCAGTTAATAGGTTCTGATATGGGATTAAACTCACAGCAACCCATGAGCAGTTATGTAGCGACTGCTTAATTTCATTTTCTTTTAAGGGGTCTTTTGTCCCCTGAAGTGTTATGAAGGATCCCTGCATATAAAAACATAAACCATATTGAGAATATGCATGTATTCTAGTCAAAATAAATTATTCAATTTTCCTGGACACACAGGGGCAACATGTCACCAAGTTTGGTTGGTCTCTTTGAGAAATGATGTCATATCAGGGGTTCAGCATCAGTCCCTATTGCCAACAGGTTTGGGTATTCATCAGAAGTGATAGCTAGGTCAGCCTTGCTAATTAGGAATTCATAGTCAGGTTCATGTCTTCATACCAGCCACCACGGCTATTCTGTTCATATGTCAGCAGTATGGTGGCCAAGGCTGTTGGCATCGACTGACAGAGTCATTTTGCCTACTTCATTTAGTGTTCCTTTGAGGTAGATATTCTGGTGATTATAACATAATTCTTTGTATATATTTCTGTAGGCATCCATGTACCCTTTGCAAGACCTCTTTGTCTTCAACAATTTTATTTTTATGCCACATTTTTCTTGCCTCAAATACCTTCTCTTTTCATGCAAAGTAGATGACTATGGGTACCACCTGAAGCCCCACCCACAGAGGATTTCCCTGATTATTATCTTTCAGAACCACCCAGGGTGGGGCTATTAAATGGCAGCTGTCTTTCCTGGCTTACACTTACATATTGATCTCATCAGTCTGTGAACCAAGTTTGGTCATTTGCATCCTCCATCAGATCATTCTAATGTACTCCCAATGCAATTATAGTTTGAGCTAAGGAGGAGGGGCTGGTGCCACAGCAGTGGATGAGATGACAGTCTAGGGCAGCTTCTGTGAAGCTTACTTGGGGTCTTGATTGCACCCAACCTTAGATGTACTATTATGGAATGCTAATGGACCCACCCAACTTTATGACTTGGTAGACCTGATAAAACTCTGCCTATGACTGACAGACAAGTCCCATATTGTCTCCTGCATCTTTAATGTGAGAAATAAATTTCCTAATTCATTAGCCCTTCTATAATTGTGTCTCAATGCTCGGAGTAAAGCCCATGACAGTAAAGTCCTCAGCAACTTCATTTGCTGATGGGGCACAAGTCAAAATGAAGAGAAACAGCTGTAAACATCCATTAATAATAGGAACATGGGATGTACAAAGTATGAATCTACGAAAATTGAAAATTGCCAGAAATGAAAGAGAATGTATAAACATCAATGTCTTAGGCATTAGTGACCTGAACTGGACTGGTATTGGCCATTTTGACACTGGGAACCACATGATTTACTGTGCCAAGAATGACATATTGAAGAGGAACGGTGTTGAATTCATTGTCAAAAAGAACATATCCAGATCAGTCGTGAGGTAAAACGCTGTCCGTGATAGGATAATATACATGTGCCTACAGAGAAGCACAGTTAATACCACTATTATTCAAATTTATGCGTCAACCACTAAAGCCAGTAAGGATGAAATAGAAGGATTTTACCAACTTCTTCAATCTAAAATTGATCACACATGTAATAAAGATGTATTGATTATTACTGGCGATTGGAATGCAAAGGTTGGGAACAAAGAGAAAGGCTCGGCAGTTGGAAAACATGGCCTTGGTGATAGAAAAGATGCTGGAGATCACATGATAGATTTCTGCAAAATCAATGACTTGTTCATTTTAAATACCTTCTTTAGATAGCATGAGAGATGATTATATACATGGACCTCACCAGATGGAATACACAGAAATCAAATTGACTACATCTGTGGAAAGAGATGATGGAAAAGCTCCATATCATCAGTCAAAAAAGGCCAGGGGCAGATTGTGGAAAAGACCATCAATTACTCATATGCAAATTCAAATTGAAGTGGAAGAAAATGAAATCAAGTCCACAAGAGCCAAAATCTGACCTTGAATATATCCCACCTTAATTTAGAGATCATCTGAAGAACAAATTTGATACATTAAACACTAAAGACTGAAGACCAGTAGAGTTGTGGGATGACATCAAGAACATCATACATGAAGAAAGGAAAAAGTAGTCATTGAGAAGACAAGAAAGAAGGAAAAGATCAAAATGGATGTCAGAAGAGACACTGAAACTTGTTCTCCAGTATAGAGAAGCTAAAGCAAATAGAAGAAATGAGGAGGTACAAGAACTGAACAGAAAATTTCAAAGGTAAGCTCGGGAAGCCAAAGTCAAATATAACTAAGAAATTTGCAAAGATCTGGAGTCAGAAAACCAAAAGGGAAGAATATGCTCAGCATTTCTCAAGCTGGGGGAACTGAAGAAAAACTTCAAGCCTCGACTTTCATTATTGAAAAATTCTCTGGGCAAATTATTGAATGATGCAGAAAGTATCAAAAGAAGGTAGAAGGAATACACAGAGTCACTGTTCCAAAAGAAAATGGTTCATTTTCAAGCATTTCAAGAGGTAACATATGATCAAGAGCCAATGATACTGAAGGAAGAATTCCAAGATGCATTGAAGGAATTAGCAAAGAACAAGGCATCAGGAATTGATGGAATAAAAATTGAAATTTTTCAAGAAAGTGAGGCGCCACTGGAGGCACTCACTCATCTCTGCCAAGAAATTTGGAAGACAACTATCTAACTGACTGATTGGAAGAGATCCATATTTGTGCCCATTCCAAAGAAAGGTTACCCAATGGAATGAGGAAATCATCGGACAATATCTTTGATATCTCATGAGAGTAAAGTTTTACTAAAAATAATACAGAAATGGCTACAAGCATATATATTGACAGAGAACTTCCAGAGGTTCAAGCCAGATTCAGAATGAGGGATATCATTGCTGATGTCTGATGGATTTTGGCTGAAAGCAGAGAATATCAGAAAGATGGATCTGTGCTTTATTGACTATGCAAAGGTTTTCATTTGTGTGGATCAAGACAAGCTATGGACAGCGTGGCCAAATATGAGTATTCCTGAACACTTCATTGTGTTCATGAGGAATCTGTACATGAACAAAGAGGCAGTTGTTCGAACAGAACATGGGAACACTGAACAGTTTAAAAGTAGGAAAGGTGTGCTACAGGGTTGTATTATTTCACCATACTTATTCAACCTGAATGCTGAGCAAATAATCTAAGAATCTGGGTTATATGAAGAAAAATGTGGCAGCAGGGTTGCAGATGATACAACCTTGCTTGCTGAAAGTGAGGAGGACTTAAAATATTTATGGATTAAGATCAAAGACCGTAGCCTTTGGTATGGACTGCATCTTAATGTAAAGAAAACAAAAATCGTCACCACTGGACCAATAAGCAACATTCTTATCAATGGAGGAAAAAAGATTGAAGTTGTCAAGGACTTCATTCTTCTTGGATCAACTATCAACATTTATGGAAGCAGCAGTTGAGAACTCAAACGACGTATTGCATTAGGCAAATGAACTTTTTCAAGTGTTGAAGAGCACAGATGTCAGCTTGAGGACTAAAGTGCACCTGATCCAAGCTATGGTATTTTCAATAACCTCCTATGCATGTGAAAGCTGGACAGTGAATAAGGAAGACCATAGAAGAACGGATTTATGCTTTTGGAGGAGAATATTGAAAGTACCATGGGCTGCCAAAAGAACCAACAGATCTGTGGTGGAAGAAGTGCAGCCAGAGTGCTCCTTGGAGGCCAGGATGGCCAAACTTCGTCTCTCATACTTCAGGCATATTGTCTGGAGGGACCAATCGCTTGAAAAGGATATCATGTTTGGCAAGGTGGAGGGTGAAAGAAAAAGAGGAAGACCCCCAGAGAGATGGAGTGGCAAAGTGGTAAAATCAATGAGCTCAAGTGTGGCAACAACTGTGAGGTTGGCCCAGGACTGGGTAGTGTTTAATTCTGTTGTGCATAGGGTCACTATGAGTCAGTACTAACTCAATGGCACCTAACAATAACAACATTCATATCAGAGTTAGACAAAGAATATGGGAGACCTTAGAAGAATTGATGCATTTGAATTACCATGTTGGAGAAAAATGTTGAAAGTACCATAGATTGCAAGAAGAACCAACAAATCTGTCTTAGAAGAAGTACAACCAAAATGTGACCTAGATATCAAGACTTAATCTCTTGTACCTTAGGCATGTTGTTAGGAGGGACCAGTCCCTAGAGAAGTCCCTAACTGGAAAAGTGTAAGATTAGTTGTTGTTGTTAGGTACCATTGAGTCAGTACCAACTCATATCAATCCTATGCACAACAGAATGAAATACCCAGTGCTGGGCAAACCTCACAATTGTTGTCACACTTGAACTCCTTGATGCTGCCAATTTACAAATCCATCTCGCTGGGGGTCTTCCTCTTTTTCTTTGACCCTCCACCTTACCAAAGATGATAGTCTCCTCCAGTGATTGGTACCTTCTGACAATATGTCCGAAGTATGAGAGAACAAAGTGTGGCCATCCTGGCCTCCAAGGAGCACTCTGGCTGCACTCCTTCCAACACAGATCTGTTTGTTCTTTTGGCAGCCCATGGTACTTTCAATATTCTCCTCCAACTCCATAACTCAAAAGCATGAATTTTTCTATGGTCTTCCTTATTCAAAAAAAAAAAAAAAATGTTCTCATACAATTTGATGAACTTGACCTACACCTATGGAAGCAGTAGCTCAAAAGAAGGAACAAGTCCTTACAGCAAGAATCATTCCCACCCCCTCCACACACAGAGTAGACAGGGATGGGCAACTTGGACATTGGCTACCCAAAATTGGGGGCGGGGGGCTACAAAGGCAAGAAGTGACTGGCTTACAAACTTTTAAGTGGGAACCTAGATCCAGAGGACCTGGAGGAAGGTAGAATCTCCAGTGAGTAGTATTCAATCTGACTAGGCGGGGCTGATGCAATGAAATGCAGACAGGGTCTGTTGTGACACAATAGTGAATAATTGTTATCAGGACTGATTGTGAGGGTCGGAAATGTAAATGTAGATGTTTTATAGCAAGGAGGGGAGTGATTAACTTTTCAGTCTAGGAGCGGAGGTTCCTAGGACCATCAAGGGAGAAGAGCAGAGAGCAGGACCCTACCAAGAGAAACAGTGATGCCTGAAATGGAGCCAGAGATGGTGACATGGAGCAATGGAGCAGCTGGAGACTTTAGATCCAGAGAGGGAGAGTGACTGTGTGCTGAAGACCTGGGGGGCATGGGGGAAGGATTGCATGGAAGGGATTGTAACCATGACAATGAGACCATATACGATAGAATGAATGTAAAACTAATGTTCTCCCACGTAAACTATCACATAATTCACAATAAAATATTAAAAAAAAAAAAAAGTCTTGTGCAGCAGATTTGCCTAATGCAATACGTTGTTTAATTTCTCAACTGCTGCTTCCGTGAATGTTGATGCTTGATCCAAGAAGAAGGAAGACTTTGACAACTTCAATCTTTTCTGCATTGACAAGAATGTTGTCCAGTGGTGAGGATTTTTGTTTTTTTTTTTACATTAAGATGCAATCCATACCGAAGGCTGTGGTTTTTGATCTTCATCAGTATTTTAAGTCCTCTTCACTTTCATCAAGCAAGGTTGTATCATCTGTATATCACAGGTTGTTAATGAGTCTTCCTCTCATCCTGATTCCATGTTTTCCTTCATATAATCCAGCTTCTTGGATTATTTTCTCAGCATACAGGTTGAATAAGTATGGTGAAATAATACAACTGAGACACACACCTTTCCTTATTTTAAAACATTCAGTGTTCCCATGTTCTGTTTGAACAACTGCTTCTTGGTTCATGTACAGATTCCTCGTGAGCACAATTAAGTGTTCCAGAATATTCATACTTCAAAATGGTGTCCATAGTTTGTCATGATCCATACAATCAAAAGCCTTTGCATAGTCAGTAAAGCACAGGTAAACATTTTTCTGGTATTTTCTTCTTTCAACCAAGATCCATCAGACATCAGCAATGATATCCCTCATTCCACATCCTAAATTCTAAATCTTGCTTAAACCCCTGGAAGTTCTTTGTAAATGTTTTGTTGCAGCTGTTTCATGAGAGTGAAAGAGAAAGATCCCAGTAACATGGATTGACACAGTGGCAGGAACAATGAGTTCAAGCATAACAACATTTGTGAGGATGAAAGAAGACTGGGGGGTCTTTAGTTCTGTTGTGTAAGTCAGAACTCCAGATAACACCAAATGTCCAGGTAACAGGTCAGATCTGCAGATAACACCAAACAGAAACAAGAACAAAAGTTGGGTCTCTGTTATTAGCTTTTTAATTAAATTTATAAGTGACATAGAAAACTTCATAATATCACATTATGCTACTCAAATGATATTTTGTTAGCTTCTGTTGGTCCACAAATTCTGCTACTAATTGTTACTATAGAACTAACACCAGGATGTAGACCAATTATTTCACTAAACATATTGTTGAATTCATCTGACTTTTTTCTTTTCTTTCCTGTTTTATGTTTTTCTTTTTCTTTTTTGGTTGCATGATATTCTCAGTGAAGGAAGTAGCATGCTAATTTACATTCTGGTACAATGTTTTATATCATTTTGGAACAATATCAAGCAGTTTGCTCACTGGTATCTTTAATAGCACTGATCAAAGACATTTCTAAGAGTATACTTTTGAGACATATAGTACTGAAAGATAAGCAAAAAGAAAAAAAATTCTTAATGAAGTTGTTCGTTCTCTTTTGAAATGAAAACCTTTGATTATTTACTGAGGTTTTAAATAATCTGCTAGCCACATCAATATCCTAGCTCTGGAAGAATGATAGTGAAAAATCTATTATGCATGACTTGGTTTCATAGACTTTCCTAAACACAGCAGTGCCCAGAATTTGTTTACTTCAAAGCTGAATAAAAATATTTTAGAATGTGCTTCTTAGTATGTAAATTGTCTGACATCAAACTCATCTCTATAGCACAAAGCAACTATTTTACATATAGATTCCACTCCAGTTTCAGAGTGGAGATTGGATTATATTGCTTACCAATATATGTAGTAAGTGCTCACTGTATCTTAGTTATGACTTGTCCAACTCTAACAGTTTATAGTACTGTGGTAGCTTCCAAGTTGCTGTGAGGCTTGAAGCTAGATCACTGACATTACAAAGACCAACAGGGTAAGAAATGATAGACAAGTTTCATTGGACCTTCCAGACTAAGACACACTGGGAAAAAGAATTTGAAAATTCATCTCTGAAAAAAATTAGCCAGTGAAAACCTTATGAATTGTACCAGAAAATGAGCTCTTCAAGTTGGAAGGCTATATACTACTGGAGAAGTGCTGCCTCTTCAAAGTAGATTTGACCTTAATGATGTAAGTAGAGTAATGTTTTCAGTACTTTCATTTGCTGATGCAGTGTTGTAGTTTAGGTGTTGAGTCAACCTGACTGGGCCAGTATTCTCAGCTGTTTGGCAGTTAGATGTAGTGACTCCCGTGATGAAATCTAACACAATGTAATCAGTTCCATGATGAGATGTTCTATGAGCCTGTTTCCAAAATATTGGGCACTCAGGCAGTGCTTGGAGACCTGATGGGGCAATAAGGGTTAAGGCAGTGGACTGTAAAGGTGGTTTGAACTGCAAGATTGGCAGTTCAAGCTCACCAGTAGCTCTGTGGAAACCCTATACTGAGCCGCTATGGGTCAGAACTGACTTGATAGCACTTAACAACAACAACAACAACAGGTAAAGCTTGCTTGCCTGTGTGAGCCAATTCTTTGATATGTGATTCAGTGAAGGAATAACATAAAAAAGCCATTAATAAATATAGACAAGACAAAATGGATGTCAAAAGAGACTCAAAAACTTGCTCTTGAATGTAGAATAGCTAAAACAAAAGGATTAAATACTGAAATACAAGAGTTAAATAGAAGATTTCAAAGGGTGGCTTGAGAAGACAAGGTAAATATCATAATAAAATATGCAAATACTCGGAGTTATAACACCAAAAGAGAAGAATAAACTCTGCCTTTCTCAAAAACTGAAGAAAAAATTCAAGCCTCAACTTGAAATAGTATAAGATTCTATGGGCAAAATATTGAACAACACAGGAAGCATCAAAAGAAAAGGGAACAAATACACATAGTCACTGTACCAAAAATAATTAATGTTCAACCATTTCAGAGGGTAGCATATGATCAAGAACCAATGATACTGAAGGAAGAAATCCAAGCTGCACTGAAGGCGTTGATGAAAAACAAATTCCCAGGAATGGATGCAATATAAATTCATCTATTTTAACAAATAGATTCAAAGGTGCACATGCTCATTCACCTATAAAAGGTCTATATAGCAACCGCAGTACTATAAACTGTTAGAGTTAGACAAGTCATAGAATAACAATCATAGCTAAGATACAGTGAGCACTTGCTTCACGTCTAGCTGATATGAAGTGAGGGGAGATGCACAAGGACACCCATACTTGCAATAGTACCCACTTGACCTGACTTTGATGACTGGATGATCAGAACTCAACTAGAAGAAGAAAGAAGAGGAAAAAAAAAAGAGTAATCTGCTACAATTTGATGAACTTGACCTATACTTATTGATGTAGTAGTTCAAAAGAGGGAACTAATCTTTACAGTGAGGATCATTCCCACCCCCTTGGTACACAGGGTTGACAGAGATGGGCAACTTAGACACTGCCTACCCCAAATGGGGGGGAGGGGCTACAAAGGTAATAAAGGAGCTCTGGTAGCATAGTGGTTACGAATCGGGCTGTGAACCTCAAGGTCAGCAGTTCAAAACTACCAGCTGTTCTGTGGAAGAAAGATGAGGTGTTCTGCCCCCGTATAGATTTATAGCCTTGGGAACCCTGTACAGGGTCACTATGAGTCGGAACTGACTCCACAGCACACAGCCGCCACCACCAACACAAAGGCAATAAGTGACTGGCTTACAAGCTTTCAAGAGGGAGCCTAGTTCCAGAGGGGGTAGGGGAAGGTAGAATCTCTACTGAGGGGTTTCCAATCTGTCTGGGCAGGGCTGATGAAAGGAGATGGGGATAAGACTCTTGTTGTACACTAGTGAATAATTGCTATCAGGACTGACTGTGAGGGTCAGAAATGTAAAGGTAGATGTTTTGTAACAAAAGGAGGGGAGTGTTTGAATTTGCAGTCCAGGAGCGGAGGTCCCTGGGACCATCAAGTGAGAAGAGCAGAGAGTGAGACCCTACCCAGAAAAGCCGTGATGCCAGAAATGGAGGCAGAGATGATGATGTGGAGAGATGGGACAGCAGGGGACTCTGGACTCAGGGAGGGAGAGGAGCTGCATGCTGATTGCCAGTGGGGGAGGGGGACAAGCTTGTGGGGGTGTACCCTTTGGTTGTTTGATAATGCATGGAGGGGATTGTAATCATTGCAATGAAATGAAATATGAGAGGATGAATGTAAAGCTGGTGTTCTCCCATGTAAACGATCACATAATTCACAATAAAAACTTAAAAAATAAAAAGAGTGGCTTCTAAGAAGTTGTGCTGGACAAATTAAATTCAAAGCAGAGAGGTCGGATCAAAAGGTTTTGGCTACTATATTTTGAGATCCCAAATGGGTAATCGTGATAGATTTTCTCATAAGACTGAAGACAATCATAGGGGCTTACTATGAACAAATTTTAAATAAATTAAAAACCACATTGGTGTGAAAAGGGCTAAGTAAGTTGGGTGAATTAATATTATTATTATTTCCATCTTGACAATGCCTCTGCTCATTGTGGGAGGGTAGCACTGGCTATCCTATTAGAATTTCCTTGGGTAGCCTTTCCTTATCCACCCAATATCCATGATCATGCCCTTTCAGACTTCTTTTGTTCCCCAAACTCAAACAGCATTCAAAAGTATCATGATTTGAGTCCGTTACCCAAACTGACATTTAGATGTCATATAAATTGAAAAGAGCATATTCTGCAGAGAAGAGTTGTTTTTATTAAATGCCATTGAGTCGATTCCAACTCACAGCGACCCTGTACAGGGTTTCTGAGGAGTGAGGGATGGATTTGAACCAAGGATCTTGTGATTAGCAGTCCAGAGTTTATTTTACAGTGCCACACTAGAAGTTGTTGTTTTTGTTGTTAAGTGCCACCAAATTGGTTCAGACTGATAGAGACCCTATATAGGGTTTCCAAGGAGAATCTGGTGAGTTTGAATCCCCGACCTTGTTGTTAAAATTAACATTGCAGTCCAGTGCATTAACCCTCAGCACCACACCAGGATTCCTGGAGTTAGAGTTGGAAACACTGACTTTAGAGGTATATAGACCTAGATGGAAGCTATGTCCAAAAATATTAGCTTTGCGTTTTAATATTTTTGTTTAATTAAGGTTTCTATGAATTTGTAGTTTTTATTTCTCATTGATTACAATCCTCTCAATATAACCTCACTTATTCTGCTTTCTCCCTGTAATTCCTGTTTCCTTTCTTCCTTCTTTCCTAACCCTTATGAACTTTGCTTTTGAGTGAATTCTGCCCTTTTGATTGCAAATGGTTGATGATCTGAACTGTGCATACCTCACTAGTGCTATTGTTCCATTTACTGAAACCTTCTGAAGTGGAACATTCCCACTTGAAAAGACATGCAGACCTACACAGAATGCCTAGAGGGACAGAAGATATTTCTTGAAATAAAGACCAGCAGCAAAAAAAAAAAAAAAAAAGGAAGAAGAAGAAGAAGACTGTTTGGTTGTTAGAATATTAAGCAAGCTGTTTGCCTCCATCAAGGCAAGAAAATGTAGCCCATCAGGGTAAACCCCCTTCTAAGGCTGAAACTCAAATAGAACACATAGGCAGTCTTGTATGTGCCCTGATCTATTTATATGTGGAAGTGGGGGAAATACAGCAATGAAGATATGGGGTGAGTTTGGCCGTGTCCCATAAATACCCATTGATCTTGAGATTAAAGAGAAAAGAGGAAGGGCTGACTTGTCTGAAGTTTAGGGAGGCGTGTGTACTCCTGGGCCCGTGGAAACCTAGTCCCTAGTCTGAAGTGGGGGGAGGCATGCAAGAACGCCCGAACTTAGAGATAGTACCTCGCTTGGGTGACTAGTTGACCAGAACTAGTTGACCAAATGGAGATAAAGAAGTTTTTCCAGGGAAATAGATTTATTGTTAAAGCTTTGTTAGGCCTTAGGTGGATGTGAGATTTTTATTTTTCTTTGCATTGATGTGTAACCCATACTGAAGGCTGTGTTCTTTGATCTTTGTCAGTAAATATTTTAAGTCCTCTTTGTTTCCAGTATGTCATAGGTTGTTAATGAGTCTTTCTCCAATTCAGAAGCCATGTTCTTCTTCATATAATCCAGTTTCCTGGATTATTTGTTCAGCATACAGATTGAGTAAGTATAGTGAAAGAATGTAACTGTGGTACATACCTTTCCTGATTTTGAACCAGTCTCCCCTTGTTCTGTTTGAACAAGGTCTATGTACAAGTTCCTGCTGAGCACAATTCAATGTTGGAATACCCATTCTTGGCAATGTTAACCATAGCTTGTCATGATCCATATAGTTGAAAGTCTTTGAATATTCAATAAAGCACGTGTAAACATCCTTCTAGTATTTTCTGCTTTCAGCCAAGATCCATTTGATGTCAACAGTGATATCCCTAGTCCCATGTCCTATTCTTAATCTGGCTTGAATTTCTGGCAGTTCCCTCTCCTGACTAGAATAACTATGCCTTGAGCATATCTGACCTGTTTGCCTACATAATAAACGTGATACCTGTGAGTATGGTGTATGAGTTCTGTGTGGCCACTGCAATGAATTATTGAACCAAGCTGAGTAGAGAGTATTGTGGGAGGGATGGGCTGCTGCCATATTTTTATATTATCTTAAAATCTACTTGAGTACGTCTTCTAATGGGGTGCTGTAGAATAATGCACTGGACCATAAGGTTTGTTTGAACTACAAGGTTGGTGGTTCAAGTCTACCAGCTACTCCTCGGAAACTCTATACAGGGTCTCTATGAGTTAGAACTGACTCCAAAGCATTAGCAACAACAACAACCTCTCAATTTGGAGGTTCTATAATGACACTATTCCCTCTTTTTACTTTATAATTGTCTTCTTTACAAATTTATATCTCTAATTTCTTATTTTCAGTCTTGTAGGTTTGTTTTACTTTGGATATTTCTATATCTGAGTTAATTTCTGGATGGTGTTGTAATGTATGTTAATCTCACATAATTGTCAAATGTTGTTGGTTCTCTGTCTGAAGAACAAGTATTTCTTGTGAGGTTGGTCTAATTTTTACAAATTCCTTTAATTTCAGCAAATGAAGGTCCCAATAGCTTTATTCCATTCTTGTCATCACGGTCATTGTTACTTTGAGGAAGCAGCTCTTCTCTAGTTGCATTTAAGTGCCTTCCATCCTGACTGAGGGCCTCATTGCCTGGCAGTATATCTGACAATATTCTGGTGGTCTTCGTCTTGTTTCAATGTTCAACATGCTGGTGCTGATGGTGTTCCACTAAAGATTCAGAAGTAGTTCGTCACTCTTTCTTCCTAGTCTGTCTTTGTCTGGAAGCTCATCTGAAACCTGTCCACCATGGGTGACCCTGCTGGTATTCAAAATACCCATGGCTTAGCTTTCAGAATCACAATTGCATGCAAGTCACCACAGTAAGAAAAACTGACAGATGAGTGGTGGGCTACCCTGCTTAAAGTCTTGTATATGAACAAGGAGACAAATAAGTGTAGCAATTCTAACTCCACATAAATTTTTTTTTTCAATGACTCATGTAGAATAAACTAAACCATATAGATAAAAATGTTATCTGGAAGAGAAGGCAGGTTCAGTGGGTATTTTGAAGGATGCTTAACCAGAGACTTAGAAAATCACACTCTGGCAAAAGGATCTGTGTGTGCAAAGACACCCTGTATAAAACCCCACATGACATACTTAAGGTATTATAAGTATTTTTGGAGAGTTAAAGGTATGGTGATGGTCTTTGCGCTGAGCTAATTAAGGTGATATCATCCTACACCGTAGGGATTAATTTCAAAGGCATCCAATGTTTTTTTATTATATATTATATTATATTTTCATAGAAAGATGAATATATTTTCATAGAAAGATCTTTCTGGCTGCCATGTGGAAAACAAATTAGTTTGGGATTAGACTGATGGTAGAGAAATTCATTAGGAATTTAGATGAAATTATATTATCTTGTAAATCTATGGATTATCCCCTCGATTACTACCCCAACAATAAGAATTTCAAGAAAAGACTGAAAAGAACGGAAGAAGAATGGCCCACCAGGGAATAAAGTGAGTAGGTAGAGGACAAGCACTTTGGAAGCATCCTTGTTCTTTTTCTTTCATTTGTATTTCTTTAGCCTAACTGTCTTGCCCTGTAACTGCCCTTAATATTTTTTTTCCTTAGACTCCTTCATTTTTCTTCACATAGTTGGTAAACCTCAATTTAGCTGCATTATTAGGAAGGAATGTCAGAAGAGACTGAAACTTATTCTCTAGTATAGAGCTGCTAAAGCAAATGGGAGAAAAATGAAAATAAAAGAGCTGAACAGAATATTCCAAAGGGCATCTTGAGAAGACAAAATCAAGTATTATAATGAAATGTGCAAAGACTTAGAATTAGAAAACCAAAAGGGAAAAACACACTCAGTACTTTTCAAAATGAAAAATTGAAGAAAACATTCAAGCCTCAACTTGAAATACTGAAGGATGTGTGGCACTATGTGTTAATGTGCTGGACTGCAAAGTTGGCTTGAACCACAAGGTCAGTGATTCAAGCTCACCAGCACACACTTCAGAAAACCTATACAGGGTTGCTATGGATTGGAACCAACTCGACAACAACAACAACAACAAATGAGAAAAATATTGAGTGATTCAGAAAATACCAAATGAAGATGGGAGGAATATACAGAGTCTATGTACCAAAAATAAATGGTTGATACTCAACAATTTCAAGAGCTAACATAAGATCAAGAGCCAATGGCACTGCAGGAAGAAGTCTAAAGTGCACTGAAGGCATTGGCAAAGAACAAGGCTCTGGGAATTGATGGAGTACGAACTGAAATCTCTGAACACACTGTTGTAGCACTGGAGGCACTCACTCATCTATGCCAACAAACTTGGAAGACAGTTACCTGGCCAACTGATTGGAAGAGATCCATATTTGTGTCCATTCCAAAGAGAAGTAACCCAATGGAAAGTGAAAATCATCAGAAAATATCATTAATATCAAATGCAAGTAAAGAAAATAAAAGTCCTCACCACTGGAACAATAAATAACTTCATGATAAATGGAGAAAAGACTGAAATTGTCTAAGACTTCATTTTGCTTGTATCCGTAATCAACAATCATGAAAACAACAGTCAAGAAATCAAACAGCATATTGCATTGGCAAATATGCTGCAAAAGAGCTCTTTAAAGTGTTCAAGAGCAAAGATGTCAGTTTGAGGACTAAAGTGAGCCTGACCCAAGAAATGGTGTTTTCAGTAGCTTCATATCTATGTTAAAGTTGAACAGTTATTAACGAAGACCATAAAAGAATTGATGTACTTGAGTTATGGTATTGGAGAAGACTATTAAAAGTACCAAAGACTGCTAGAAGAACAATCAAATTTATATTGGAAGAAATACAGCCAGAATGCTCCTGAGAAGACAGGATGATAAGACTTCATCTTTCTTACTAGGGAGGGACATGTTATCAATCTCTGGAGAAGGACATCATACTAGGTTATGTGGAGGGTCAGTGAAAAAGAGAAAGACCCCCAACGAGATGGAATGGCACAGTAGCAGCATCAGTGGGTTCAAGCTTAGCAATGACATGAAGATGGCTCAGGACAGGGCAATGTCTTCTTCTGCTGTGTTTAAGGTCACGATGAGTTGGAACCGACACAAAGTTACATAACAACAACACTTTATGAAGGTAAGAATTCTTCTGTTAAGACAAGGAAGATCAAAACAGAGAAGTGTTCACTGAGCTGGGGCCCATGCTAATAAATGTTTTATCTTTACTTTTTAGCTTTGGAAATGATGTAACTGCTTACTGGACATGCTGCTTGTCACTGAGGAATTGCTTATTGATGTTAAAATCAGGAAAGAAAAGATCCCCCTCATTTAATGAACATTCAGTGACTAACTTTTCATTTAAACCAATTAATTTATAGCTGTGATTCAATGCTATATGTATGAAATATTAACAATGAATTAGACTGAATCCACTTTTGCCCTTTACTACATTTATTGAATAATCTTTCTTTCTCACTCTCTTATTGCTAGATAAACTTTCTTCTAACTGCATTGCCTAAGGTTTTGTGTTTTTTTTGTTTTTGTTTTTTATTACCATCCTGCCTTTGCTCCCAGTTTAATGTAAGCAAAGCTGACACCTGTGCACTTGTCAGACTGTTGTCTCCACCTGAGAATGGTAAAGAGTTTCTATTTTAAAAAGACAATGAACTTTTATCATAAATGTCACAGTGTAGTGACAATAAAATGTTTGACTCTTTAGGCTAAAGTTAAAGATGTCTGACAAAGTTGAGTTTGTTATTGTTGTTGTTACATGCCCTCGAGTTTGTTCTGATTCATAGTGGTCTTGTATAAAGTTTCCAAGACATGGCTGTTGGATTTGAACTACTGACCTTGAGGTTAGAAGTTCAGTGCTTATCCTACAGCACCACACCAGGACTTCTTACTATATTTAGTGCATCCTTTGGGGGGGGGGGAGTGGGGCAGTGCTTTGAAATAACATTTAACTTTGCTATCAATTGGGCTGCGAGCTGCAAGGTCAGCAGTTCGAAACTACCAGCGGTTCTGCAGGAGAAAGATGATGCAGTCTGCTCCCGTAAAGATTTACAGCCTCGGAAACCCTGTACAGGGTCGCTATGAGTCGGAACTGACTCCACGGCACATAACAACAACAACATCAAAGAGATAAACTTAACAGAAGCAGATTTTTAGAATCAGAAGAGTTCAGCCTTCTACTTCAATCTCATTTATAGCTGAAGGAAAAAAAGGTCAATGATTTACTATGGATATGAGTAAATTAGCCTCTCAAATAAACAATTACTTGCTAAACATATTATTTTATATATTGAACATTATGAATGGCTTCTTAGAAAGCTTTCAGTCAAATATAATAACTTGTAAAAGTTTGTTTTTGTCTCAAGTGTAATTTTAAATGACTCTTATGACAAAAACTTTTTCCACAGGGACATATTTATAAAAGCATGAGGTAGCTCTATAAGAAAATATAATTTATAAGTAGTTTACACTAATATTTTTCAGAAATGCTTTTACAGTAATGAATTAGAGATAGACAGAATTTTGAGGGGAAGTTCGAAGAACTGTGTTGGAAATAAATAGAAGGGGGAAAGGGAATGAATAAGACAGAGGAAGAATATAAATAAGAAAATATAATCCTGCAGAAAGTGACCAGGAAATAAAACAGCTTCACTTGGACATTTGTGTCTGTAGTTTTCTAATAGCAAAGTTGGAAATGTTCCATGTAGTCTACTTTATTTTATTAATAAAATGTGATGATTTAAGACATTAGAAAAAGGGAATGGGAAAATATCATATTTTCTAAGCCAAACCAAATATACCCCTTAACTCTTCTTTTTCTGAGGTTGGCCCTCTACAGGCATTATTTTGCCAACTGCCAGTGTACAGAAACCACTCTTTTTCAGGTGAAAAAGAACCCTCGATATTTTGAATTAAAGTAAATTCAAAATTTAAAACTCTAAATTATGACATGGGTATGTGCTACTTCTATTTCCAACTTTTATTTAAACATTAATTTAGGATTACTTTTGCTGTAACAAAAGTATTGGGAAGATTAGTCAAAGCAAAAATTCTAGGGAAATCAAAAAGCATACTGCTTCATCTAATTTTTGTCTCAAAAGACCCCACCATAAGGTAAGAAAAATGGATGAGATAAATTTTTCATGGCTTACTCAAATACTTTAGTGAGAGATTCTTCTGGAAGAAGCTTACAAAGAATAGAAATCATCACAAAGCAGCTTATACAAACACCATCTAACTAATCCACGAAAAATTTAGTTCTACTCAGGCATTTAGAAGGTAAATGTTATCCACTTCCATATATTTAACATTTTTCACCCAAAAATATTTTAACTATATGACTTTACAGCCTACAGGAAAAAAAAAAATACACATAAAAGTGAAAAATGTGTTTTGCAATGAATCTGCCACTGATATGATTTGCGTATGCAATTAAATGGGCCATGCTAGAGAAGGAAAGCTTGGCTACTGGGTGGTTGCCAGTGGTATCCTTTGACGCTTCACGGCCTCATGTGTTACTGATCAGGCAGCCAAGTCTCTGGCAAACTCACGCCAGGAAGGTGGAAAACAGAACTGATCTTACTCTCAATTATGGGGGACAGAGGGAACAGGACATAGAACATGCACTTGATCTGTTTTCAAATATTTCATTTCAAAGCAGAACACCAAATTGTAGCGTAGAATTAGATTACTTTTAAAGATTTTTTTTTCTTATTATTTGCTTGTTCTGAAGTTCACAGTGGTATTTTATGATGGTGTAGTGGTGGTTATGGTGGTGGTTGTGTGCCACTGAGTCAGTTCTGATTCATAGAGACCCCGAATAAGGTTTCCAAGGCTGAAAATCTTTATGACAGCAGAAAACCTCATCTTTTGCAGAGCAGCTGCTAGATTAGAATGTCTTACCTTGTGGTAGCAGTCCAGCTCGTAATCCACTACACTTCCAGAGATCTTTTATGATTGAATCGTGGAAGCAATGAAGTCCATAGATTCTTATTTTATTACATTGTTAATGTCTTAGGCTGCCCAGGCTTCCAGGGAAGAAATGCCTAATGATCTACTTTTGAAAAATCAACGATTGAAAATATTATGGAACACAGTTCTACTTTGACACACATGGAATCCATGACAAATAGTTAGTAGACGAGTACTGAATTATAAGACAAAGAACCTGACCAGGTCAGGTTAGCAACGTGACCATGGGCTAGTCACTTAAGAACTCAAGGCCTCTGTTTCTTTGTCTAGAAAATGAAATTGTTGGTCTAGAAGGTTATGGATTGTATTGAGTGATCCTTGAGTAAATTTGGCTTGTGGATGCGTTTTTCTTGGCCCTTAAAATATCATAAGATGTTTTTTACTGTCAACTAATATTTTCAAAGCAAGGGATTTTACTAACAAATAAATTTTTTGCTTCTTTTGAAAACCTGGGAGGTCTAGTAACTTGAGACTCACAGCTCTGCAAAACACCAATAAACTGGTTCTCAATGCAGCTACCCCTTTAGATCTAGTATTCTCTTCAGATTGTTCCTCCCCCCACCTGCTACACTTACTTATCTCACTTGCCTGATCTTTGTAGGCATTTTAGTATTTTACCCCTGGTTTACAGCAGTGTTTTCTAAATCTGTTTTATAGTACCGTAGCCATTAGGGTATCTTATCATGGTGAATGGGGACTCTGCTGTGGTGGTGTGTGGGTTAATGCACTGGACTGCAAAGCCAGTTTGAATCACAAGATCGATAGTTCAAGCTCACCAGTCACTCTTTGGAAACTCTATAGAGAGTCACTATGGGTCAGAACCAACTCAATGGCACTTAACACCACAAACAACAGTGATGAATGAGAAGTTTTGTTTTGTTTTGTTTTACATATTAAAATCTAAAAGGACCTTTGAGCATAAACTTTTAGCTGTTTTCTAAAATCTCTTCTGCCCTTTTTCCATATTAACTGAATTTCAGACATGTTGGTACATGACTGCTTAAGATTGGATGATGTAAAGGATTAAGTACTTGGCTATTAACCAATAGGTTGGCAGTTTGAATCTACCCAGACATGTCTTAACAGAAAGGCTTGGTGATCAGTTCCACAAGATTACCGTCATTGAGAACCCTATGTATTGTAGCACATCTCAGAATTGAGCATAAACTTATTGAAGAAAGATTTAATGTTTCCCCTTTATTTTCTGGGTCAGAAAGGGAAACAAACTGATGAGACATCATCAATGTCTCCCAGGAAAATTTATGACTAGATAGTATAAGTCAGAATAGACTCTATACAACATTAAAAAACATTTTTTCCCAATATAACTACTTAAAATAATTATCTCCCAGCCTCCTTTGCTGGGAGGTAAGGCCATGTGACAAACATCTGGTCAACAGGATATTAGTAGAAATAATTTGTACAATTATCAGGTTGTGCCTGAAACTGGAATGTGATGGTAGAATTCTGTGAACCATGAGAACACAGGCGTCACACTAGTGATGGCAAAGCAACATGATAGCAATGGTCCTGGGTCCTGAGCCTCTAGATGACCTCATGGACAGTCTCCCTACTAGTTATATTTGCCTACTTCTATAGCATTGGCGTAGTGGTTACGAATCGGGCTGTTAACCTCAAGGTTGGCAGTTCGAAACTACCAGCTGTTCCGTGGGAGAAAGATGAGGCTTTCTGTTCCTGTAAAGATTTGCAGCCTCGGAAACCCTGTGCAGGGTCGCTATAAATCGGAACCAACTCCATGGTACTTAACAATAACAATAACAGTAACAATAACAATAACAATAGCATTGGAGTCCTGATGTGGAACTGTAGGATAAAGTCAGGACTGCAAGGTCAGTTTAAACCACCAGGTCAGTGATTCAAATTTACCAGCCACTCCTTAGAAATACTATACTGGGTTGCTATGAGTTGGAACCAACTCAACAGCACTTAACAACAACAATGTGGTGTTACATGAAAGAAAATTTAGCATCCATCTTGCTTAAACCAATGTTAATTTGGATCTCTGATATCCACATCTAAAGCTGTATCTGAATCAAACAACTTTAAAACTCTTTGAATTACTTCCTTGAATGCTTTTTTACTGAGTGGGACTTAAATTTATTTTCATTATGCACATGGCTATATTTTAATGAAATCATTATACAAAAATGCCAGTGACCTAATGTATATTGAACAGGGAGTGCATGTTCTGTTTCCTTCTAAATGATCAAGTGTCACAGACACCCAATGAGGTTTCATTTCATCCAGAGAATGAATTTGCCCCAAGGGAGTGGAGTCAAATGTGCAAAAGAAATGATGTGAGTTTGTTCTGTGTAGCTATGTAGATGGCCTGAATAAAAAAAAAAAAAAAAGATAAAGTTACTAAGCCACCCAAGAGAGGTCTTTGAGGTAGGCTGTTTTAGGCTCAATTTAAAATCTGGCGATGATGGTCTCTAAAACTTGGACTGCTATAACTATTGTTATAGATAAACAGAAGATTTCAATTTTTTAAATCTAAGAAAAAAGTAACTTTTTATGGGCAATAAATTTTACTTTAATAAGAAAATAATGAAACTGAATGAAGATTAGTAATGTAGATCATCATTTTTAATACACGTTGTGGTCTTAACAAAATTCAGATTATTTAAGATAAGAAAAAAAATACAAGTAAAACCAAACTTCGACATCATTCAAAGAGTGCCTGAGTAATATTTCTAGTGTTTAACATTTTTCTCTTCCAAGAGAAAGCATAAAATGTTCGCATGAATCTGGGAGATATTCAAATTGTGAAATCTGACTGGAATTAAGAAGTAGCCATTAGTAGAGATTACTGTATTTTTAAACAAATAACATGTGCCTTCTACAATTGTTTGCCAACTGCTTCCTATCCCTGGGAAGTATTGTTGTAAACATACTATAATTATCTTTTTATAGCAATGTGTAAAGAAACTTAGCATAGCTACACTTGTGAAAATATCTCCTGGGAGAAGGAGTGGTTTGTAAATAAAGATAGAAGGTGTATGTTGTGTAATAATATGGTATACAACTAGAGCTAGTTCTGATACTACTCATGTATTGGGACACTTGTGCCCAATCCATAGAAAGTAGAATTCTTTCTTTATGAAAAACTCACCGAGGGAATGTATTTGAAATAATAACCAACTCACAATAGTGAAATATCTTTGAGTATGGGCAAATTCTTTTAGACTAATAAACTATCAAAAAGAAAGTTAAAACTATTTTGCACTAAGGGTTTATTTCAGCTTTAAAATGTCCCAGATTTGCTCATTCCAAAATTTGGCTTAATAAAGTACAATCATTCTCACAACATTTGTTGTTGTTGTTGTTGTTAAGTGTCATTGAGTCAATTCTGACTCATAGTGACCCTGTATAGGGTTTCCTAGGAGCAGCTTGTGAGCTTGAACCGCCAACCTTGCCGTTCAAATGGCTTTGCAGTGTGATATATTAACCCACAGCACCACCCCAGGACTCCCTCACATTTATGCAGCGTTAAAAAAATAAAACACTGGGCTATGGGCTATCAAAAAACATATCTTTTTTGGTGATTTTAAGTGTCAAGTCAGTTCTGACTCATAGCCACCCTGTATAGGGTTTTTGAGGAGTGTCTGGTGTATTTGAACCACCATCCTTGCAAGTAACAGTTCAGAGCTTATCCTACAACAACACATATATTTTTACCCCCAAACATGTCTTTGCATGTACAGAATTAAAGAAAATTTCTTTGGAGATCAGTTTTCTATGGAAATCAGATCGGGACTATTTAGAGCTTAAAAATATCATAAAGTAATTGAATGTATTCTTTGTGCCTAGAACACTTTAAGTTACTTTTTTATTTTCATTGAATCTCAGAATTGAGCATAAACTTATCAAAAAAAGATTTAAGGTTGCCCCTTTATTTTCTGGGTCAGAAAGGGAAACAACTGATGAAACATCATCAATGCCTCCCAGGAAAGTTTATGACTAGATAGCTCTTTCCAAAATAAATGCATGTAACTAATGGTGCTGTGAAATAAGCATAAGGTCAGCAGTTCAAACCTACCAGCCATTCCTTGGAAACCCTATACAGGGTTGCTACTAGATGGCGTTTACCAACAACAACTGCAGTAGGAGAACGTTTTTTGGCACACACTGAGAAAATAACTCTAGTTCTGAGGATAAAGCTCAAATCTTGTTCCTATGAGACAGAGATCAAATAGACTTCAGTTATTCCAACTTTTTCGCCATATCTGACATCAGCTGCTACCCCGAAAGCATTTTTTCTCTACTGTTGTTGTTAACTAACATGGGATGGGTTGCGACTCAGCGATACTGAGGAGCAGCTGGTGGGTTTGAACCACTGACATTGCGATGAACAATGTACTTCTCTTATAGTGCCAGATTCATTATAATGATCACAGAGATCTCAGAGAAATACTGTGACTGCCTTAACAACTTTAATAACAAAGAAGGATATAAACAAAGGTATAGACAGGAAAATCCACAGTACAAGGTCAGTTCCTCTTGGGAACAGATGTTTACTGTCATCAACCAGAAAAACTTTCAATTAAGAGTTGTTCTGAGCTGTCACACATTGGACTCTGCCTTGAGCTACTCCTCTCAAGTGGCTCTGACTCTCACCCCTGGGATTCACAGACGTTACATTTGTTGCCCTCATTGGGTATGCTTATTGTCTCCACCTCATGAGCCATTGCAGGCATACTGAGTCTGGATGTCCTCAGTTCAGGACCATGCTGTCCAAAGGATGAGTCCTCTCCTTGCTCTCTATGATCAGGAGGCTTCAACTGACCCTCTAGTTTCTAGGGTTTTCACAAATCAATGGCATCTGAGCCTATTGAGGGGAAATACCAAAATCATGGTGGAGCTCTCAGCCAATCCTAGTAAATGTCTGTTACTGGGTAGACTTTAGTCAATCCAGGTAAAGATTAGTTACTAAGCAGAGCTCCCAGCCAATCCAGGTAAAGTTCAATTCAAGCAGTTTTCAGAAACTGGAACCAAAGCATCAAATTGTGTTTTGTCAAGGAGACTGATGGCACACTATGCATTCATCTATCAGTTTTTCATACTGTGGTGGTTTGTGTTGCAGTGATGCTGGAAAGTAAATCACTGGTAATTCAGATGTCATCAGGGGCACCCATGGAAGACAGGTTTCAGTGAAGCTTCCTGACTAAGACAGACTAGGAAGAAGAAGAAGCAGACCACTTATGAGAGGTTAACCCCTGAAAACTTTATGGATAGCAGTAGAACGTTGTCTGATAGAGTGCCAGAATATGAATGCCTTAGTTTGGAAGGCACTCAAAATACTACTGGATAAGTTTTGCCTCATCAGAGTTGACCTTAATGACATGTATGGAGCAAAACTTTGAGGACCTTCATTTGCTGATGGAGCACAACTCAAAATGAGAAGCAGCAGCTGCAAACATCCATTAATAATCAAGACTTGGGATGTAAGAAGTATGAATCTGGAAAAATTGAAACTTGTTAAAAGTGAAATGGAATGTTTAAAGATTGATATTAAATACTAGGAGGAGTTAAAATGAATTTATGTTAGCCATTTTGAATCAGAAAACCATGATTTACTATGCTGAGTATGACAAATTGAAGAGGAATGGTGTCAAGTTTATCATCAAAAAGAGAATTTCAAAACTATCTTGAAAAGTACAGTTTTGTCTGTGACAGGATAATAGTCATAAACTAAAATAGGAAGACCAGTTAATACCACTGTTAATCAAATTTACTCACCAACCACTAAAGACAATGATGATGAAATCGAAGAAGTCTACCAACTTCTTCAGTTTGAAATTGATCAAACAGGCAATCAAGATGTATTGATAATTGAAAACAAGACCTCTTAATATGCTGCCTGCAAGAAACACACTTTACACACAAAGACAAAAACAGACTAAAAGGATGGGAAAAAATATATCAAGCTAATTGCAATAAAAAACAAGCAGTTGTGGCAATACTAATCTCTGATAAAATAAAATTTAAGGCAAAAACCAGCATAAGAGAAAAACAAGGACACTATCTCATGATTAAAGGGTCAATTGAGCAAGATGACATAACCTTAATAAATATCTAAGCTCCAAATGAAAGAGCACCAAGATATATAAAGCACACTCTATTAGAATTTAAGAAATAAATAGGCAAATCAGTGGGAGATTTTATTACGCCACTTTTGAAAAGGGATAGAACAACCAGAAGGAAACTCGACAAAGTTACAGAGGAACTAAACAGTATAATCAAATAACTTGACCTCATAGATGTGTACAGAGCATTCAACCCAACAATAGCACAATACACATTATTTTCCAGTGCACATGGAATACTCTCCAGAATTGACCATGTGTTAGGTCACAAAGCAAGCCTCCATAAATTTACAAACATCAAAATGATACAAAGCGTCTTTTCAGACCACAATGCCATAAAACTAGAAATCAACAAAAAGAATACAAAGGAAATAAAGTTGAATACTTGGAAACTGAATAACACCCTGATGAAAAGTGACTGGATAATAGAAGAAATTAAACATGAACGCACAAAGTCTTAGAAACAAATGAGAATGAAAACACAACATACCCATATCTTTGGAACATGGCGAAAGTGGTGCTGAGAGAACAATTTATTGCGCTATATGCTCACATCCAAGTGGGGCTTGATGGTGGCTAGGGTGGAGGTGCAGTGAGGTTCTTCATCAGCAATACCAGAGAACACCAGGAAAAGTAGATTCAGGGCAGAGCTCCAAAACTCGGAACTACACAGGTAGGAATATTTTTTAAAAGTTTGAAGGTTTATAGCTAGTAGAAGTTGTAGTGAAAGTAAGAAATCATGTACTTTTAAATCTGCTGGGCTCGGAAGTCTGGAGCCGACAACTTGTGCGAGACTAAACAGGAGAGCAGACACACCACAGAAAAACACTGCAGGAACCTTGGAGCAAAGGTGGACAGTATACTTTGTCAGTTTTGCTTTGTTCTGATTTTCTTTTTTTGGTGTCTGTTCATTGGCTCCCCATGGTTTGTGCACCTCCATTCTGGTGAATAGAGGGTGTGCTTGATCAAGTGGACATCCCCCACCCTCACCACTGGTGGGTTCTTCTGTCATGCATGTACACAGATACTCTCAGCCCAAGAGCTAGCCCTGAACTGTTGTTGTTGTTTTTTTTTAATATGGAAAAGATCTGAACAAGGGGTGTGGACAGGGAAAGAGAACTAAAAAAAAAAAAAAGCCAAAGATTAAATTAAATCCTGAGTTACAGCACAACAACCAACAGTGGCACCGTGAAATCTCTCAGCCAGCTTTGAAAGCAAGAAGTTGAAAGAGGACATTAAAGAGTCATACTCATATTAGTCTACAGATTTTTTTTTCTTTCATCACTCCCTCCTCTACCTTTTCTGCAATTATAGACTATAGTATCCAGTCTAGTTTTTGTTGTTGTTTTTGTTTTGTTTTTCTTGCTGTTGCTGTTTTATGTTCCCCCTTTTATCTTTGGAGAACTCTTTCTCTCCCTATTTTACCCAAGAAGAGACAGAAACTGCTGCCATATAGTTAAGTTATGATCACGCTCTATAAAACCCCAAAATCCAGGCAAGAACCAATACCAACTGCCATATACCAGGGAGGTAGACAACATCTGTGAAAGTTACTCTGAGTTAAGCAATAAGAAGAGTGAAAAGGGAAGCCTACATCCTGATCACATCTACGTGGAAGCAATCAGAAAGCATAATAAACACCAAAACACACACTCAATTAAGTATTGAGACCACAGATAAATACTAAACATGTTCAAGAAGCAAAAGCAGATGACCATATCAGCACATGTCCAGAAACAAGATAAAATGTGTGAGACAAATAACCTAGAGGTAGACCTGGACTTCATTCTGGAAGGAGGGCAGGCCTTGGAAATGCCAGAGAAGGAATTCAGAAAAATGATTATAAAATGTTTTAAAACACTTTACAATGGAGTTGAGAAAAACAAGGAAGAAGTCAGGAAAGCATTACAGGAACAATCAAATAAGATAGATGCAGCATTGGAAAAAAAATTCAAAACCTGCAGAAAGAGGTCTAAACGATCAATAATAGAATGTCAGAAATAGAAAATACACTGAAAAGGCAAATAAGTAGAAAAGAAGAGATGGAAGGCAGAAGAAGTGAGCTGTAAAAAAATCTCTCAATACCACTAAGATAGAACAGCAAACAGAAAAAAGAATTTTTAAAAAATGAAGAAGGTCTAAAACTCATGTTGGACAACATGAAAAATAATAATTTAAGAATTATTGGCATTCCAAAACAAGAGATCACACAAGTCCACAGAGGAAATAGTTGAAGAACTGCTGGAAGAATATTTCTCTAATACCCTGAAAAGTGAAAAGATAAACATTCAGGAAGATCAACAAACCCCAGGAAGGATAGACCCCAAAAGAAAATCACAGAGACATATCATAATTAATCTCTCCAAAATCAAAGATAAGGAGATACTCCTGAAAGCAGCTAGGGAAAATAGAAGTGTTACATACAAAGGCAAGCAAGTCAGATTAAGCTCGGCTCTCTCAGCAGAAACCATGCAAGCAAGAAGGCAATAGGGAGACATATATGAAATCCTTAAAGAAAAAATTGCCAACCAAGAATCCTTTATCCAGCAAAGCTATCAATCAAATACAACAGTGTAATGAAAGCGTTCCAGGATAAACAAAAGTTAAGGGATTTTTCCAAAGCCAACCCTGCACTACAAAACATCCTAGAGGGATTTCTGTGGACTGAGAACCAACAAGAACAGACAACAACCAGA
>NW_006408551.1:24326587-24328414 GCF_000296735.1 Chrysochloris asiatica | reverse complement strand
CCTTATAAAGAAAAAGAAAATCCTCACAATTGGCTCAATAGATAACATCGTGATAAATTAATAGAGGAAACATTGAAGTTGTCAAAGACTTCGATTTCCTTGGATTCACAATCAACGCTCATGGAAGCAGCAGTCAAGAAATCAAAATATGTAATGCATTAGGCAAATCTGTTACAAAAGACCTCTTGAAAGCGATATAGAGAAAGGATGTTACTTTGATTACTAAAGTTTGCCTGACCTAAACCATGATATTTTCAGTCAATTGATAAGCATGAGATAGTTGGATTATGAATAAGGAAGACTGTAGAAGAGTTGATGAACTTTAATTATGGTGTTGGTGAATAAATTGTAAGTATCGTGGATTACCAGAACAAACAAATCTGTCTTGGAAAAAGTACAGCTAGAATACTGCTTAGAAGCAAGAATGGCAAGATTTTATCTTTTGTACTTTGGACAAAAGTACAAAATGCTGTCAAGAGAGACCAGTCCCTGGAGAAAGACATCAGGCTAGATAAAGTTGAGGGTCAGTGAAAAAGAGGAAGACTCCTAATGAGATGGATTGACATAATATCAGCAACAACGCTCTCAAACATAAGAAGTTTGAGGTTGGCACAGGGCAGTGTTTTGGTCTGTTGTGTTGTGTCTGTGGGTCTTAATGGACTGAAAGGCACCTAAGAACAACAACGTTCCTAGGGAAGGAAGAACTACCAGGTAGGAGACTTTGCTTTAAGGCTTCTTCAGCAACTCTGCTGGATTTCTTTAGAATTACACAATAGTCCAACATGCATCCTATTCTTCCATCATTCCTTCTTTTCTTCACTGGGGTCAGACCTGCATTGTGGTCTGATAGTTCCCCCATAGTCCTCTGGGCTCTTTCTCATTCTCCCTCACAGGTGTTATCTCCATTAAATCTCTTGAATGACCAATCCCATGTTGAGGTCTACTTCTACACAATCCATTCTTGAAGAATTGTCCCTTTGAGATTGCATTGGGAGGTTATTTCTCCCTATGGTTTATAATTTTTTAGCAAAGTTTCCTACCAATCTGTATTATTCATTTACTTGGCTATAAGCAACAACCTGTTTTATACCATGTAACAACACAGACATTTCCATATATATTGCTGTGACATACAGGAATTGCTGCAAGAAATACACTTGGTGGTTTTAATGATACAATTTCAAAAGGACTTGTATAACTATCTTCTAAAGAATGATAGCATGGAAACAAAGGAAACTGTACAAATGACCTGGTTTCTAGTCATTATAACTATTTCTCTGTCTCACCTACCACCAAATCCCTATTAAAAAAAAAAGGAGGAAAAAAAGTCCTTAAAAGTTAGTTACTTTCTGTATAACAAAAGTATAATGATTAGACCAACTCACATAAACAAAGAAGAAATTTGAGGTTTATGTACATATGATGCGTTATGGATATAATAATCCTTTTTATTGTTTAGTAATCATTCTTTTAAAATGAATAATCTAAGTAAAGGATACATCATATCTTACACAGCCTATTCTATTAAACATTTAGATTGTATACATACTGTACTTCTGAAAATAATATTGGTTTGTGCAGTTTTACAACTCTCATATTTAGAATTGTTTATTTAGGATGAATTTACAAAGGTATGGCTTTTAAGATTATCTTTAAATATTGACCAATTTGTTTCCAAAATATTTGGACCAATTTATATTTCCCACTAAAATTATATGAGGTTGTTTCTTTCACCATCCTTTGCTAAATACTGATGTTGCCTCCTACTAGAAAACAAAATACAAAATCTCTAAATCATTTTATTTGGAGATGTTCTTATGCATATGT
>NW_006408551.1:24300896-24324083 GCF_000296735.1 Chrysochloris asiatica | reverse complement strand
TATGGGTCTATTAAGGTTTTCTACTTCACTGTGTGTAAGTTTAGGTAGGTTGTGTTTTTCTAAAAATATATCCATCTCTTCTAAGTTTTCAAATTTGTTGGAATACAGCTTTTCATAGTATTCTGTTATTATCCTTTTAATTTCCTTTGGTTCCACTGTGACATCATCCATGTGGTTTCTAATGAGTGTTATTTATCTTTTCTCCCTCTTTCTTTTGTTAGGTTTGCCAATGGTCTATCAATTTTGTTAGTCCTTTCAGAGAACCAGCTTCTTATTCTGTTGATTCTTTCTATAGGTTTTCTGTTTGCTATCTCATTTATTTCTGCTCTAATCTTTATTATTTTTTTTCTTTTGGCTGCTATAGGTTCCCTTTTTTGGTCTGTTTTTAATTGTTGTTAATGTGTCAATTTTTGTTCTATTGGTCTATTCTGTATTTGTTGTCGTTAAGTGTGTCAAATTGGTATGGACTCATAGTGACCTTTTGTAGGATGCCCAAGGAGCACTTGGTGAGCTTGTACCTCTGACCTTGAAGTTCAAACCAGCCTTGCACTCCAGTGCATTAACCTGCAACACCACACCAGGACTGCTGTATTGATGTAAATATTTACCACAGTTGTTTGTATGCTTTGTCTTTCTTGCTTTTTTTCTTTTTCATTTAATGACTTATCTAACATCTATTGAGCATTAGCTTTTGTCAGACTGAGTGCTAGGGGCTCAGGATACAAGTTTGAACATAAACAGACACAATTCTTGCTCTCACATAGATTTTTATATATATTAAGAGAATCAGAAAATAAACATGCAGTCATAGAAAAACATGATGTGTGCTAGGTTATATAACTAAGTAGACTAATATATTGTGTTGGAGTCATCTGAGTGAAGCAAATGACTAAGCACTGTGGTGCTGTGGGATAATGCGCTGGACCTCAAGGTCAGTTTGAACTGCAAAGTCGGTTTGAACTGCATGGTGGGCGATTCAACTGCACCAGCTGCTCTTTGGAAACCTTACACAGTGTAGCTGTAGTTGGAACCAACTCAAGGGCACTTAACAATAACAACAAGCTCTTGACTATTAGTAAAAAGGTTGAAGCTTGGATCCATCCAGAGGCACTTGGGGATTCAGACCAGGCAATCTGCTTCTTGAAAACCCTGAGGAGTAGTTCTACTGGGCGCTCATGGGGTTGCCTACTGCGATTCAATGGGCATTTAGCAATAACAATGAATAGACCATCTAATGCCAGTAAGAGGAGCTCAGAAAGTGGGCTAAGTGAAGAGGTGGAAGTGGTGAAGAATGGAATCCTGAACTGTGGCAGGAAAGGACAACTGGGAGCTGGGTTGGAGAAATTTAAATGGTGTTAAGGAGTTTGTCTTTTGTTAGAAGGATTATGGAAGATTACCGACCATTTATATGGTGTTGTTTTTAAGTGCTATCTAGTCAATTCCAACTCATAGTGACCAGGTATAGAGTTTCTGAGGAGCTGGTGGTGAGTTTGAACCACTGAGCTTGTGTTTAGCAGTCCTTTGCTTAACCTACAGTGTCACACCACCAGTTTGTCTTTTATCAAAATGATGATTATCAAATGGTTGTTTAGCAGGGAAAAAGCATGATGAAGATTGTGTTTTTAAAAAAATTGTTCTTGCTGCTTTGTGGAGAATGGCCCAAGGGAGCAAGACTCTAGACAACTTGAGTGGGAGGAGTAATCCAGGTGAGAGTCAATGATGACATGAATAGGCATTGTATCACTGTGGGCTACATTCCAGAAAAATTAGGGCATGGAATCCACAATATCTGGAGGTGTGATGTGGGCCAGAAGATTCCTAGGTTTCTATCTTGAGTAACTGTAGTAGGGTACCTTGTTCTGAGCCAAGTGACAGAAATGTAGGAACAAGTTGGGAAGAAAGTATGAGCTATATTTGTATATAAGTGCATTCTTGGTGATTCATTATTATGCAAGATTTCTTGTATTCTTTATTTAAGTAAATTCTTTTGTAATAATTTTGGCTTCAGTTAAATGGAGATTTTTGATTTGCTACAGAGGGTGTTTCCAGTCATTCTGAATAACAAGAAGTGCGCTTTGCATTGGTATTCCCCAGACTGATTAGAAAACATTGAGCTGAATTATGCAATTCTAACAACCGTAGGAGTGAAGTTCAAAAGTTAACTGACAAAAAAGATAAAGACATTTTAAGAGAATGGGCAATTATTTTTAAGGAAAATCCAGATAAATAAGTAATTCAGAGATGATTTAAAACATTGCCAATTTGAATGTCTTTACATATAGTGTAAATCCTTTACACATAGAGGATCCATGAAGGTAATTGAGTTTATGGTCGATTTACATACATCTTTAACATTAAGATAAAAGGACTACATGGATGCATACACTCTTTCTCCAAACCATATCTTGGAAGGGGAAAGTAAGTGCATAAAGCAAAAAAGCCTGGGTAATCCTCAAAAGTATGGTTAACAAAATAAGGTATAAATAACCTTGGCAAAATGTCCTGGAACACAAAGCTTTTATTATATTTACAAACTATGTCTTTTGGGATCACCTACATGCTCTGAAAAATGTGTTTGCTAAATTGTATTTGAGAACATTCCTTGTACTTTAATAACTTTCTTATTGGACCATTTGAAAATGAAATAGATTTCTATTGGGAGTATTCTCTTCTCAGGTATAGTAGACTATGTAGCATGATGTGTGTTTCTGATGATGGCTATGAAAAGTTTAAACACCAACAGTGTTAAAGTATGATTAAGTTCTATATCTATGGTTATATGATCAATCTTGTATAATCATGTCATCTTGCAGTATATGGCTGTCATTTAATTTTTTGCCCTGCAAACCTCCACATCAACTAATATTCGAATATTACTTGAATCTAATATTCAGTGTGTGCTTTCGTGAAAGCAAATGAATGGCTTTGTAAAAGGTTAAAAAACATGCCAATGAATGCGGGTGTGTGGCAGGAGCCTTATTGCCTAACCATATTCGCAATGAAATAATTCTCAAAAATGTCTTTTTGTTCTTTCTTGTTAAAGCTAGAAGAGACTCCCATATAAAGCATTTGTTTTATGTCACATGGACAGTCCAAATGGCCAACTGGCTAAAGTAGTTATGCAATCTACATATTTGGTTTGAAGGCTGGTGAACCTAGAAAGCATGTCTCTAAGAAAGGGGATTCAAATTTGTATTTGTTACTCAGATATCATATTTAAAACCAACCAACCAACCAACCAACCAACCAACCAACCAACCAACCAACCAACAAAAACAAAATCTTATTTTCTAAACCCTAAGACTTTTGGAGGAGTCCTGGTGTGTCGCTGTGGGTTCCTGTGCGAGACTGAAAATCCCTTTGAACTGCAAGTTTGGCATTTCACCAGTTGCTCCTTGGAAACCCTACACAGGGTCGCTATTGGTCAGAACTGACTCGACAACACTTCACAATAACAACAAGACTTTTTGAACTAAAGTTCCCACTTTTTTTTCTATTTAACTCTGAAACTACAAGAATGAATCTTTCCAAGTATATTTTTCCCATCTCAGCTCAACAGACAGAATCAGTTGTCAATAAATCATAGACATTGTCATAGACTTTTGGCAATAAATTATAGACTTAAGGTATTCTGTAGGGTACAGTGGGTCTTTTAACATGGTTCAGATGGGCTTCTGCGTTTACAAGAATAAAGTTTTATCCTGTGAGAAGGCCCTTGTGACTTGTGTCATTTCTTAAGCCAAGTGATTTGTTCAAGATCGAACAAATTTTGCCAGAGGAGGGTATCAGGGATGAAACTTGCCTCATGCATAATTGGCTTCTGTTAAATTAATGTTCACTTTTGCAATGCAACTGATTTTAATCTTTCTTGGAATTTTGCAACTTTCTATTGTTTTAGGGATTAAATTGAAAGAGCACACGATTTTGGTGAACTTTAGGGAAATGATGGGAAATTCATGATAGAGTCCAGTCTCACCAACTCTATAATAAGAAGTTAGAGGAAAACTGATAGTAGTCATGGTAGGTATGAAGTTTCTAAAGTGAAGTGTGTGCATTCCAACAATGATCTTGTCAACTTCCCAAATTCTATGAACTGTAAATATTGCATGTAGAAAGGGAATTTTTTTTTTGCATTTAAGTAGTTTAGAAAGGGAATGGTCATGTTGTTAAGAAATATACACTCTAGATGATTGATGGAGCACTTGAGAGCTTAAAAAGAAAGGTTGGTATTTTTTGTTGTTTTTTATGAATACTAATCAAAATTCTGGATCCCAAGAGAAATGACCACTGGGGTATGTGAAGAAGGACAAAAAATTTTCTTTTCCTAATTTAGAATTAATAACACAAAGTTTGAAAATACATGAAATTTAATTTTGGCATTGTCCTACTTTTCTTTCTATAGATTCCTCCTCTTTTCAAGCCTCAGTCCTTACCATCAGTTGCTATTGTGTTGACCCTAGATTGTGGCAACCAGAGTAGCATTGTGTTCCATAGAGTTTTCAGTGGCTGATTTTCTGGAAGTAGATTGTCAGCCTGGTTTTTTTCAAGTTATCTCCAATCTCCAACAAGCAACCCAGTGTGTTTACTGTTTGTACCAACTGGTCCTGGTGTAGCACTGTAGGATAAGCATTTCAATACTTAATACAAGTCTGCAGTCCAAACCCATCTTCTGCTCCTCAGAAACCCTATACAGGGTCGCTATGAGTTGGAACTGACTCAATGGCACCTAGCATTCCTTGATTCCATCCTGACTAATACTTACCCTGTACAGGGTTTTCAAGGAGCAGCTGGTGATTTTGAACTACAGATTTGTGGTTAGCATTTCAATACTTATCCTATAGTGTTATGTTGTTGTTGTCAAGTGCCGTCGAGTTGGTTGCAACTCATAGTGACCCTGTATAGGGTTTCCAAGGAGCAGCTGGTGAGCTTGAACTGCCAACCTTGCAGTTCAAATGGCTTTGCAGTCTGACACATTAACCCACAGAGCCACAGAGCTCTATGTTAATGTGCAATTAGCAAATAGTTACCTAATCTTTAAAATGGTATTTACATTTGAAAAGACAAGTGGATTTCTTACCTAAATCAATCTATGATTAATGTAATCCTGATGAGGAAAAGAACTTTGTTGATGTGGAGGTGGAGGGAATTATAACTTTCTTGCAAGTTAGGGCCAATTCCTCTATTTTTTTTTTTTACTTTTTAGTTATCTTTTTTCCCACTTTTGTCTTATAAGACATTTAAAAACTCTGATTTTTATAACAATGGCCACCAAATCAGTAGAAATTTGGGATTCTTGTTCTTAGGTTAGGGTAATATGTCATTGTTTGTATGGCTAGATTATATGCTAACTATTTATGTATAAGTAAAAATTGCCTAATTATGAAAGTGGTGAGGAGGTTTTTTTATATAATGGTGAGAAGCTGTTTACCAAATCAGAAACTTCTACAAAGAGGTTTTTGTAATTCAACTAGTAAGAGGTTCAAGTGTAATTGCCTTTTAACATGCTGTTGTTAAGTGTCATCAAGTGGTTGCTAGGCTTGAGTTCACTGCTGATGCCATAGGGTGTAAATCCATGTCTTTGGTGTGGGGGGGGTTCTCCTTTTTTGCTGTCCCTTTACTTAACCAGTCCTTCTCCAGTGACTGGTCCATCCTGATAATGTGTCCAAAGTATGAGAGATAAAGTTTCTATATTCTTGCCTCCAAGGAGCATTCTGGCTGTACTTCTTTCAACACAGACCTGATTTTTTTTTTTTTTTTTTGGCAGTCCTGGGTACTTTCAATATTCGTCTGTAACACTATAACTCAGATGTATCAAGTCTTCTATGGTATTCCTTATTTGTTGTCCAGCTTTCACATGCATACGAGGCAACTAAAAATACCATGGCTTGGGTCAGAGCATTTTAGTCCTCAAATTGATACCTTTGCTCTTGAACACTTTAAAGAGATCTTATATAATAGTTTTGCTTAGTACAATATGTCATTTGATTTCTTGACTGCTGCTTGAATGAGCATTGATTGTAGATCCAAGCAAAATGAAGTATTTGACAGCTCCGATATTTTTGTCATTTATCAAATCCACAGTTGTGTGGATTTTGTTTTTTTTTTACATCAAGATGTAAATCCATACTGATGGTAGTGGTCTTTGATTTTCATCAGTAACTATTTTAAATCAGCTTGGCTTCTGCAAGCAAAGTTGTATCATCTACATATCATAGGTTGTTAATGACTCATCCTCTAACCCTGATGTCATGTTCTTCTTCATATAATCCAGATTCTTGAATTATTTGCTCAGCATACAGACTGAATCAGTATGGTGAAAGAATACAACCATCATTCACACCTTTTCTGATTTAAAGCCATTCAGCATCTCTTCATTCTGTTCAAACGACTGCCTCTTATTCTATGTACAAGTTCCTCAAGAGCACAATCAAGTCTTCTGGAATACTTATTCTTGGAAATGTTATCTATAGTTTGTCATGATCCACACAGTCAAAAGTTTTTGCATAGTCAATAAAGTATAAGTAAACATTGTTCTAGTACTTTCTGCTTTCAGCAGCGGTCTATCTGATGTCAACAATGATATCCTTAATTCCATGTCCTCATCTGCATAAAGCTTGAGTTTCTGGCAGTTCCCTGTCATTGAACGGTTACAGCTGTTTTTAAATTAACTTAAGCAAAGTTTTACTTGCATGTGATATTAATGATATTGTTTGATGAATATCTGTATTCCTTTGGGTCATCTTTCTTTGGAAGGGGCACAAATACGGATCTCTTCCAATCAGTTGGCCAGGTAGCTGTCTTCCAAATTTCTTGGTATAGATAAGTGAGTATCTCGAGTGCTGCATCACTTTGTTGGAGTATTTCAGTTTGTATTCTATCAATTCGTGTAGCCTTGTTTTCCTCCCATAACATCAATACAGTTTGGACTTCTTTTAGTACCATCAGTTCTTAATCATATGCTACTTCTTGAAATGATTGAACATAGACCATTTCTTTTTGGTACAGTGATGCTGTGTATACTGTGATTGCCTTTTGCATCATTCAGTATTTTTGCCTAAAGAATCCTTCAACACTGTAATCAAAGGCTTGAACTTTTTCTTCAGTTCTTTTGGCTTGAGAAATGTTGAGCCTATTCTTTCCTTTTGTTTTTCTAATTCCAGGTCTTTGCAAATTTCATTGTAATACTTGACTTTGTTATCTGGAGCCGCCCTTTCAAAGTTTCACTTCAATTCTTTTACACCCTCATTTCTTCCATTTGTTTTAGCATCTGTACACTGGAAAGCAAGTTTCAGAATCTCTTCTGACATCCATTTTTGTCTTGTCTTTCTTTCCTGTCTTTTAAGGACCTTTTGCGTTCATCCTGTATGATGCTCTTTAGGTCATCTCAAAGTTCCAGTCTTCGATCATTAGCATCCAATGCATAAAACACGTTTTTAATGTGATCTGTAAATTCAGGTGGATATGTTCAAGGTCACATTTTGGCTCTTACAAACTTGTTTTCGTTTTCGTCAGCCTCAGGCTGAAATTGCATATGAGCAGTTGATGGTCTGTTGCTTAGTCTGCACCTGACCTTGTAATAGCTGGTGATATTGAGCTTTTTCACCATCTTTCCCACAGATGTAGCCAATTTAATTCCTATATATTCATAATCACCATTTATGTTGTTTAACAAAGGTATTTGCAATGAATAAGTCATTGGTCTTGAAATATTCTATCATGTATTCTATCACCAAGGCCATATTTTCCAAGTATTGATCCTTCTCCTTTGTTTCCAATCTTTATATTCCAATTACCAATACATCTTGACTACATGTTTGATCAATTTCAGACTGAAGAATTTGGCAGAATTCTTCAGTTTCATCTAACTGGCTTTAGTGGTTGGTGCACAAAATTGAATACTAATTGTATTAACTGGTCTTCCTTATAAACATATAGACATTATCTTATTGGAACCGATGTTGCACTTCAGGATAGATCTTGAAATATTCTTTTTGTTGACAAATGCTACACTATTCCTCTTCAATTTGTCATGCCTGGCAAAGCAAACCATATGACTGTAAGGTTCAAAATGGCCAATGACAATCTTTTATAACTCACTAATGGTTAGGATAGTATGTGTTCTATAATAGGCTATGTGTTCTATATTTATGAAAACTTCCAATTTTCCTAGATTTCATAGTTCATACATTTTATGTTCTAATTATTAATATATGTTTGGAATGGTCTCTCCTCATTTTGAATTGTGTCTCATTAGCAAATGAATTCATTTTTCTTGGCTCAACCATCAACACTCATGGAAGCAGCAGTCAAGAAATCAAATGACACATTGCATTAGGCAAATCTGCTGCACAAGACCTTTTTAAAGTGTTGAAGAGCAAATATGTCAGCTTGAAAACTAAGGTACACCTGACCCAAGCCATGGTATTTTCAATAACCACATATGCATGTGAAAGTTGGTCAGTGAATAAGGAAAACCATAGAAGAATTGATGCATTTGAGTTATGGTGTTGGAGGAGAATATTGAAAATGCCGTGGGCTGCCTAAAGAACCAACAGATCTGTGTTGGAAGAAGTGCAGCCAGATTGTCCTTGGATGCCAAGATGGCCACACTTGGTCACTCATACTTCGGACATATTGCCAGGAGGGACCAGTCACTGGAGAGGGATATCATGTTTTTAAGGTGGAGCGTCAGAGAAAAAAAGGAAGACCCCAGAAAAATGGATCGGCAGAGTGGCAGCATCAATGGACTCAAAGAGGACAACAATTGTGAGATTAGCCCAGAACCTGGCAGTGTTTCATTCTGTTGTGCGTAGGGTCACTATGAGTCAGTACTGACTCGATGGCACCTAACAACAACAAGCAAATGACGGTCCCATAAGCTTTTATGTTATTACAGTCAAGTATACTTTGTAAAGGTATTTTAAATACCAACAGAGTCACCCACGGTGATTGGGTTTCAGCTGAGTTTGCAGATGAAGACAGGCTAGGAAGAAGGACAGATGTCTAGTCACTTCCGAATGCCTAGTCACTGAAAAATCTTATGAATAGCAGTGAATGCTGTTCACTGAATAGCACCAGAATATTGAATATTAAAACATGATAAAGAAGACCAGAACATTTTCAGATAGAGTTCCAGAAGATGAACTCCTAATGTTAGAAGGCACTCAAAATACGACTGGGGAAGTGCTGCCCCATCAAAGTAGAGTTGACCTTGGTGATGATGCAAATAGAGTAAAGCCCTCAGGACATTCATTTGCTGATGGGACACAACTCAAAATGAAGAGAAAGAGCTGTAAACATCCATTAATAATTGGAACATGGAATGTTTGAAGTATGAATATTAGAAAATTGGAAGTTGTCAAAAATGAAATGGAACACATCAAAATCAATATCCTCAGCATTAGTGAGCTGAAGTGGACTGGTATTGGCCATTTTGAATCTGACAGTCTCATAGTTTACTATGCCGGGAATGACAAATTTAGGTGGAATGGCATCATGTTCATCATCAAAAAGAACATATCAAGATCTGCCATGAAGCACATCATTGTCTGTGATAGGATAATACAAATTTACACACCAACCACTAAAGCCAGTGAGGATGAAATTTAAGAATTCTACTAACTTCTTCACTCTGAAATTGATCAAACATACAATCAAGATGTGCTGATAATTACTGGTGTTGGAATTCAAGAGCTGGAAACAAAGAGAAAGGAACAGTAGTTGATAAATATGGACTTGGTGACAGAAATGGTACTGGAGATCACATGATAAAATTTTGCAAGACCAATGATTTCTTCATTGGAAATATCTTTTTTAAGCAACATAAAAGATGCCTATACACATGGACCTCATCAGATGAAATGCACCAAAATCAAATTGACTACATCTGTGAAAAGAGTCTATATCATCAGCCAAAACAAGGCCAGGGAAAAACTGTGGAACAGACCATCATTTGCTCATATGCAAATTCAGATTGATGCTTAAGAAAATTAAAACAAGTTCATGAAAGCCAAAATATGACCTTGAACATAACCCATATGAATTTAGAGATCATCTGAAGGACAAATTTGATGCATTAGACACTAAAGACCTAAGACCAGAAGAGTTGCAGGGTGATATCCAGAACATCATATAAGAAGAAAGCCAGAGGTCATTAAGACGACAAGAAAGAAGGAAAAGACTAAAACGGATGTCAAAAGAGACTCTGAAACTTCCTCTCCAGTGTATACATGCTAAAGAAAATGGAAGAAATGGAGGTGGTAGAGAATTGAACAGAAAATTTCAAGAGAAGACAAAGTCAAATATTATAACTAAATGTATAAAACCTGGAGTTAGAAAACCAAAAGGGGAAAACATGCTCAGTATTTTTCAAGCTGAGGGAAGTGAAGAAAAAAATCAAGCCTCGATTTGCAATATTGAAGGATTCTATGGTAAAATGCAGAAAGCATCAAAAGAAGATGGAATGAATGCACAGTCACTGTACCAAAAAGAAATGGTCCATATTCAATCAATTTCAAGAAGTAGCATATGATCAAGAGTCAATGATCCTGAAGGAAGAAGTCCAAGGTGTATTGAAGGCATAGGCAAAGAACAAGGCATCAAGAATTGATGGAACTCAAATGGAAAGATTTCAACAAAATGAGGTGGCACTGGAGTCAGTCACTCATCTATGTCAAGAAATTTGTAAGACAACTACCTGGCCAACTGACCAGAATAGATCCATATTTGTGCCCATTCCAAAGTGAGGTTACCAAATAGAATGCAGAAATCAATCAGACAATATCATTGAAATCCCATGCAAGTAAAATTTTACTAAAGTTAATACAAAAACAGCTACAACCATACATTGACAGAGAACTTCCAGAGGCTCAAGTCAGATTCAGAAAATGTGGAATGAGGGATATCATTGCTGATGTCAGATGAATCTTGGCTGAAAGCAGAGAATACCAGAAAGATTTTTACCTGTGCTTTATTGACCATACAAGGCTTTTGGTTGTGGTTCATGACAAGCTATGGGCAGCATTGTAAAGAATGAGTATTCCAGATCACTAAATTGTGCTCATGAGGAACCTGTACTTAGACCAAGAGGCCATTATTTAAACAGAGCAAGGGAATACCAAATGGTTCAAAACTAGAAAATGTTTGTGCCAGGGTTGTATTCTTTAACCATACATTTTCGATCTGAATGTTTAGTTAATAATCTGAGAAACTGGATTATATTAAGAAAAGTGAGGCATCAGGATTGGAGGAAGACTCATTAACTACCTATTATATGTAGATGAAACAACTTTTCTTGCTGAAAGTGAAGAGGATTTAAAACACCTACTGATGAAGATCAAGGAGGAAAGCCTTCATTCAGTATGTGTTTCATCACAATATAAAGAAAACAAAAATCCTCACCACTGGACCAATAAACGACTTCCATATAAATGGAGAAAGAATTGAAGTTGTCAAGGACTTCACTTTGCTAGGATCAACCCATCAACATTCATAGAAGCAGCAGTCAAGAAATCAAAATACATATTGCCTTAGGCAATCTGCTGCACAAGACCTCATTAGAGAAAAGATGTCAGTTTGAGGACTAAGGTGCTGACCCAGGTCATGGTATTTTCAATAACCCCATATGCGTGTGATAATTGGACAGGGAATAAGGAAAATTGTACAAGAATTGATGTATTTGAGTTATGATGTTGGAGGAGAATATTGAAAGTATTATAGACTGCCAAAAGAACAAACAGATCTGTGTTGGAAGAAGTACAGCCAAAATGCTCCTTGGAATCCAGGATGGCCAGACTTTAGTCTCTTATACTTCGGGCATATTATTGAGGGGTTGGGGCTGGGAGGGACCAGTCACTGGAGAAGGATATCATGTTGATAAAGTTAAGGGTCGGAGAAAACAAAGATGACCCCCAACTAGTTTGACTGACACAGTGGCAGCAGTTACGGGCTCAGGCATAGCAATGATTGAGAGGTTGAACTAAGAACTAGCAATGTTTCTTTCTGTTGCACATAGGATTCCTATAAGTCAGTATGGACTCAATGGCACCTAACAACAACAATTCTTTCCTTACAACTTCTGCATTCCAATCACCAATAATTATCAATGTTTCTTGAATGCATGTTTTACCAATTTGAGACTGAAAATTTGGTAGAATTCTTCAATTTCCTCATCACTGGCTTTTGTAGAGTGTGTCTAAATTTGAATAATAGTCATATTAACTTATCTTTCTTGTAAGTATATGGATAGTACCATATCACTGACAGTTTTGTACTTCAGGATAGATTTTGAAATATTCTTTTTGAAAATGAATGCAACAGCATTCCTCTTCAATGTCATTCTAGGCATAGTAGACCATAGGACTATCTGATTCTAAATGGTCAGGACCAGTCAATTTAAGTTTATAATGCTTAGCATATTATTCTTTATACTTTGTATTTCATTTTTGACAACTTCCAGTTTTCTTAGATTCATACTTCATACATTTCACATTCTTTACATCTGTTTCTTCTTATTTTGAAATAGGCTACATCTGCAAATAAAGTTTCCAAAAGCTTTGCTCCATCCATATCATTAAGGCCAACTCTACTTTGAGCAAAGTAGCCCTGGTAGAGTTGTGGATTAGGAGCTATGTTGTTAACTGAAAGATCAGCAATTTGAACATACAAGTCACTCCACAGGAGAAAGATGAGGTTTTCTATTTTCATAAAGATTTATAGCCTCAGAGTCTCTATACAGGGTTCCTATGAGTTGGAACCAACTCGAGAGCATAAAACCACCACCACCTGCTTTGAGGATGCAGCTCTTCCCTAGGCATATTTTGAGAGCTTTCCAATGGTGGGGAGAACAGGCTCATCTTCCATGACCTATTAGATAATGTTCTGCTGCTATATTTAAGGTTTTCTGTGGCTAATTTCCCAAAATTAGCCCTCTTCCTAGTCTGTCTTAGTCTATAGTGTGTAACCTTTCTGATATTTGAAATATTAGTGAAATAGCTTCTAGCATCGTAGCAATATGCAAGTCCCTACAGTATGACAAACTGTCAGAAGAGTGGTGATTATTTGACATAGGATTATTAACTTGAATTCTCAAGCAGATCCTTTCTTTTAAGTACAAAAATATTACTTTTCTCTGTATAATTTAAAAAAGCATAATTCTAAGAATTCGAGAGCTTTTGTAGTTTGTGTTCTTGAAACAATTGAAAAATGCTGTTCTAAATACTGCATGTAGTGGAATGTGGTAGTTGAAACACAAATGGAATCAAAGAAAATATTCATGAAAGAACTAACTGGTGCCAAAAAGTACATGACTAGCCCTTTCAGGGATACATGAATTCAATAATCGGCATCTGGGTCCTGGCCTTGATGAGTTCTGTATTAAACTATGACAATAGAATCTGCGTTTCTCTGCTATTTCAGAACTAAACTCAACTTTCTTAATACAAAACACTGTCACGCCTGGTACATGGTGCACTTACCAAGCAGTTAAAACAATTAAATGAGTGGTTTGGACAAAGTAAATTTTTATACACTTTGTGCACATGGAAAAAAAAAAGTTCAAACAAACCTCAAACTAGACTTAAATTTAATAGCATACGGGTGTTACATTTCATAAGAGTCTTAAATAAAGAGAAGTAACACCTACAGCATGTTACTTTACATCTGTCTCAAGGCTGGAATAAGCAGTTTATTAAATGATCCACTTTTGTGCCAAGATTCATAAATGTTAAGATTCATTAAGGCAAAAACAATGTTTTTATTAGTATTTTTTTATAATCATGAAGAGGAGAAAAGGACAAAAGTAGCATGATTTCCCATCAGTGACTCTGATTTATGGCTACCTTGCCAATAATTTCACCTCTAGCTGCAGTGGGACTTTTTCACAGGGCAGGGATGGACATTCAGTTCAGGAACCAGCTGTGTGATTCAAAGCAAAATTAAGTGACTAACTTATATCCCAGGTTGAACGAGAACTGAATGCTTTCCTGGGTTTTATATCATCTGGAAAATCTTTTTAGTACCCCACTCCAACCATTTTGGTTCCTATCTTTTCAATTATTTCTATCCAAAATGAATGTGGGGGAAAAAAAAAAGGCTGAAATATCATGAAAAAGCTAGATTCAATTGAGGTTTATGTGAAAAGATGGAAAGCTTTTTCCTATTTGACTTCCATTCCAATGTCACATATTTAAGAGCTGGAATTCTAAGAGTGCCAGAATTTCCCTGAACCAAAATAAGCAAACATAAAAGTACTTTCAATTCTACTTTTCAAGATTATGCCTCATTATATTAGGATACTGACAGAGTCAAAGAACAAAGCTAAGCTCTAAATAATTAAAAATCATTTATATGGATATACAATAATATGGGAGCATTTATACTTTGGACTTTTACCTTTTTCCATTTGAATCCCACCATGAAGAATTCCTGACTATTCAGAAATGTAATCTGTTAAAAGAGGAGCTAATCAAAGCAACGCTCCTTCTTATCTTCCAAAACCCTTCATCTGCTATCTAGTATAGTAGAGAGTCTATATAGTTTCACAGGGCTTAGTGAAAGAAGTCCTGCTAAAAGACACTATCTGCACTGACATGATCATATTGTTGGAAATCACTATGAATGAAGGCATTGAAGGCTCTTGTGAAAACACAAATTTTACTGTGCCTTTGTGTGAGAGAGACCCTAAAGAATTTGAGACGAGTATTTTCCACTGTAGGCGCTTGTGTGCCCTGGTTCTCTCCATTCCCCATATTCAACTGTTCCTTCCCACTCTTTCATGCACATGACTCTAACCCCAATTCTCTCTCTTCACTCTTCTCATTAAAACTCAGCTTGCCCAAATAAGAATAATCTATTTTCATTTCTGAAATTTGCAGCACTTTTGCACAATTCTCTTCTTCTAAAGTATCCTACACTAGGTCTTCTGGGGGATCAAAGCCAGTGAAATGTGCGTATATAAATATATTGAGAGCAAGACTTATTTCAAGCAAATGGCTCATGGTGTTGTAGTTTCTAGAAAGTCCAAAATCTGTAGGTGAGAAGTTGGGTTAGAAACTTCTCCAGGCTCATGTGGTTGCAGGGGCTGATGAACCCAAAATCATCAGGTCAGATCGTAGACTGCTGATTCTTGGGGCTGTAAAAATCAGGGAATCCTAAAATCTGCTGCTGGCTCACATTTCAAGAAGTGAGGTTAGAGGATGACAAGTTGGATGCAGGACTGAGAGAGGATGAACTTTGGCAGAGCGTCCAGATAGAGTAGATGCAGGCCACGCCCCAAAGGAAAATCCCCTTTCAACTAATTGGCTGTACACTTCAGTTCAAAAAAATGATGCATGGTTACATAATACCTGCCAAACCCTGAGATTTATGGCCCAGACAAGTTGATACATATCCATAACCATGATTTCAAGCTGAACGTTAGCTAACTCACTCTTGCTGAAACCATGTAAAACTATCTGTCTTCCTTCTTTAAGTTAGAATGCTTCTTTGGAGTCGTCTTATATCCAGTATTCTAAAATGCTTATGCTAATGAACCTCATACATTTTCTTTCATAGTTTTGGTGCTAAGTCTAAGACAGGGCTGGCTACTCTAAAGCTCAGCCTGGGTCACTTATTCCTTATTATTTTCCATAGTTAACATGGTTTAATTTCTTATGAGTTAAGATTCTCATATGAGATCCAGGTGGGCCCACAGTGGTAAGCAAATTGTATTAATGTGTCAAGTCATCTGAATATAAGTTCAATAATACAACCAATATCGTTAAACATTGGAAGCTGCATCAAGATGTTACCAAGGACATTTGAGAACTTTTGTGGGCATTTGGAGGCATTTGGAAAATTAATAAGAAAATACAGTGTGTTGAGTCTTAAAATCAAAAGATTAAACATTTCCGAATAGTTAATGGGTAATTTAAAAGAATCTAGATATGAAGAGGCTTCTTAAATACAAAACAAAATAAGATGAAACAAAAAAAAATTTTTTTTTAAATAGCAGAATTTCAGATTATCTCCTACAAGGACTCCTTGCTGTTGTTATTATACATGGCTGAATCATTTCCAACTCATAGTGACCCTATGTTCATCAGAACAACGCACATCTCAGTCCTGTGCCATGCTCACAGTCATTGTTAGGCTTGAGTCTCTTATTGCAGCCAAAATATGAATTCATCTTACTGAAGGTGTTTCTCTGCCCTCTGGAGTCCTGGTGTGGTGTTGTGCATTAATGTGCTGGACTGCAAGGTCAGTTTGAACTGCAAGGTCACAGGGTCACTATGAGTCGGAACCAACTTGACAGCACTTAACAACAAGACCACTTTACTAAGCATGATGTCCTCTAGGGACTGGTCCCTCCTTTTAATTTGTCTGTAAGATAGTATCACTATCCATCCTGGCTTCCAAGGAATATTCTGGCAGTACTTCCAAGACAGATTTATTTGTTCTTCTGTTTGCTGCTCTTCTTATTGTTGAGTGTCATTGAGTATATAAGGTACTGACTTATAGAGACCCTGTATAGGGTTTCTGGGGAGTAGCTGGAGAGCTTGAACTGCAAACCTTGCGATTCAAACCGACTTTGCAGTCAGTGCATTAACCTACAGTACCTCACCAGGACTCATCTGGTAGTCTATAGTATAGTCAATATTCTTTGCCAACACTGTAATAGAAATGCATTGGCTCTTTCCAGTCTTCCTTATAGATTGTCCAGCTTTTCCATGCTTCTGGGGTGATTGAAAATATCATGGCTTGGGTAAATAACCCCTTAGTTCCTAAGATGACAATTTTGGTTTTTAACATGTTGAAGAGGTCTTCTGCAGCAGATTTGCCCAAATGCACTATGACATTTGGTTTCTTAGCTGCTGCTTTGACTTTTCTTAACTTGTATTTTGCATACAAGTAAAATGAAACCCTAGAAAACTTCAATATTTTCTCTGCTTATCATGATGTTGGTTATTGGTCCAATTATGAGGATTTTTGTTTTCTATATGTTGAGGTGAAATCCATATTAAAGGTTGTAGTCTTTGGTCTTCATCAGTAAGTGCTTGAAGTCTCTTCACTTTCAGCTCACAAACGTGTGTAATCTGTGAATTTTAGATAATAGTCCCTTGTCTGATATGTCATTGCAAAAATTTTTTTCCAGGCTATGGGCTCCATTTTTACTCTTTTAGTGAAATATTTATTTTATTTTTAAAAATATTATACAGATTCTTTATCAAGTCTTAAAAAAAAGAAAACATAAGACAAAGACAAACATAGATGACCTGGGTGAGGGAAACCATAGGCATCATGCTGAGTTTCCAAAATTCTGTCTCCAAATGGTGAGCTTTTACAGCACACAAAGAACCAAGGAATTTCCTTCCACAAGCATGACTGACGTCAGCAGCTATGTGTCATACACACACCAGGTGTATGGAAAGCAGGAGGAGACTATTGCAGATAGGAAAGCTTACAGTCTGAGGCTCTGGGGGTATGACACCATAACTTGGTGACCTTTAAGGAGTGCATCCAGGAATGCTCTTGTCAGGGATGGTTGGGGAATGTGGCCCCAAGCCCACTTTCAAATATACTTTTTCTAACTCTGGCAGTTCAGCTGTCAGAGGTGTGTGAGGCACTCAGTAAAGATTGTCATATGAACATTTTAACTTAGGTACAATATAGAATTAAACTTTGCCTGGCTGGAGTCATTTGCAGGCACAAAAATAATCTCAGATTTTATGCTGTAGAGCATTCCCTCCTCTTGGTCAGAGATTGGTGAAATCTTTTGATGCACATAAGCTTCTAATATTTAGGAGGTCCCAGTCATCTATGTTGTCTTCTACTGCTTGTGAACTTTTTGTAGTATTTGACATTGTATGTATGCCATGTATTAGAGCCCCTAATGGTTCTTCATTGATCGCCTTTATAGTTCTAGGTTTTACATTTAGGCCTTTAATTTATGTGTTTATTTTTGTATATCGTGTGAGATATGGTTCTTGTCCCATTCTTCTGCAAATTGATTTCCACTGTTGCCAGCATGATTTGTTTAAAAGACCATATCTTCCCCATTTAATGTGTTTCGAACCTTTGTCAAAGGTCAGTTGACTAATGTAGATGGATTTACCTCTCTGTTCTTAATTCTGTTCCACTGATGTATATATCTTTCATTGTGCAAGTATCAGGCTGGTTTGACCACTGTGGTTATATAGCAATTTTTGAAATTAGGGTAAGAGAGGCCTCCTACTTTGCTCTTCTTCTTAAGCAGTGCTTTGCTTATGTGAAGTCTCTTTCCTCTCCATATTAAGCTGATAATTATTTTTTCCATCTCTTTAAAGATGATGTTGAAATCTGGATAGGGATTGAGTTATATATACAGATTGCTTTGGGTGGTATTGGCATTTTTATAATGTTAAGTCTTCCTATCCATGAGCTTGGTATATGTTTCCACCTTTTAAATGTCTTTTGGTTTCTTTTAATAGTATTGAAGTTTTTTTTGTACTGGTCTTTTGTTTCTCTAGTTAGATTTATTCCTCTAAGTATTTCATCTTTTGGAAGGATATTGTAAATAGTATTGTTTTCCTAATTTCCTTTACAGAGTTGCTTCATTGGTATAGAGGAATCCAACTGATTTTTGTATATTGATCTTATACACTGCCACTTTGCTGAATCCTTCAATGAGTTCCAATAATTTTCTTGCTCCGTCTTTGGGATTTTCAATGTATAAAGATCAAATCATTTGCAAATATAATCTTACTTAATTTTTGCTGATTTGTATACCTTTTACTTCCCTTTCTTGCTTTATATCTCTGGGTAAGACTTCCAACACAATATTGAACAGGAATTGTGATAGAGGGCAACCTTGTCTAGTTCCTGTGTGCAAAGGGAATGCTTCCAGTGTGTCTCCATTGAGAATAAGTCTGGCTGTTGGATTTGTTATATGTTCTTAATTATACTGAAGAATTTACCTTCAATTCCTTATTTGTTGATTTTTTTTAATCAAGAATGGATGTTGGGTTTTGTCAAATGTCTTCTCTGCATTAAACAATAGTAATCCTGTGGTTCTTTTCCCTTTTTTTTTAAATTTATATGCTGAATTATATTGATTGTTTTTCTGATACTGAACTACCCTGCGTTTCTCACTTGGTCATAATGTATAATTTTTTTTATACATTGTTGCATACTATTGACTAGAATTTTGTTGAGGATTTTTGCATCTATGTTCATGAAGGATATTGGTCTATAATTTTCTTTTTTAGTGATGTCCTTGCCTGGTTTTGGTGTGAGGGTTATGCTTACTTCATAAAATGCATTTGGAAGTTTTCAATACTTATTTATATTCTGGAATAGTTTGATTAAGATTGATGTCATCTCTTCACTGAATGTTTGATAAAATTCACCAATAAAATTATCTAGTCCTGGACTTTTTTTAGTTGAGAGTTTTTGATGATTTAATCAATTTTTTCTTTTGCTATAGGTCTGTTCAAGTTTTTTACTTCATTTACGTTAGATAGGTCATGTTTTTTGTAAAAATGTATCCATTTCCTCTAGATTTTCAAATTTGTTAAAGTACAACTTTTTCATAGTATTCTGTTACTATGCTTTTAATTTCAATTTGTTCTGTTGTGATGTCAACCATATGATTTCTTATGCATGTTATTTGCATCTTCTTCCTCTTTTTTGTTGTTAGATTTGCCAATGATTTCTCTATTTTTTTAAATCTTTTCAAAGAATCAGTTTCTTTATATTGATTTTCTGTTTTCTATTTAATTTATTTCTGTTCTAATGTTTATTTCTTTTTTTCTAGAGACTTAGTGTAGCTTTACTTCTAGCCTTACTTTGCTGATCTTTTTTCACATTACTGGACACGTTGTTTTAATGTGTTGATTTTGTTCTTTGTTTTGGATGTGTATGTTCAGTGTTATAAATAGTCTTCTCAACACTGCTTTTACTGTGTTCCAAAAGATTTGGTATGTTGTGTTTTCATTCTTATTTGTTTCTAAGAGTTTTTTAATTTCATTTTTTTATTTGTTCTGTTACCCAGTTGCTTTTAAGGAGGATGTTATTCAGTTTCCATGTACTTGATTTTATTTCCTTGATCTTCCTATTGTTGATTTCTAATTTTATAGCATTGTGATCTGAGAAGATGGTTTGTAGAATGTTGACACTTTAAAATTTTTTGAGACTTCCGGTTTTTAAGGTGGCAGAAGCAGTCAGATAGGACAGGCTCCGTGGGAGAGGTGCTGAAAACCCAGAGAAGGTGCTTTCATGGAGCTGCTCCAGAGCTCTGGATCTAGCATAAGGTGCAGGGCGTCAGTTTCCCACACACACCAGTGGAAAAATCACTGTGTAAAGCAAAATATTGTGAATTTGGAATTGACTGGGACATGGAACTGCCTGGAATGAGTTCAGAGGGCAGGGCCAGAGCCAAACCAACACCGTGAAATGGGCTCTAAAACCCATGCAGTGACATTGGTAAAAAGAGGTGTGGGGGATTCTGCACATTTTTCCTCTTCCTCCTTGTTGCACCTTCTCTGCCCAGCCCGGACACGTTCAGACAGGTGGGCGTGCACACCCAAAAAGGTCCAGCATCGAGCCTTCTGTTTTCCCATGGCACAGAGAGGAGGAGCACCATTGGTCTCTTGGACTGATCCTTTGGCAGCTGCTTATGACGTCTGGACCCTTTACTCCAGCCTACCCAGCAAGAAAAAAGCAGTTCTAGCCAGACAAACCATATGAACGCTCTGTAAAACCCCAACATAAAAGGAAAGAGCTAACACCAACTACTCACACAAGGATGCAACTATTTTGAGAATTATGCTATGCACACATAGATACCTAACTGACCTTCAGAGACAAAAATAGTAGACAATTTTTCTCCCATTAACTTCTCAATATCTATCTGCACACAGTGGTGACTAGAGGAGGGGCCTGAGTGAGTGGACACCCCCACCCACTGCTGGGGGTTTCTACTATGCATGCACACTGTCCTGCGCAGCAAAGGCGACTGGTCAGTTGGCTATGGTTTTATTTTTGTTTTTGAGGGATGTTATTTGTTTAAGTGTTTCATTGTGAATTATATGGTACTTTACATGGGAGAACATTAGCTTTACATTCATTGTATCGTATATCATTTCATTGCCATGGTTACAATCCTCTCCATGCATTATCAACCAACCAAAGGATATACCCTGCAAGCCTGCCCCCAGTCATCAGCACACAGCCCCTCTCACTCTCTGGGTCTAAAGTCCCCAGCTGCTCCATCTCTCCATGTCATCATCTCTGCCTCCTACTCTGGCATCACTGTTTCTCCCTTGATGGATCCAGGGCCTTCCACTCCTGGAATGCAAATTTAGCCACTCCCCTTCTTTTGTTATAAAATATCTACCTTTACATTTTCAACCCTCACAAGCAGCCCTGACACCAATTATGCACTGTTGTATCACAAGAGACCTATCCCCATCTCCTTTCATCAGCCCCACCCAGACACACTAGATACTACTCAGTGAAAAGTCTACCTTCCTCCACACCCTCTGGATCTAGGCTCCCTCTTGAAAACTTGTAAGCCAGTCACTTCTTGACTTTGTAGCACCCCCCACACCCCACACCCATTGTAGATAGCCAGTGTCCAAGTTGCCCATTCCAGTATACTTTGTGAATGGATGGGATGGGAATGATCCTCTCTGTAAAGATTTGTTGCCTCTTTTGAGTTACTGCATCCATAGGTTTAGGTCAAGTTTTTCAAATTTTATCAAATTACTCTTTTTTTTTTACTCTTCTTTCTTCTTCTAGTTGAGCTCTGATCATCCAGTCATTGAAGCCAGCTCAAGTGGGTATTATCTGCAAGTGTGGATGTTCTTATTCATATGCCTTCTCTTCTTATCAGATGGATGCTTTACTCTCCACTCTAGTCCTCTGTGGCTATGCCACTGACTCTTTCTTGCCACACTGCTGGCCAACCAGGTCTCCAGCCAGGTTCAGAGGAGTCTGTTGAACATTATAGGGCTTAGCACGCAGCTTTATTGCTGTTTTTCCCTCACTTCCCCTTATCAGTGACAAATGTAGTCATCAATCAGAGTGCATGTCTTCTCGTGTATTCCCATTGAATTTTAGTCTTTGAAGGGAGTTTGCTCTGAGGGGATCTGACCACTTGCCTTGATGTCTCCTGGGCAAACAACTTGCTTGTTCTTGTAGTAATCAGTCAAACTGCTGTTATTGTTTTGTATTTTTCTTGTCAATCTTTCTTTCAAGAAGTATCTTCTGTTCTTCTAGCAGCTCCAGGCTTGTCTGCTTGTCCATTCAAGTGGAAATATCCCACCTCAGAAGGTTCTGGATGGGGTTCAGGATTCCACTTATGGCCTTATGTAATGCAGAGGCTCCACAGGAAGCCTCCTTCACTGGGCATATTGTAGCCCCATTTTAGGCATTCCAGTCACTGAGAGGCAGAAGACAGACTAACAAGTTTTCTATGGTAATATTTCTGGCTATTCCTTGCTCTCCCCTCCAGTGTCTATTTTATAATGGTATGCAAGAGAAACCATGATTAAAAGACAGCCAAGCATCTTAACATTATTTTCTCCCTTTTGCCCATTCCAACCATGTCTCAATTCCTGTATCCCAGAGCCCAGGTGTTCCAAGGCTACGCATACATCATTATTTACCTCTGTCCCACTAGCCCTTGCGAACCTGCCTAATTGATTTCCCATCTGCCTTGTTCTTCCATTCCCCTCCCCCTTCTTTTGTATTGCCCCCTCCCTAGCACCCAAACTATCCTGTGTCTATTCCCTACCCTGTGCTCTACCTTCTGCTCCCTCTCCTAACTCCACCCTCTACATGCCCGTAACCAGCAAAGAATCCCCCCTCCCTTTAGTATGGGTTCTTTTTCTTAGTCTTTTACACTAGTGATCCTATGTAGTATTTCTACTTTTGTGAGTGACTAATTTCACTCAACGTAATGTCGTCAAGGCTCATCCATGTTATGCGGTAGCTTGACGTTTCCTTGTTATTATTTAAGTAGCATAATATTCCACTGTGTGTATGTACCACAGTTTGTTTATCCATTCTTCAGTTGATGGGCACTTAGGTTCTTAGGCTGTATCCATCTTTTTGCTATTGTAAATAGTGCTGCTATGAACATTGGTGTGCATATATCTATTCGTGTTATGGCTCATATTTCTTGTGGGTAAATACCAAGTAGAGGAATTGCTGGATCATAAGGTATTT
>NW_006408551.1:24292572-24296624 GCF_000296735.1 Chrysochloris asiatica | reverse complement strand
AATCTTTTGCATATCACTTTCCAGTTCTGCCAGTACCATCTATTGAAGAGACTATACCCTCCGTGTGTGATATATTTAGGTACTTTGTTAAAAATCAGTTGGCTGTATGTGGATGGGTTAGTTTCTGGATTCTTGATTCTGTTCCATTGATCTATGTATCTTTCACTATACCAGTACCCGGCGGTTTTTACTACTGTACCCGTGTAATAGATTTTGAAATCATTTATTGAGAGGTTTCAAATCTTCTTCTTCTTAAGCAGTTCTTTGCTTATCCTGGGTCCATTTCCTTTCTGTATAAAGTTTATAATTGTTTTTTCCATCTCCTTGAAGAATGTCATTGGAATCTGGATTAGGATTACATTATATGTGTAAATTGCTTTGGGCAGTATTGGCATTTTCACAATGTTGACTTCCTATCCAGGAGCATGGTACATTTCTCTATTTTTGTAGGTCTCTTTTGGTTTCTTGTAATAGTGTTTTGTAGTTTTCTTTGTATAAATTCTTTGTTTTTCTGGTTACATTTATTCCTAGATATTTCTTCATTTGGGCAGTTATTGTCAATGGTATTCCTTTCTTAATGTCCTTTTCAGCACTGTCGTTTTTGGTATAGAGGAATCCAACTGATTTTTGTATGTTGATCTTATATCCTGCCACTTTGCTGAATCTTCTAATAAGGTTCAAGCAGCCTTTTTACTGAGTCTTTGGGGTTTTCTATGTATAGAATTATATCATCTGCAAATAGAGAGAGAGTTTTACTTCCTCTTTGCCAATTTGGATGCCTTTCATTTCCCTGTCTGCCATATAACTCTTGCTAAGACTTTCAGCACAATATTGAATAGGAGTGGTGATAAAGGGAATCCTTGTCTGGTTCATGTTCGCAGAGGGAAGGCTTTGAGTTTCTATCCATTGAGAGTAATACAGTCTGTAGGTTTTGTATATATTCTCTTAATTATGTTGAGGAATTTCCTTTGAATTCCTATTTTGTTGAGTGTGTTTATCTAGAATGAATGTTGGATTTTGTCTAATGCCCTTTCTGCATTAATCTATATGATCATGTGCTTCTTTTTTTGTTGTTTTTTCTTTTTTATATGGTGGATTACGTTGATTGTTTTTCTAATGTTGAACCATCCTTGCATCCCTGATATGAATCCCACTTGATCATGATGTATTATCTTTTTAACATGCTGCTGGATTCTATTGGCTAGGATTTTGTTGAGCATTTTTGCATCTATATTCATGAGGGATATTGGTCTATAATTTCTTTCTTAGTGATGTCCTTCACTGGTTTTGGTATGAGGGTTATGCTTGCTTCAAAAAATGTATTAGGAAGTTTTCCATCCTCCTCTATATTCTGAAATTATTTGAATAGAATTGGTGACAGCTCTTTCCTGAATGTTTGGTAGAACTCACCAGTGAAGCCATATGGTCTTGGACTTCTTTTGGTTGGGAGTGTTTTGATGACATGATCAATTAATTTTTTTTTGTTATGGGTTTGTTCAGGTTTTCTACTTCACTATGTGTAAGTTTAGGTAGGTCTTGTTTTTCTAAAAATGTATCCATCTCTTCTAAGTTTTCAAATTTGTTGGAGTACAACTTTTCATAGTATTCTGTTATTATCCTTTTGATTTCCTTTGGTTCCGTTGTGACATCAACCATGTAGTTTTTAATGCGTGTTATTTGTGTCTTCTCCCTCTTTTCTTTTGTTAGGTTTGTCAATGGTCTGTCAATTTTGTGAATCCTTTCAAAGAACCAGCTTCTTGTCCTGTTGATTGTTTCTGTAGTTTTTCTGATTTTTATCTCATTTATTTCTGTTCTAATCTTTACTATTTCTTTTCTTTTGGTGGCAATAGGTTCCCTCTGTTGTTCCCATTTCTAATTGTTGTAGATGCTGTGTTAAAGTGTTAATTTTGGTTCTTTCTTCACCAAAAGAGTAAAAGGGGAAGCCACAGAATGGGAAAAAATATTTTGCAATGACACATCAGACAAGGGACTCATTTCTAAAATATATAGGAAATTACAACACCTCTACATGGAAAAGAGAAAGAACCCAATTATAAAATGGTCAAAGGACATGAACAGACACTTCACCAAGAGGAGATCCAGGCAGGCACCAAGCATATGAAGAAATATTCACAATCACTAGCCATTAGAGAGATGCAAATCACAACAATGAGATATCATCTCACACCAGCAATAACAGAAAAGATTTTAAACAGTAGAGAACAGTAAATGTTGGCTAGGATGCATAAAGACTATGACCCTCCTACATTTTTTGTGGGATTGCAAAATGGTCCAACTACTCTGAAAAGCAATATGGTGCTTCTTCTAAAGTTTGAAAACAGAAATATCTTATGATCCAGCAATTCCTCTACTTGGTATTTACCCACAAGAAATACAAGCCACAATATGAGTAGATATATACACACCAATGTTCATAGCAGCACTATTTACTATAGCAAAAAGATGGAGACAGCCTAAGTGCTCATCAATGGAAAAATGGATAAAGAAACTGTGGTACATACACATAATGAAATATTATGCTACCTTGAAGAATAACAAGTAATCTGCAAGCCACCACATTAACATGGGATGAACTTTAAGGACATTATACTGAGTGAAATTAGCCAGTCACAAAAGGAGAAATACTGCATAGGACTATTATTGTAAATGATTAAGATAAAGAACCCACCTTAAAATGGGGAAAAATATACATTGATTTGCTGATCACCAGGATGTATGGGATGAGGTGAGGGGAGGGAGGGAGGGGAAGAAGGAGCAGAGGGTAGGGAATTGATACAGTATAGCTTGGGTGCTGGGGGGTCAGGGGGGCAATAAATAAGAAGGGGGAGGGGAATAGAAGATCAAGGTGGATGGGAGAACAATTGGGCAGGTTTGCATGGGCTAAATGGGACATAGGTAAATAATGATGTATGCACAACCTTGAAACATCAGTGCTCTGGGATACAGGGAATGAGGCATTGTTTGAATGGGTAAAAGGAATAATGTTAAGATGCTTGGCTGTCTTTTGAATCTTGGTTTCCCTTGCCTACCATTGTAAAATAGACACTTGAATGGGGGAGAAAGGAATAGTCAGAATCATCACTACAGAAAGCTTGTAAGTCCATCTTCAGCCTATAACTGATTGGAATACCTTAAAGGGGCTAGAAGTTGCCCAGTGAAAGAGGCTTCCTGTGGAGCCTTTGCATTGCATAAGACCATAGGTGGAACCCTGAACCCCATCCAGAATCTTCTGAGGTGGGAAATTCCACTTGAAAGGACAAGCAGACCAACCTGGAGCAGCTAGAACAGAAGATACTTATTGATAGAAAGACTGGCAGGAAAAATGAAAAATAATAACAGCAGTCTGATTGACTACTACAAGAACACGCAAGCTGTTTGTCTGGGAGCCATCAAAGCAAATGGTTGGGTCCTCTCAGAGCAAACCCTCTTCCAAGACTAGGACTCAAGGGAATACACGAATGGGCATGTGGTCTGGCTGGTGACCACGTTGGTCACCAATAAGGGGAAGTAGGGGAAAAACAGCAATGACGTTGTGAGCTAAGCCTGACTATGTTCAATAGACTCCTGTGAGCCTGGGTTGAGACCTGGTACACCAGCAGTATGGCAAGACCTAGGGACACCTGGACTCAGAGGCTGTGGCATGGCCACAGAGGACTAGAGCAGAGAGTGAAGTGTATAGATGATATGAAGTAAGGGGAGATGCACAAGAACACTCATTCTTGCAGATAGTACCCATTTGACCTGACTTCAATGGCTGGATGATCAGAACTCGACTATAAGATGAAAGAAGAGTAAACAAAGAATAAACTGCTATAACTTGATGAACTTTACCTATACTTATGGATGTAGTACCTCAAAAAAGGGAACAAATCTTTATAGTAAGGATCATTCCCACACAGGGACGGGCAATTTTGACATTGGCTACCCAAAATGGGGGAGGGGGCTACAAAAGTAAGAAGTGACTGGCTTACAAGCTTTCAAGAGGGAGCCTAGTTCTAGAGGGGGGTAGGGGAAGGTAGAATCTCCACTGA
>NW_006408551.1:24290320-24291873 GCF_000296735.1 Chrysochloris asiatica | reverse complement strand
TGCAAAGCCGTTTGAACTGCAAGATCAATGGTTCAAGCTTACCAGTCACTCTTCAGAAACCCTGTATAGGGTCACTATAGGTCAGATTTGACTCGATGGCACTTAACAACAAGAACAACAATGGCTAGTGATCATGAACATTTCTTCATATGTTTCTTTGCTGCCAGATCTCCTCCTTGGTGAAGTGTCTGTTGATGTCCTGTGCCCATTTTTTCATTGGGTTATTTGCCCTTTTCTTATAGAGGTGTTGTAGTTTCCTATATATTTTAGAAATGAGTTCCTTGTCTGATGTGTTGTTATAAAAGTTTTTTTTCCCATTCTGTGGGTTCCCTTTTTACTCTTCTAGTGAAGTCTTTTGATGTATATAAGTTTAAAATTTTTCATATGTCCCAATCATCAACTCTATGTTACCAACAAGATGGTGGATCAAGTAGACATACAGTGAGGAGATCCATCAGCAACAACACAAAATACTGGACTAGGCAGGCTCAGGAAATGGTGCTAGAACTCTGAACCACATATAAAGGAATATTTAGAAGCTTGGATGGCTTACAGCTAGGGGAATTTGTAGCAGAATCAAGAAATCCATTGCTTTCTAATCCAGGATGCTCATCTGCTCCTGGAGCCACCACCATGGGAGAGATCAAGCGGTGAAGGATCAAAACAGCCAAGAATGCCTGACAGAACCGTGGAGGTACAGGTGTGGACATTCTTTTATGGTATCTGTTCATTGGTCTCATTGTCTGCGCACCTCGACTCTGGTGACTAGAGGAAATGCCTGAGTGAATGAACACCTGACCCCTACCTGGAGAGTTCTACTATAAATGCGCCCAGATCTCCTCGAAATTTAAAGTGACAGTTTCCACTTAAAACCAAATGGACACCATTCATCTGTCAGTTTGATGTACTGTGGTGGCTTGTGAGTTGCTGTGACTCTGAAAGCTATGCCACTGGTATTTTAAATACCAGCAGAGTCACCAATGGTGGACAGGTTTCAGATGAGCTTCCAGACAAAGACAAACTAGGAAAAAAGAATGATGAACTACTTTTGAATATTTAGTCACTGAAAATCTTATGAATAGCAGAGAAACACTGTCAGACATAGTGCCAGAAAATGAGCCACTCTGGTTGGAAGGCACTCAAAATGCGAGCGGGGAACAGCTGCTACCTCAAAGTAGAGTTGACTGTGATTAAGCAAATGGAGTAAAGTTCATGAGAGAAAAGCCCATGGGATCTTCATTTGCTGATGGGGCACAACTCAAAATGAAGAGAAACAGCTGTAAACATCCATTGATAATCAGAATAAAGAATGTACGAAGTATGAATCTGGGAAAATTAGAAGTTGTCAAAAATGAAATGGAACACATAAACATTGATATCTTAGGCATTAGTGAGCTGAAATGGACAGTTACTGGCCATTTTCAATTTGATGACCACATGGTTTACTATGCCAGAAATGACAAATTGAAGAGGAATGGTGTTGCATTCATTGTCAAAAAGAACATATCCAGATCAGTCATGAGGTACAAAGCTATGTTAGGATAATACCCATG
>NW_006408551.1:24281499-24290220 GCF_000296735.1 Chrysochloris asiatica | reverse complement strand
AAAGGTAGATGTTTTGTAACAAATGGAGGGGAGTGATTGATTTTGCAGCCCGGGAGTGGAGGTCCCTGGGACCATCAAGTGAGAAGAGCAGAGTGCAGGACCCTACCCAGAGAAGCAGTGATGCCAGAAATGGAGGCAGAGATGATGTGGAGAGATGGAGCAGCTGGGGACACTGGACTCTGTCTTTGTTGAGTTTCTTTCTGGTTGTTCTGTCCTTTTTTGAAAGTGGTATATTAAAATTTCCTACTATTATGGTAGAGCTGTCTTTTTTTCTCTTCATTTCAATTAGGGGTTGATTTATGTATTTGATGCTCTTTTGTTGATGTCATATTTATTATATTTATAACCTCTTATTCAATTGACCCTTTAATCATGAGACAATTTCTTTGTCTCTTATACTGGTTTTTGCCTTGCAGTATATTTTATCAAAGATTAGTATTATTATTTCTGTTAGCTTTTTATTGAAATTAGCTTGACATATTTTTTTTAGCCTTTAATTTTTAATCTATTTTGTCTCTGTAGACAACATATTGAACAATTATGCTTTCTTACTAATTCTGCTACTCCCTGTTTCTTGACTGGTGCATTTAATCTATTGATATTCAATGTAATTATCAATAGGTATAAATTGATTATTGAATTCTGTCCTTTTGCTGTGTGTGTGTGTGCGTGTGGTGGTGGTACTGGTTTCTTTGTTCTGCATGCTTTTCTTCTCTGAGATCTTTTTATTTATTTATTTAATATTTTTCTTGTCAATTTCTTCATGGTTTTAATGTTTATAAAATCCTCACGAATTTTCCTTTTTTTGATTTGATATAAAGATGTATTGAGTTTCTTTGAGGTTACCCTATACTTTATTATTTTCTGCATTTTTTGGTTTATCTTAAAATCTACCTTATCTCTTCACTATCTGTAACTCCTTAACTATACTTTTCCCTTCCTTCACTTTGTGGTTGTCCTGGTCATAGACTGACTTCCTAGATCCCTTATTTTCAAACCTGTAGTTTTGTTCTACTTTATTATTGTCTCAGTAAAAAATTTAAAGTATCAGTATTCTACAAATCATCTTCTCAGATCACAAGCTGTTCACTGCCATATCTGGACTGAATTCCAGATGGTGTTTCCATGTATGTCATCTCTGGTTGTTGTCTTCTTTTTCCTTCTTAGTCCAAATACCTCTCTTTAGTATATTTTGGAGAGTTGGCCTGGGTTTTACAAACTCCTTTAATTGCTGTCATATTTGATGGAAAGCTTTTCTGGGTATATGATTCTTGGTTGGCAGCTTTATTTTTTTCTTTCTTTCAGAGTTGTTTTATATGTCTCCCCATTGCCTTGTTGCCTGCATAGTTTCGGCTGAGAAATCATAGCTTAATCTTATTGATTTTCCTTTGTTGGAAACATTTCAATTGTCCTTATCTACTGTCAGGATTCTTTCCTTTCTTTGCTTTTGGAGCATTTGATTATGATAGGTCATGGTGATTTTCTTTTGGTGTCTTTCCTGTGTGGGGTTCGCTCAGCTTTTGAATCCATGTCATCTTGTCTTTCATGATGTTGGCGACATTTTCTTCCAGCAGCTCTTCAATGATCTTTTCTGTGGTTTACTTTGTCTTTTCCTGTTCTGAAATTCCATTCACCCCTATTCATCTTCATGTTGTCCCACATGAATCTTAGGCTTTCCTCAGATTTTTTCCTTCTTTCTTCTGATTGTTCTTCTCCTACTAGTATTGAGAGATTTCTCTTTAAGCTCACTAATTCTGGTGTCCATTAATTCAATTCTACTCCTTTTCCCTTTCAGTGCATTGCCCATTTATGATATATTAGCATTTATCATCTGGATTTCTGTTTGCAGGTTTTGTATTGTCTCCTATGCTGTATCTATTTTGTTTTGTTTTTTCTGTGGTGCTTATCTGAATTCTTCCTTGTTTTCCTTTACCTTTCTCTGCAACATTTGGATGTACCGCAATATAAGTCTCCTTAATTCCGTGTTAGGTAATTTCAGTGCCTCTTCTTCCTTAAAGACATTTTCCAGCTCTTCCTCTTGGTTGTTTGAGCTATTCTGTATTGTTTTTTCATGTGAACAGAAACTTTCTGCTGTTTTCTAGACATTTTTAATTGTATTTGCATTCAGGTGATGGATGTATGTTGATTTATTCTTAGGTACTCACCAATTGCCTCCTGTTGGGTGTGGTCAGGGAGATGAGCTTCTTTGTTCACTGTTCACATGGTTCAATTCAGAGTGGATTTATCAGATGTTGGTTGCAATCACTGCTCTGGTGTATAGCAGCTGGTATTGGTTCATGCCCAATTGGTGGGGTTGTAGAGGGTATGGCTATGACTTGGCTGTCTGTCTGAAGTTACTGTCTTGTGTCAGGTGAGGCAAGAAGAGAAAACACTCCCACAAGATAGAAGGAGGATAAAGAAACAAAACTAAAAGCAAAAATCAGCAAAACTCAGAAAAAAAAAAAAAAGTATAAAGACAATACAACTGGGAAAAGAGAATAATAAACAAATAAAAAGCAACCAGGAAACAATAGTGGGGAATTAAGAGTAATTCTTTAGCGCTACCTTCACAGCTGTCTGAGAAATTGGTCTGGGTTTGCCTTTCTAATCTATAGCTTTTTTCTTTTGTTTCCCATATTTTTTCTTCTCCTCAAATCTGTTCAGCTGCTTGTTTAAGTGAAAGCTAACCCAGGACTGGGCAGGACCAATTTGGAGCAGAGCCTGCTGACTTCAGCTGTTTCTGTTGTATCCTTTCCCTCCAATTATGTGCCAAGCTGCAGGGTCTGTGCAGGACCTTCCATGGGGATATCTACTCACATAGGTTTCACTTCTGGTTACCAGATAGGAAATGAGTAGAAAGACAAAAAACACAATTGCACCTTTGTATCTGCAAATCACAAGCAGGCCTCTGTAACAGGAATTTCTTGTCTCTCAGTCTACCCACAGCCAGTCAGAATGAGTGCAGTTGGCTGCCCCAAATCAGAAGTCACTTCCTTTCTTGCTTATCTTAAAATTATTTCTCCTGGCAAGCACTCAATCCAGTTATTTATCCCTTTGTCTGAAGCTTAGAATTCTGGGACCATCCTCTGAATCTGTTTTGTTCATTTTTCTGTATCTCTGATGAAGAGGGTCTCCACAGCCTTTCTGCCTAGTCCACCATCCAAGCTTGTGGCATGTGTATATCACAGGCTGTTAATGTTTCCCTCCAGTCTTCATGCTATTCTTCACATAGTCCAGTTTATTGGATTATTTGCTTAGAATTTTGATTAAGTATGGTGAAAGGATACAATCATGATGTATACCTTTTCTGATTTTAAACCACTAAGAATTCCCTGTTCTGCTTGAATGATTGCATCCTGGTCTATGTACAAGTTCTGCATTAGCACAATTAAATGTTTTGGAAGTTCCATTCTTTTAGATGTTACCCATAATTTGTTATGATCTACACATTTGGATACCTTAGCATAGTCCATAAAACACAGGTAATCATCTTTCGTTATTCTCTGTTTTCAGCCAAGATTCATTTGATATCAGCAATGGTATCCCTTGTTTTATATCCTCTTTTGAATCCAGTTTGAATTTTTGGCAGTTCCCTATCAATAGAGGAGTGAGTGCTTCCAGTGTTTTATCTCTTTATTAATACATCTCAATTAGAATTTCATCAATTTATAGAGCTTTGTTATTTTCCAATGCCTTCAGTGTGACTTGGACTTCTTTCTTCAGTATCATTGGCATTGATCATATGCTATCTCCTAAAATGGTTGCGGAGTCCTGGTGCAGCTTCGTAGGATAAGTACTGAACTGCAAGGCCAGTTTGAATCACAAAGTTGTTAGTTCAAACTCACCAGTTGCTCCTAAGAAATACTATAAAGGGTCAGTATGAGTCAGAACCAACTTGACAAAACTTAACAACAAGATGGTTGAATGTTGACCAATTCTTGTTGGTACAAAAATTCTATATTTCTTCCATCTTCTTTAGATATTTCCTATGACATTCAATTTTTGGCTTATAGTATCTTTCAGTATAGTGACTTGAGTCTTGAATTTTTCTTTAGTTCTTTGAACTTTTAAAAATGTTGAACACATTTTCTAACTTTAGGTCTTCGCATATTACATTATAATACTTTATTTTGTCTTCTCAAGCCATCCTTTAAAATCTTCTGTTCAACTCTTTTACTTCATCATCATTTCTTCCATTTGCTGTAGCTACTATTCTATGTTCAAGAGCAAGTTTCAGAGCACTGATATTTTCTTTCTTTTCTATCTTTTTAGTGACATTTCACATTATTCCTTGTGTCTGATGTTTCTCACAACTCTTGTGGTCTTCAGTTTTTATGTTCAATGCATCTCTGAATTCAGGTGGGATAAACTTAAAGGTAAGGAGCTCTGGTAGCGTAGTGGTTACGAATTGGGCTGCGAACCGCAAGGTCAGCAGTTTGAATCTACCAGCTGCTCCACGGGAGAAAGATGAGGCATTCTGCTCCCGTAAAGATTGACAGACTTGGAAACCCTGTGCGGGGTTGCTATGAGTCGAAACCGACTCCACGGCACATAACAACAACAACAACAACAACAACAACAAACTTAAAAGTTGTACTTTGGCTTTCATAGACTTGTTTTAATTATTTTCATGTTCAACTTGAACTTAAATATGGACAATTTGTAGTCTGTTGTATAGTCAGCACTTGTTAAGTACTGTCAGGTCAGTTCTGACTCATAGCAACCCTGTATAGGGCTTCTGAGGAGCGGTTGGTGGGTTTGAACCTAAGACCTTGTGGTTAGCAGTCCAGTGCTTATCCTAGCATCACACGAACACGCCATTGTTGTCATTGTTAAATGTTGTCAAGTCAGCTCTGACCCATAGCAACACTGTGTAGGATTTTCCAAGGAGTGACCTTGCAACTCAAACCAGCTTTACAGTCTAGCATATTAACTCACAGCGTCACACTAGGACTCCATTAGGGGAAGATTATAGAATGTGGAAGTTTTAAAATTCAAACTTACACTTTCTTTTCCTACTTCTGACCGATCTCTGGATTGGGTATTCTTCTAGCCCCTGCATTTTAGTTTTCTCTTTCTCTTATCTGTTCTTTCTATTCCTCATGCACCTTCTCCCAAAACTCTCTTCTTTGTCTTCCACTTCCCCTTCCTAAACACAACCTTCTCACTAGATTATTTTCTTACAATGCCTTCAAATGTAGATAGACATGATTGCATAGCTTTAAATCTTGGTCAAGCTTAGATTTCCATAATGTAAAGATTTCCCAGTATGAAGAAGGATAGAAGTTTATTGAAGCATTTAAGGGTTGTCTTGGGAATTTGTCATTTGGACTCTCAATTTCTATGAATTATTTCATTTCCTTGTGGGATCTAGAGATGCTAGAACTTGGTTTGAAAATGCAGGATAGCTTAATTACCAAAATGATGTTAAAAATTGGACAAAATTTAACTTTGAGTGATATAAAAAGTATAAAAATAGAAAAGATGTCTTAGTAACTACTCCCTTAGATTTTTCTCATAAAAACTGATCCGTTCAAAGGTCCAGTTCTGTAAAAAGTGTATAAACGAATACATCACTTAACCACTTAACCACTCCTCTGAGATTACTGCTCTCAATCAGGGTGAAGATATCATAACTACTCTAACCAAATTCTTTGTTGATGGTTCTAATCCTGAGGTGATATATTTAGCTAGAAAAAAAGAGACAGGCTTTAGTTTCCTAGGAAATCCCTGAGTGGTACAAATGGCTAACATAATCAGCTGCTAACTGATAAGTTGGAGGTTCTAGCTCATTCAGAATGTTCTAATAAGATAGACCTGTTGTTGTTAAGTACAATTAGCAGTCCAGCGATTATCCTATGATGTTCTCTGATTCCCAGGGTTGCCATAATAAGATACCAGAAAGTATGTGACTTACAAAACCAGAAATTTATTTTCTCGCAGTACAGTTCTAGAGACTGCAAATTCAAATCAGATTAGTACATATTCTGATTTCTCTGAGGGTTTAGAGAAAGGCACTGTTTGTTTCATGCTTCCCTTCTAGTTTCTGGTAGCTGCCAGCAATCTTTGGCATTTCTTTGTGGAAAGATCCTTATATGCTGTCTCTCCTTTGTTGTGTGACTCTATTTCTGTGTCTGTCCTCTCTTTTTATAACATCCTAATCTCTGGTAGCGTAGTGGTTACGAATCAGGCTGCGAACCTTAAGGTCAGCGGTTCGAAACTACCAGCCGCTCCGCGGGAGAAAGATGAGGCTTTCTACTCCCGTAAAGATTTACACCCTCGGAAACCCTGTACAGGGTCGCTATGGGTCGGACCCGACTCGATGGCACTTAACAACAACAACAACAATGATATCATTAACTTACCTAATAATATCGGCAAAGAAAGACCTTATTTCCCTAAATAAGATCATATTCACAGGCACAGGGGTTAGCATTTCAACATAAATTTGGGAAGATACAATTCAATCCATTACACTCTGCTCTCTGACTCCTAAAAATGTATGTCTTTATGATGTGTAAAATATATTCTCTGCATCTAGTATCCCCAGGTCTTAACCTATTCCAGCATACACTGGAGTTTAAAATCTTAGCATATTGTGACACTTTGGATATAATCTATTCTGGAGCAAAATTCCTCCAAATCTGTGAGCCTAGAATCCCATTATTTGCTTCCAAAATGCAGTGGTGGTCCTGGTGTGTCACTGTGGGATAATGCTTTGGACTGCAAGATCAGTTTGAACCACAAGATTGGTATGGATCAAACTCACCAGCCACTCCTTGGAAACCCTCTACAGGGTCGCTTTGAGTCAGAACTAACTTGGTGGTTCTTAACAACAACTACAACTAGCATAAATTAAACATTCCCATTTTCAACTATATAAAATCGAAGGGCAGAACTAAACAAGTCTGAAACCAAACAGGGGAAAATCTCATTAGATTTCAATCTTAAATATAATCTTCTGTTCTTCAGGCATCTCTGGGCAATGGACCTACCTTCTAGCCTCTGGGTGCAGGCTCCATGCTCTGGATTTTGGGCAGAGGAATCATGGCTCTGGGAATCAGTCCTGCTTTCCAGGCCCACCAAATGTTGGCCTCACTTCCTTATGCTGGGATGGTGGCCTTTTGTTTCCAGTCCATTAGTCCAGTAGTGTCACCCTTACAGACCAAGGAGGTGCTGTTCTCCCTGCCCACAGATGAGAAATAGACATATACCTACATCTCTAAGTGGAGAACTTGACCTCCTAATCTACCACTGTGATGACCCATCCCCTGTAACTAACTTGGTGCTCCTTCCCTTTAGAACAAATTTGGTGATTCAATCCTTTGAATGGAGGAACTATGTGCCCCTCTGCCAGCAGTTCCACTGGTCTCTGAAATTCTCCTTGATTATCTTCTTTTCTTAGAAGACAGCAGACACTTGTAGCTAAGTACTTACATTGTCCCATTTCCCGCCTGTAGAATCCCAGGATTCAGACAGCTTTCTTATTTTTCATTCCATTTTTGTCTCCTTCACTGTAAACTGAGAACATTTCTATGAAGAATGTTGATTGAATCTATAGGTGATATATTTAATCATTTTAGCAAATGGTTGTTTATCCACACACTTGATATCTTCTCCAGAGCATTCTTTCTTAAATTTTACAACCAAATTTTCTATTTATCTCTTTCCTCTCATACTATACTATAATCAGCAAGGAAAAATCAGACTGCCCCTTCAAGATCTTGCTTAGAAATCTCCCCAGCCAAATATCCAAGTTTATCACTTACAAGTTCTACTTTCCACAAAACATTTTTATACAATTCATCTAACTTCCTTGCCATTTTATAATAAGGGTATCTTTATTTTATAGTTTTCAATAGCATGCTTGTCATTTCATTTTAAGACCTCACCAGAAAAGAATTTAACATAATATTTCTAGCAACATTTTGTTCATGACAACAGAATTGTCCAGAGCTCTTTTAGGTCATTATCAGAAATATTTGTTAAATCCATAATTCTACCAACAGTCATTTCAAGGCAATCTAGGCTCTTACTATCAAGTGACTCAAAACTTGCCTAGCTTCTAACCATTATTCAATCCCAAAGTCCATTCCAATTCTTGGTACCAAGCTCTGTCTTATTTTGCTTGGGCTGCCATAAACTAATACTACAAAGTGGGAAACTTTTAAAAATATGGATTTTCTCAAAATTCTGGAGACTAGAATTCTAAATCATAGTTTCAGCTATGTTAATTCCTTTGGAGAGGAACTATTCCTTTCATCTGTCTTGGCTTCTCGTGGCTGTTGGCAATCCTTGATATTGTCCTATTCTAGATATATTTCCACATGCTATCTTTTTCCTGTGTATGCTTCCATTTCCATATCTATTCTTCTCATTTATAAAACCATTTAGACTGGCTTAAGTTTAGGATGCACCCTACACCACTATAACTTAATTAATGTTGTTGTTGTCAGGTGCCATTGAGTTGCAACCGACTCACAGTGACCCCATGCACAGCAGAACAAAACAATGTCTGATCCTGGGCCAACCTCACTACCGCTGCCACACTTGACACCTGGCTGATCCATCTCATAGGGGGTCTTCCTCTCTTTCTCTGACCCTCCATCTTACCCAGCATGACATCCTTCTCCAGCGACTGTTCTTTCCTGACAATATGTCCAAAGTGTGAGAGACAAAGCTCAGTCATCCTGGCCTCCAAGGAGCACTCTGGCTGCACTT
>NW_006408551.1:24258158-24279173 GCF_000296735.1 Chrysochloris asiatica | reverse complement strand
GAGGGGTTGAAAATATCATGGCTTGGATCAGGCCCACCTTTGTCCTCAGACTGACGTCTTTGTTCTTGACTACTTTAAAGAGGTCTTGTGTAGCAAATTTGCCTAATGCAATGTGTCATTTGATTTCTTGACTGCTGCTTCTCTGGGCATTGATTGTGGATCCAACAAAATGAAATTTTGGACAATTTTAATCTTTTCTTTGTTTATCATGATGTCTATTGTTCTAGTTGTAAGGATTTTAAAATTGGTTATCTTGAGGTAGTCCATACTGAAGATTCTTGGATTTGATTTTTCTCAGTAAATATTTAAGCATTCTTTGATTTCGGCAAGCAGTTTTGTATCATCTGCATACCAAAGGTTGTTAACACAGTTTCCTTAAATTCTGATGCCACATTTTTCTTCATATAATCCAGATCCTTGGTTTATTTGCTCAGCATACAGGTTGAATAAATATGATAAAAATATACAACATGGACACATGCATTTCTTGATTTTGAAACATTCAGTAAGTATCTCCTTGGTTTGTTATAATGACTGCCTATTGGTCTATGTACAGCCAAAGTTAAAGGATAGTTTACCTCATAGCAAAAGCTCACCTTCCTTGTTTATGTGCAATGAAAGCTGTGCAGTTAAAGTAGCCACAAATTTAATTGAGGCTTCTTCTGATTTAATCTTAGACTCTTCGCTTAACCTTATGGTCCCTAGGCTCTTCACTTAACCTCACTTGACTGAAAATATACAGTGTTTACCTGCTTTTACACTGACATCATATGAAGTCTTTCTCCTTTTGTCCACACACCTTATTACACATCATTGGAGCTCCTAACATGATTATGGTCTAGATTTAGAACTATTTGTAGTTGGAGTCTATTTGAGAAGAGAACAGAGAGGTTATCAAGATGGGTTTGCAATCACAATCTACTCAAACCTACCTGAATATTATCCTTTCTCAGAGGCCAAATCTGTTTATTTGTTTGTGTAAATCTGTATATGTTGCAGAAACTGTAACACTTAGTAATGCTTGTCAGTTAGGTAGAAATATGAAATGAACTGTCTGTACAAATGGCCAATATATTTTCAAGGTGGTCCATGATTTTCATATGCTTTGGAAGCAACATTGATTCTTAATTGAATCTGGTACTGCAATTAAACATGACAGTTACATAAAAATTCTATTAAAAGTTTTGCTTCTTCCTAAGGAACTGGCTATAATTAAATTTGAGTGTCATACAAAGAAGCAAACTCAAGAATAAAGGTTAATGTTTTAGCAGATTACTATACTAAAGGAGCTAATTTAGCACCTTGAGAATTGCAACAAATCCAAAAGTCAATGCCAAAACGAATTCCTGACTACTCTCATTAGGTCTTGAGTTAAGTCAAGTATCAAGCAATTGATTCTGAAAAAATACATTGGAAAAAATCAAATTGATTATTATCATGACACAAAAATCTGACCCAAGATGGTAAAAGAGAGCCTCATAAGAACATTACATGCTATGACTCTCCTCCTCCCTGGAAAAGAAAACTTAATAACTATCATATATCAGGAGTCCTGGTGTGGCACCATGGGTTAATGCATGGCACTGCAAGGTCAGTTTGAGCTACAAGGCTAGCAGTTCAAGCTCACCACAGTTCATGCCCTGTGGAAACCCTGTACAGTGTCGCTATGAGTCAGAGCTGACTCCATGTCACTTAACAACAACATCATATATCAGCTTCATTATATTACAGAGGATATCTTTGCTGCATATCCCATCAAACCCACAATCTTGGGAAAATAGTAAAGGTGGGATATGTTGTGGGATATACATACATGTAAAATTTTAGCTCCTTTGAAATCTGTGTACAAATGGATTCCACTCTTATTCAAAATGTTTTTCATAGCTTGTCATGATCCACACAGTTGAAATTGTCAATAAAGCATAAGTTAACATCTTCTTGGTATTCTTGCTTTCAGCCAAGATCCATCTGATGTCAGCAATGATATATTTAGTTCCACATCCTCTTCTGAATCTGGCTTGAATTGCTGGTAGTTCCCTGGAGGTGGACTGTTGCAATAGTTTTTAAATTTTCTTGAGCAAACTTTTGCTTACATGTGATATTAATGATATTGTTCGAGGATTCCCACATTCCTTTGGGTCATCTTTCTTTGAAATGGGCACAAATATAGATCTTTTCCAATTGGTTTGCCAGGAAGCTGTCTTTCAAATTTTTTGACATAGATGAGGGAGCATCTCCAAGGCTGCGTCAGTTTGTTGAAAGATTCCAATTTGCATTTCATCAGTTCCTGGAATCTGTCTTTTGTCAGTGTCTTCAGTGCAGTTTGGACTTCTTCCTTCAGTACCATCAGTTCTTTATCATATGTTACTTCTTGAAATGACTGAACATCAATAATTTATTTTTGGTTCTGTGACTCTTCCTTCAATCTTCTTTTCATGCTTTCTGCATCAATTAACATTTTGCCCATTTTTGTGACTTATAGTGATCCTGTATAGGATTTCCAAAAAGCAGCTGGTGAGTTTGAACTTTCAACCTTGTGGTTAGAAATCCTGTGCTTATAGTGCCACAACTGGATTCCATTTTGTCCATAAAATCCTTCAATATTGCTAATGGAGGCTTGGATTTTTTCTTCAGGTCTTTCAGCTTGAGAAACTCTGAGCGAGTTCTTCCCTTTTGGTTTTCTAATTCCAGGTCTTTTCACATTTTGCTATAATATTTGACTTTGTCTTTTAGAGCTGCACTTCAAAATTTTTTGTTCAGCTTTTTTACTTTCTCATTTCTTCCAGTTACATTGGCTTCTCTATGCTTCTGTCTTCTTAATGACCTTTTGCTTTCTTCATGCATGATGTTCTTGAAGTCATCCCACAGCATTTCTGGTTTTCGATCATTAGCGTCTAATGCATCAATTCTGTCCTTGAAATTGTCTCTATTCAGGGGAGATATATTCAAGGTCATATTTTGGCTTCCATTGGCTTGTTTTAATTTTTTTTCAGCTTCAGCCTGAACTTTCAGATGAGTAGTTGATAGTGTGTTCTACTGTCAGTCTCTAGTCTTGTTTTGACTGTTGATATTGATGTTTTTCCACAAATTTAGTCAATTTGATTCCTGTGTATTTCATCTGGTGAGGTTTACATGTGTAGTTGACTTTTATATTGTTAAAGAAGGGTATCTGAAATGAACAAATCATTGTTCTTGTAAAATTCTACCATGAGATCCCCAATATAATTTCTATCACCAAGGCCATATTTTTCAATTAGTGAGCACTCATCTTTGTTTCCATCTTTTCATTCAATCATCAGTAATTATCAATGTATTTTGATTACATGTTTGATCAGTTTCAGACTGAAGATATTGATAGAATTCAATTTCATCATCACTAGCTTTAGTGGTTGGTACCAAATTTTGGGTAATAGTGGAATTAACTGGTCTTCCTTATAGATGTATGGATATTATCCTATCATAGATAGCACTGTACTTCAAGAAAGATTTTGTAATTTTCTTTTGGATGATGAATGTGATGCCATTCTTATTCAATTTGTCATTCCTAACATAGTAAATTATATGATTATTTGATTCAAAATATCCAGTACCAGTCCATTTCAACTCATTAATGCCTAAAATATCCATCTATATGTATTCCATTTTATTTTTGACAGCTTTCATTTTTTTCTAGATTCATATTTTGTATATTCCATGTTCTGATTATTAATAATGTTTGCAGCTGTTTCTCCTCATTTTGAGTTGTGTCCCATGTTGTTGTTAAGTGCCGTCGAGTTGGTTCTGACCCATAGAGACCCTGAACAGGGTTTCTGAGGCTGTAAATCTTTATGGGAGCAGAAAGCCTCATCTTTCTCCCGCAGAGCAGCTGGTAGTTTCAAACTGCTGACCTTGTGGTTCGCAGCCCGATTTGTAACCACTATGCTACCTAAAATCTTGTTTCCATTCACATCACTATGGTCAACTTTATTTCAGGAGACAACTCTTCAATAATAGTTGTATTCTGACTGCCTTCCAACCTGAAAAGTTCATCTTCCAGCATTATATCTGGCAGTGTTCTGCTGCTATTCATGCTGTTTTTATCTTTTAGCACTAGATCTTAGAATGCTCCTCTGCTATTCATAAGGTTTTCTGTGGCTAAATATTCAGAAGTAGTCTGGATCAACTATCAACTCATGGAAGCAGCAGTCAAGAAATCAAACAACGTATTGCGTTAGAAAAATCTGCTGCACAAGACTTTTTTAAAGTGTTGGAGAACAAAGATGTCAGCTTGAGGATTAAGGTGTGCCTGACTCAAGCTATGGTATTTTCAATAATCTCATATGCATGTGAAAGCTGGACAGTGAATAAGGAAGACCGTAGAAGAATTGATGCTTTTGAGTTACGGTGTTGGAGGAGAATATTGAAAGTGCTATGGGCTGCCTAAAGAACCAATAGATCCATTTTGGAATAAGTGCAGCCAGAGTGTTCCTTGGAGACCAAGATGGCCAAACTTTGTCTCTCATACTTGGGACATATTGACAGGAGGGAGCAATCGCTGGAGAAGGATATCATGTTTGGTAAGGTGGAGGGTCAGAGAAAAAGAGGAAGACTCCCAATGAGATGAATTGACCAAATGACAGCATTGATGGACTCAAGCATGGCAACAGTAGTGAGGTTGGCCCAGGATCCAGGCAGTGTTTCATTCTGCTGTGCATAGGGTCGCTATGGGTCAGTACTGACTCGATGGCACCTAACAACAACAACAATATCAGGTACTCAGGTATCACATTTCTGAGAAAAAAAAAGGGAAGTGAAGGGGATTAAATGTGAAGAGCAAAGAGAGAGAGAATAAAACTTCTTCCTTATCCTGTCCTTCCAATTCCCACTCCATTACCTAAGCAGGGGAAAGAAGAGAGTGGAGAAGGAGTAATAAAATTATATAATTGTATATTTGTAAATTCATGATAGATGGGTATTTTCCACCCTTTATTTTGCCTACTGTTCTTGGAATCTGCTCTATATGAACTGCAGCCAACAATTCTCTTGACCATCTTCCATTGGATTTTACCAGGACATGGCGCTGGCAAAAGACCTGGAGAAAAAAAATTAAGCCAGGGTTTTTATTCCCCCACACCTTCCCAGCCATGTTTCTAAACTGAAGGATACTGAGCCTCTCAGATTGTTCTTTCCAATAATCTGTTTCTTTGGTTTTTAGAATCGTTCCCTTTTTCTCATCTATTCAGGTAGGGGTTTATGGTGGTGATAAGTTCCATTCTAACCTCTGCCTACACCTTTGTAAACAGTTCTTTCATGAAATATCCTTAAATTATCCTATTTGAAAATTCCATTTGATTTCTGCCAGTATTTTGACTGACCAATTTTGGGAGCGAAGAGCTCTAAACCCTGTTTTTATGAAGTCCATGGAAGCAGAAGTGTAGACAGCCTCATAGAACTTTAAAAGCACCAAAGCAGCTCATTTATATCGTGTAAACAGTAGAGTGAGAGGGACTGAGAGAAAGGAAAGAGGGTTATCACATAGAGGTTATGAGCTTTAAATTTGGAGTCAGACAGCCTGAGTTAGGAAAGTTGTAATTAGACACCTTTACCTTTATGCCTCATTTTCTTCATTTAGTGTACATGCTTCATAAGACAGCAATCAAGATGAAATGAGATAATCTTGCAAAAAACAATGGTTCTTGTGACTTTGTAATGAATTAATAAATATAACCACCATAAGATTCTGATTGATTCAGAGGATTTCTGAGTAGACAGATGACACCAAGAGTGAATATTTCCCACTTGAAGCACCTGGTCACTCAAACCATTGTTCTACTATTCTAATGGAGAACTATTCTAATGGAGACCAAACTTCCAGGATAAAAGAAGAAAAACCTTACACTAACTGAATTTATTTCCCACTTATGAAAGACCCCTGGTGATAGTGTGACTTAGGCATTGGATTGTTGACCATGAGGCAGTTTGACTCCATCAGCTTCTCCATAGGAGAAAGAGGAAGATATCTGCTCATATAAATACATACAGTCTTAGAAACCCTGAACACTGTCACTATGAGTCAGAATCAACTTTATGGCAGTGGGTTTATGATAGAAGAACATCTCAACAAAAAAGAAAGAAAGTTCTATTTCTTTCATATCTCAAGTTACTTGAATATTTAGCTAGTCATCACACAGGGCAATATCTTGCCAGCCTATACCCTTTAAAAGAAAGTCTCCAACTAGGCAGGTAGAGCGAGTACTACAAAAGAGGAAAGCCCTGATAATGTCTGGGATGTGAGGACTTAGATTTGAACTGTACCGCTTTACTCAATAGCCTCCACTTGGCCTTAAAATTGATGACTACTGCCTTCTCATGCCTTCTCATTCTTACTTTTTTACCAGGCCCTTCCTGTTGACTCAGAAGCAACCACTGACTCTTTCCTGGCCTCCAAGACTGTCTCCCTGTCCTCCTTAAGGTCTAATTTATCTCCTCTGCAACCTGATAGATTGAAGTCATAAATGTTCTGACACATGCATGATCCACAATAATAGCCCTCTACTGACTGTGGCCTAGTACCAGGAGGCCCCAACCTTCATGAGTAATCATCAAGAATCACTGGAGGAACTTTACACAATTGTGGATGCCTGGAGCCTATCCCAAACCTGTGAACTGAGAGTTTTCTAAGTAGAGAAAAACAGGAATGGGAAGAAGAGGGTTAGAAAACTACATATAAATGAAGCTCCACAGCTGATTCCAATAATGAATCAGGTATGACGCACATTGAAGATTAGTTTTTTGATGTTGAGGTATTTTAATTCCTAGCATGTCTTGATCTAGGGATGTTTGACTTCAAATACACTTAGATTCTACTATTTGCTTTTTGCTTTGCCAACATCATTGATAGTTCAGACTGTACAGATTGATCAAAAATATGCTGAAGAGTTAGATCTTCAATACAGAGAAATTTCAGATAACAGAATAACTTTAAATTAGCTGAGGGGAGTTGATGAATTAGTTTCCTAATGAATTAATTAAAATAAAAGTAAGTTCAAACTTGTTGTTGATGTTGTTAAGTACTGTGCAGTCGGCTCCGACTCACAGTGACCCTGTACAGGGTTTCTGAGGCTGTAAATCTTTACGGGAGCAGAAAGCTTCCTGTTTCTCCCATAGAACAGCTGGTAGTTTTGAACTGCCGACCTTGAGGTTAGCAGCCTGATTCGTAACCACTACGCTACCCTGAGGTGCTGTTGAGTTGGTTCTGCTCATGGTGAGTAACCTTATGCACAACAGAACTAAATGCTGCCTGGTCCTGTGCCAGTTTTATAATCATCATTACTCTGGAACCCATTGCTGCTGCCACTGTGCCAGTCCATCTCGTTGGGGGTCTCCTTTGTTATCCCCTCTCCCTCCATTTCACCAAGCATAATGCCCTTCTCCAGGGACTGGTCCCTTCTGAAAATATGTCCGAAGTATGAGAGATGAACTCTTGCCATCTTGGCTTCTAAGGAACATTCTAGTTGTACTTCCCTCAACGTGGGTAGTCAATATTCTTTAATGTTTAATATTCTTCTCCAACACCATACTTTGTTGTTGTTGTGAAGTGTCATCAAGTTGGTTCTGACTCATACTGACCCTGTATAGGGTTTCCAAGGACTGTTGGTGAGTTTGAACCACCAACCTTGTGGTTCAAACCGACCTTGTAGTCCAGTGCTTTATCCTATAGTACCAAACCTAGTCCTTTATTCAATTCACACTATATGTTATCAGTAATAAGAATGATAGTACAGAAGAAAATAGCAACAGTTAAAATTGCACATGGTAAAATTTGTTCGAGATAAAAATCCTACTGAAGAATTATGCTTTATGCTCACACTGAAACATGTGAAAATTGAACAGGGAAAAAATTAAGCTTGGCAGGAATAATCAACACTAGATAAAACTGCCAACAACTAAATTGGCACATGTTAAAATTTATTATTGTTTAAACATTGAAAGAAGAATTCAATTTTTAACTCAGCTGAGATTTGAAAAATTTGACCTAAGACAACTGGATTCTGTACAATGGCCATAAAAGAAAACCTCCAATTGCAGAAACTATAATCAGTAAAAATTTGATTCAAACCCCCCCAAAAACCTCATAGAATAAAATTTTCATTTAAACTTTATGTGGAAAATAATTGATTCCAATGAAAATAATTTCAGTAAATTAAAATCAAAATGGAACAAAAATGAGAAATGTCTTGGAATAAGAATTTTATCACGGAGTTAGAGTAGCTTAAATAGGAGTCTCTGAGTTGTACAAATAGTTAATGGACTCACTTGCTAATTGAAAGGTCAGTAGTTCAAGTCCATCCATAGTGTTTCAGAAGAAAGTCCTGGCTATCTACTTCTGGAAAATCACCCATTGAAAACCCCACAGAGCATAGTTGTATTCTGATACACATGGGGTTAACATGAATAGGAACTGATATGATGGCAAGTGACTTTTTAAAATTTTTTTATAAAAGGTACCCAGAACATATTCTCCTGGTGAATATTTACCCATGTAAGTATAATTCTGATGTAAAGTTTTTCTAATTCTGAATATGAATGTCAAAAATTTCTCAGGTCAAGCTTAAATGAAATATCCAGAACAGGAAAATGCATAGAGACCAAAATTCAGTTTTGGCTACTGGGGCAGGGGAAACAGGAAAGAAATGGAGAAGTATTGATTTAAGAGGTTTTGCTAGAAGGAAATTGAAAAATTGGGAAATGGATATTGGTGGTTGTTGTATAACATGGTGATGTAATGTCTGTCATTGCATTTTACATGTAAAAATGATGGAAATGTTATGCTACATATCTACCACATTAAATAAAGAAAAAAACCCAAAAAACTATTCTCAAGTCAGCATGACCACAAGTCAAAATGACTTGATCAGAACTTCATGAACTCAATTATATATTGTGGAATATCAATAAAGGTGTGATAAGGAAAAGTCTGGTACATGGGTAAACCCAGGCAGACATTCATTGCCTACCACATTAAGACAAACTTTGTCTAATTTGCCTAAAGAATCCTTCAATCTTTCAAGTCAAGGCTTGAAGTTTTTCTTCAGTTCCCTCAGTTTGGGAAATGCTGAACATGTTCTTCCCTTTTGGTTTTCCAATTCCAGGGCTATGCTTGACTTTGTCTTCTTGAACTGCCCTTTGACATTTCTGCTTCCTCATTTCTTCCATTTGCTTTAGCATCTCTAGTTTCAGAGTCTTTTTTGATATCCATTTGGTCTTTTCCTTTTTTCTTGTCTTCTTAATGACCTTTGTTTTATTCATGTATGATGTTCTTGATGCCATCTCACAACACTTTTGGTCTTCAGTTATTAGTGTCTAATGCTTCAAATCTGTTCTTGAGATTATCTCTAAATTCAGGTGGGTTATGTTCAAGATCAGGGTTCCTGGTGTGGCACTGTGGGTTAATGCAATGGACTATAAAATTGGTTATATGTGGTCACAATTAGTCGGAACCTTCTTGGTGGCACTTAACAACAACACCAATGTTCAAGATCATATGTTGGCTCTCATGGACTTATTTTAATTTTCTGCAGCTCTGAACTTGCATGTGAGCAATTGGTGGTTTGTTCCACCATCTGCCCCTGACCTTTTGGCTGATGATAACAAGTTTCTCCATTGTCTCTTCCCATAGATGTGATCAATTTTATTCCTGTGTATTGCATTTGGTGAGGTTCACTTGTATAGTCAGAGTCCTGGTGTGGCACTGTGGGTTAATGCGCCAGACTGCAAAGCCATTTGAACTGCAAGGTCGGTGGTTCAAGCTCACCAGTCACTCCTCAGAAATCCTGTATAGGGTCGCTACGGGTCGGATCCGACTCTATGGCACTTAACAAAAATAACAACAACTTGTATAGTCATCTTTTATGTTGTTGAAAACTGATATTTGCAATGAAGAAGTAATTTAGTTTTGAAAAATTCTTTAATGCAATTTCCAGCATTGTTTCTCTCACTAAGGTGATATTTTCTAGCTACTGATCCAACTTCTTTTTGTTTTCAACTTTTGAGTTCCAATCAAGATGCAATTATCTGTGCCACTTGATTGCATGTTTGAATAATTTCAGAATATAGAAGTTGAAAGAATTCTTCAGGTTCATCTTAACTGACTTTAGTGGTTGATGTGCAAATTTGAATAACAGTTGCATTAATTGGTCTTCTTTGAAGGTATGTGGATATTATTCTATCAGACAGCATTATACTTGGAGATAGATTTTGAAATGCTCTTTTTGATGATGAATGTGGTGCCATTCATTTTCAATTTTTTGGTTTCCAGCATAGTAAGCCATATGATTATCTGATTCAGAATGGCCAGTACCAGTCCATTTTAGCTCACTAATAGTGGTTACTAATCGGGCAGCGAACCACAAGGTCAGCAGTTTGAAACTACCAGCTGTTCCGCGGGAGAAAGATGAAGCTTTCTGCTCCCGTGAAGATTTACAGCCTCGGAAACCCTGTAGAGGGTCGCTATGAGTCAGAACCGATTCCACAGCACATAACAACAACAACAACTACAATGCCTAGGATATCGATATTTATGTTTCATTTCATTTTTGATGACTTTCAATTTTCCTAGATTAATACTTTTTACATTTCATGCTGTGATTGTAAATGGATGTTGCAGCTGTTTCTTCCCATTTTGAATTTGTCCCATAAGGAAATGAATGTCCTAAAAGCTTTGCTCCATTCACATCATTAAGGTCAGCTCTACTTTGAAGAGGTAGTCATTCCCCAGTTATATTTTGAGCACCTTCCAACCAGATGGGCTCATCTCCCATTACTGTATCTGATGATGCTTTGCTGCTCTTCACAAGGATTACAGTTGTTAACCATTGAGAAGTGGTCTGCTTCACCTTCTTCCAAGTCTCCCTTAATCTGTAAGATCTGATGAAATCTGTCTACCATCGGTAACCTTGCTGGTATTTAAAATATCAGCGACATAGCTTCCAGGTTCACACAAACCACCTCAGTATATGACAAGCTAACAGACGAGTGATAGAAAAAATAAATTAGTGATTGCCTAACACGGGAGCAAGATGAGGCTTTCTGCTCCTGTAAAGATTTACAATCTCAGAAACCCTCTACATGGTCTCTATATGTCAGAACTGACTCCATGGCACATAACAGCAACAACAAAATGCTTAGAGGTGCATCCTGGTGTGGCACTGTAGGATAAGCACTCAACCACAAGGTTGGGTTGAACTGCAAGGTCGGTGGTTCAAACTTATTAGCCACTCCTTGGAAACCCTATACAGGGTCACTATGGGTTGGAATTGACTCAACAACACTTAACAAAAACAATGCTCAGAGAGAGTCCTGGTATGGCATAAAGCACTGGACTGCAAGGTTGGTTTGAACCACAAGGTGGCAGTTCAAACTCACCAGCTCCTCCTGGAAACCTTATACCAGGTCACTATGAGTTGGAACCGACTTGGACTTGATAGCACTTAACAATGACAACAAATTCTCAGAAGGGAGGAGCACTGGTGACACAGTCATTAAAGTACTCTGCTGCTAAGCAACAGATTAGTGGTTGACTCCCATTGTTCAAAGAAGGGTTTGGCAGTCTGCTTAAGTATAGATTTACAGCCTCTGTCACTGTGCATCAGAACTGACTGGATGCAGTGGGTTTTTACTGTTTTATTAAAGCTTGAAGTTATGGGGACTGACTGCCAGTGGGTACCAGTTGCTTTTGGGGCTGATAAAAATGCCCTAAACTTGATTGTGATGCAGTGCACAAATCTGTAAACATACTTAAAACCAGTGAATTGTGTACTTCAAGTGGGTGAATTCTATGGTTTGTTAAAGCTATTATTATTATTTTTTTTTTTTAAGGAAAAGTCCTATAATTGAAGTTATATTCTAACTGCTAATAGTTAAGGCCTTGACAAGTCATCTAATCTCTCTTGATTTTGGTCTTCTCCTCTGTAATATTCAAAAGAAAATAAAAACATATAAGATGCTGGAAAAATAAATGAAGGAATGTATATGGAAATACTAACACAAGTACAGAATTCATGATAAACTAGTTTCCATTAAGTGAACTCTAACTCATGGTACATCCACAGTTAAAGCTATTGTTGTGTGCCAAGGGGTTGGTTCCAACTCATACCAACCCTACATACGGTTTCTGAGAGAAAATGGTGGGTTTGAACTGCTGGCCTTGTAGTTCCCAGGCCAGTGTTTATCCTACAGTGCAACTTCAGGGCTCAAAGAGCACTAACTGTGCAACCAGATCCATGGTCTCCTTTCCATGGTCCAGAATTATCAGGGAATTTGTTGCCAGCAGGGACAACATTTTCCATGGTTCCTTACTTCTAGTTAGGTCATTGACTAGTTCTGACCAATGATATTAACACAGGAGTGATATATGTAGCCAAAGTGTATAACCATCAGATATGTCTTCTGCACCCTCTCCCCTCCATTCTGGATGACGAGGTATCAACAGGAAGGATAGAGACATATGATAAATAGGTCCAAGTCTTTAAATCTTTGTGCAGAAAAGACCCAACTGAAGAGTGAGTGCACATACATTGAATATTTAAACATGATGAATAGCACCAGAATACTGTCCAATATAGTGCCCAAAGATGAGCCCTTCAGGTGGTAAGGCACTCAAAAGATGACTGAGGAAGAAATGCTACCTCAAAGTTGAGTTGACTGTTATGTAAATGGAATAAAGCTTTGGGGCTTTCACTTACTAATGGAACACAACTCAAAATATGGAGAAAGAGCTGCAAACATCCATTGATAGTTAGAACAAATAATGTACAAAGTATGAATCAAGGAAAACTGGAAGTTACAAAAAATTAAATGAAGCACATAAAGATCGATATCCTAGGCATTAGTGAGTTGAAATGGACTGGTACTGGCCATTTGAATCTGACAATCATGATTTACTATGCTGGGATTGACAAGTTGAAGAACAATGGCATCACATTCATCATCAAAAACAACATTTCAAGATCTATCTTAAAGTATAATACTGTCTGTGATAGGGTAATGTCCATATACCTATGGGGCAAGGTAGTTAATACCAATATTATTCAAATTTACACACCAACCACTGAAGTCAGTAATGATGAAATTGCAGAATTCTACCAACTTCTTCATCCTTGAATTGATCAAACATGCAATCAAGATCTATTATCATTACTGATGATTGGAATGCAAAGTTTGGAAACAAAGATGAAGGATCAGTCATTGGAAAATATGACCTTGGTGATAGAAAAAATGTTGGCGATCACATGATAGAATTTTTGAAGACCAATGACTTAGTCATTGCAAATATCGTTTTTAAACAACATAAAATATGACTATACACATGGACAGCAAGTGGAATAAACTGAAATCAAATTGACTATATCTGTAGAAACAGATAGTGGAAAAGCCCATATCATCAGCCAAAACAAGGCCAGGAGCAGACTGTGGGACAGACCATCAATTACTCCTATGTAAGTTCAGGTTGAAGTTGTAGAAAATTAAAACAAGTCCATGAGAAGCAAAATATGACCTTGAACAGATCCCACCTGAATGTAGAGACCATCTCAAGAACAGATTAGATACATTAGACACTAATGACTGAAAACCAGATGAGTTTGCATACAGAAAGAAAGCAAAAGACAATTAAGAAGACAAGAAAGAAGGAAAAGACCAAAACAGATGTCCAAAGAGCCTCTGAAATTTGTCCTCCAGTGTAGAGATGTTAAACAAATGGAAGAAATTAGGAGTTAAAAGAGCTAAATAGAAATTTTCAAAGGCAACTTGAGAAGACAAAGTCAGATATTATAATGAAATGTGCAAAAGCTTGGAATTAGAAAAACAAAAGGGAAGAACACACTCAGCATTTCTAAAGCTAAAAGAATTTGAAGAATAAATTTCAAGCCTAGACTTGTGGCATTGAAGGATTCTATGGACAAAATAATGAATGATGCAGAAAGTATCAAAAGAAGATGGGAGGAATATACAGAGTCACTGCACCAAAATAAATGATCAATGTCTAACCATTTTGAGAGGTAGCATATGTTCAAGAATCAATAGTACAGAAGGAAGAATTCCAGGGTATATTGAAGGCATTGGCAAAGAATGAGGCACTGGGAATTGATGGAATACAAATTGAAATCTTTCAACACACTGTTACATCAGTGGAGGCACTCAACTTACCTATGCCAAGGAACTTGGAAGACAGCTATTTGGTGAACTGATTGGAAAAGATTCATATTTTTGTCCATTTCAAAGAGAGGTGACCCAACAGAATGCAAAAATCATCAGACAATATCATTAATGTCACATGCAAGTAAGATTTTGCTAAAGAAAATTTAAAAACGGTTACAATAGTACATTAACAGGGAACTGCCAGAGGTTGAAGCTGGACTCAGATGAAGATGTGAAATGAGGGATGTCGTTGCTGACACCCATTTATTGACTATGCAAAGGCTTTCAACTATATGGATCATGACAAGCTATGGCAAACATTCCAGAGAATGAGTATTCCAGAATATTTAATTTGCTCATGAGGAACCTGTATATAGACTAAGAGGCAATCGTTCAAACAGAACAAGGGGGACACTGAATGGTTTAAAATCTAGAAAGTTGTGTGTCAGGGTTATATTACTTTACCATACTTATTCAATATGTATGCTGAGCAAGTAATCTGAGGAGCTGGATTATATGAAGAAGAATGTGATATCAGGATTGGAGGAAGAATCATTAACAACCTGTGATATGAAGATGATACAATCTTGCTTACTGAAAGTGAAGAGGACTTAAAATACTTTTTTATGAAAATAAAAGACCACAGTCTTCAGTATGGTGGGGCTCCTAAGTGTAAAGAACTAAAGTTCTTGCCATCTGACCAATAAATGACATAATGATAAATGGAGAAAAGATTGAATTGTCAAAGACTTCATTTTGCTTTGATCCACCATCAACACTCAAGAAAGCAGCAGTTAAGAAATCAGTGACATATTGCATGAGCCAGATCTGCTCCACAAGATCTCTTTAAAGTGTTCAACAGCAAAGGTGTTGATTTGAGAACTAAGATGCACCATGGCATTTTCAACAGCCTTATATACATGTGAAAGTTGGACGATGAAAAAGGAAGACAGTAGAAGCATTTATTAATTTGGGTTATGTATTTGGAAAAGAATAGTAAAAGTACTATGGATTGCCAGAAGAACAAATGAACCTTTGTTGGAAGAAGTACAGCCAGAATGCTCCATAGAAGCCAGGATGTCCAGACTTCATCACTCACACTTCAGACATATTATCAAGAGGGACTAGTCCCTGGAGAAGGACATCAAGTTTGGTAAAATGGAGGGTCAGTGTAAAAGCGGATAACCCACAACGAGATGAATTTACACTGTGGCAACTGCCATGAGCTCAAATGTAACAATGATTTTGAGGTTGGTGCAGGACCAGACAGTGTTTTGCATCATGTTGCTATGAGTCAGAACAGACTAGACGGCACCTAACAACAACAACAGTGAACTGGTAATCTCAGTGAGAAATATGCTTCAATGTCATTGAGACAATTATACTTAGAATTTTTTTTGTTGTAGCAGTTGGTGTTACCCTCACTAACAAAAAGTTTATGTACATACTCGATACATTTTCCAAAAAATAAATAAATAAAAATAAAGATATTTTTGTCAATTGATAGCACTTTCTGAGTTTCAAAATGGAAGGCAGTCGAGACTGAGACGAAGGCAAACATGGAAACCTGAGGGAGGGCACAGAGTCACACTGCTTATTACTGAACTGGAAATGGGAGAAGATCAGGTATGTTCAAGGAATAACAAGATCAATGGGGCTGGAACAGGCAAAGCAAGGGGGAGAGTGACCGGGAAGAGGACAGGTAAGGGAGTATTAAGGAAGGAGTTGTGTCCCCCAAAATATTTGTTGCAATTCTAATCTTTGTGCCTGTAAATTTGATTGTCTGGGAATAGAGATTTTCTTTTGTTATATTAACGAAATCATAGCAAGAGTGACTATGAGTCAGAACTGACTTGATGGCATTTAACAACAGCAACCAAGAGTAGGTGATGGTGGTGGTGATGTGCCATGGATTTGGTTCCAACTTCCCTTGTAGGGTTTCCAAGGCTGTAAATGTTTATGGGAGCAGAAAGCCTCATCTTTCTCCTGCGGAACAGCTGGTAGTTTCGAACTGCTAAAGTTTAGGTTAGCAGCCCAACTTGTAACCACTGTGCAACCAGAGCTCCTTTGGTAGATCTCAAACATAATCACTTCTAAATGATGTGTTGTAAAAGAATAGAGTAGACAGAGACACACAGTAGGGAGGGTAGATTATATAAATGGCAGGGATCGACAGCAGAAGCCAGAAACTGAGAGTGAGGTTCATAGTGGGCCCAGATCTGATTAAGATTTTAGCACCCACAATCGTGGTGAAATTAATTTCTGTTTTTTGTTGTTGTTGTTGTTGTTGTTGTTACAGCAGCAATAGAATAGATCATATCAATAGCTGGGTAGGAGACAAAGGCCACAGTGAAGGATCAGGAAGCATTCAAGACAAGAGAGAATTAGTTGTATTGCAGTTATTGGCTTCAGAAGTGAATACCAGCAAAAGGACCCCAAAGGCAGACAGGTTTAATTGTACATCAGTAGATACCAGTTCAGGAACCCCACAAAAGCCCTTTAGCAGGAACCAGCAAGAGTTTAGATCATGACTGTGGATCCAAAATGGTCACTTTTCACCACCATGACCCACTTTAATACCAGCATACACCAAAGTCACTTTTGGTAGGAGCTGCGAAGATGTTTGAAAGACCGAGCATTTACCAAAGACCACTTAATCTGGAATGGAGTCCTGGTGTGGCGCTGCAGGTTAAGGCTCTAGACTGAAAGGTTGGTCTGAACCACAAGGTCGTCAGTTCAAGCTCACCAGCCACTCCTCAGAAGCCCTATACAGGGTTGCTATGGCTCGGAACTGACTTGATGGCACTTAACAACACCATCCACAACTTAAGCTGGAAGAGAATGAGTTTAAAAGAATAAGAAAGTAGAAACAGTATATTGTCTTTGAATATTAGAGCTATACGGTATTAACTTTTGACCTATGCTACAATTCTATAAATTACATTTGTCTCTGAAATTAAGATTTTGTTATGTTGGGATGTTTCTATCTAAAAATTTTAACATATCATAAATTGCTCATTTTGTGGTTTATACTTTAAGGCTTGTGTGACCTAAAAATCTTATTGACCTGTTGGAAGACATTTTAAATTTTGATACAAGTTGCTAAAAAAAAAAAAAAATTGTTGAACATTTGACAAAAGTTTCAGCCTACTAATAAATAAAATTATAATAAAAATGCACCTTATAGTAAGTGAAAGAATAATAAACAATAATACTATTGTATCTGTATAACCTGGGTGATCCAAATGAATTATGAAAGAAAATAACTTTTAAAAACTCATGTGCTTTAGAAACTAATTTTTAAAAAAAGCATACAAATAGTATAAAAGCTAGGGCTTTGTAAATCTGATTTTAAAAATCTATTTTTAAAATGAAATTTAACAGTTAAACAGTATGTACTCAGTGTATAGTCTCTTCTCATTTTCTAGATATTTGTAATTTCCAATTATGCGAACATAGAGCTAGCAATCATAGATAATCATCAAATCTCATTTTAAGCTATTATTTAAATTTCTTTAAATGGGAGTTGATGACTGGTTCTATAATAAATCAAGATGAATTTCATTTTCTGGCTCAGTGTTAATAATATCTGATGGAAATGCTATGAAGTAGTTCAATACTCAGAAGCAGAGCACTGCCAGAATAGAAAACTAGGATCAACTGAAAACTTAGTCCCTGAATAATTTTGAGCTAGTATTCCCAGGGTATTGGTAAAAAAAAAAAAAAAAGAAAGACTTAGAAATTTTTGTCCACCAATTTTATCAAGAATGACAAAAATGGAATCATTTAGATCTCCATCAATTTAATCTACATGCAACCAGTCAAACTCCATACAGTGCATATGAAAATCATTTCTTCCCCAGTCTCTGTTAAGATTTGTTTGGCGTCACAATACTATACAAAAGGGGAAACCTTTTTTTTTTTTTCTTTAAAGTTTTTATTGTGAATTATGTGTTAGTTTACATGGGTGAACATTATCTTTACATTCATCCTATTGTATTTTGTTTCATGGCAATGATCACAATCCCCTGCATGCATCATCAAACAACCAAAGGGTACACACCACACTCCTACCCCCTGGCCACCAGCACACAGCCCTTCTCCCTCCCTGAGTCCAGAGTCCCCAGCAGCTCCTTCTGTCCACGTCATCATCTCTGCCTCCATCCCTAGTGTCACTGCCCCCTGGACAGGGTCTCGCACTTCACTTTTCTCCCTTGATGGTTCCAGGGATCTCTGCTCCTGGACTGCAAAATCAGCCACTCCCCTCTTTTTGTTACTAAACATTTACATTTACCTTTCCAACACTTACTGTCAGACCTGATAGCAATCATTCCCTATTGAACCACAGGAGTCCTTTCCCCATCACCTTTTATCAACCCCATCCAGACAGGTTGGAAACAATTCAGTGGAGATTCTGCCTTTCCCTGTATCTTCTGGAGCTAGGTTCCTTATCGAAAGCTTGTAAGCCAGTCACTTCTTGTCTTTGTAGTTCCCCCATTTTGGGTAGCCAATGTCTAAGTTCCCATCCTTGTCAGCCCTGTGGTACCAAGGAGGTGGGAATGATCCTCACTGTAAAGATTTGTCTGCTCCTTTGTCATACTGCATCCACAAGCATAGGTCAAGTTCATCTGCTTGTAGTAGGTTACTCTTTTTTTCCCCCCCTTTTCTGTCTTCCTGTAGTCATGTTCTGATCATCCAGCCATTGATGCCAGGTCAAATGGGTACTATCTGCAAGTGTGGGTGTTCTTGAGCATCTCCCCTCACTCCATATCAGCCGGATGCTTCACACTCTGTTTTAGTTCTCTGGGGCCATGTCCCTGCCCCTGGGCCCAGGAGTCCTCAGGTTTTGTCATACTGCTGGTTAACTAGGTCTCAATCCAGGTTAACAGGAGTCTATTGAATGTGGTCAGACTTAGTTCACAACTTCATTGCTGTTTTCCCTCTACTTCCCCTTATCAGTGACCAATGTGGTCAGCAGCAAGACCATATATCTGCTAGTGTATTCCATTTGAGTTTCATTCTTGGAAGGGGGGTTTGCCTTGAGGGGACCTGACCACTTGCCTTGATAGCTCCCTGGGGAAAAACTTGCTTGTTCTTGTAGTAGTCAATTGGACTGCTGTTATTGTTTTTTGATTTTTCCTGCTGGTCTTTCTTTCAAGAAGCATCTTCTGTCCTGCTAGCTGCTCCAGACTGGTCTGCCTATTTGATCAAGTGGAAATGTCCCACCTCAGACGATTCTGGATGGGGATCAGGATTCCACCTATGGTCTTGTGCAATGCAAAGACTCTGCAGGGAGCCTCCTTTACTGGGCAAGTTCTAGCACCATTTTAGGTAGTCCAATGAGTTATAGGCTGTAGACGGACTTACAAGCTTTCTCTGGTGATGCTTCTGGATATTCCTCTCCCCTTCAAGTGTCTATTTTACAATAGTAGGCAAGGGAAACTAAGATTCAAAAGACAGTGAAGCATCTTAACATCTTTTCACCACTTTTACCCATTCAAACCATGCCTCAGTCTTTGTATCGCCGAGTCCTGTTGTTCCATGGTTATGCTTACATTGTTATTTACCTCTGTCCTATTTAGCCCATGTAAACCTGCCTAGCTATTCTCCCATCCACCTTGATTTTCGTTTCCCCTTCTTCTTCTTGTGTATTCTGCCCCTAGTACCCAAACTATCCTGTGTCTATCCCCTACACTGTGCTTCACCTTCCCCTCCCTCCCCTCACCCTATTCCATGCACCCTGGTAAACAACAACAATTAAAAAAAAAAAATTCCCCCCTTTAAGTGTAGGTGTTTTTTCTTAATCTTTTACAATAATGATCCTATATGGTATTTCTCCTTTTGTGACTGACTGATTTCACTCAACATAACGAAATTTGAACTCAGAAGGTCTATTTATTAGGATGGGGCTGTCAGTGCTTATCAAAAATGAAGAGGTCGGGGGGGAGGATGGGATAGAGGCCCCTCAACTGGGGCATTTCTTGGCCACAATGAGGACAGCAGAAGGCATGAGTCCCAGTTCCTGCAGAGGCCGTTCCATGTAAGCCTCTGAGAAGGCCTGTCAGGGGAACCCACTGAGCAAGTGCACAGGATCTTTGTCCCCTCCAGATTCCTCCCCATGGTGGAGCTCCACATAGAGTCTCACAGCAGCCAGCTCTTTCTTCTCCTGGAATGTCTGGGTCAGTGAAGTCCCATCTGGCAGCCTGACCTGTATGCAACACTGGTCATATTCCCTCTTGGTGGGAGGTTCCTGGCTGGGAGAGGAGGGAACAGGACCTGGTTCTGTTGCTGATGGGGATGGCTGAGAACCCACAGAACCGCCATACTTCTTGTCTCTCTCAGCTTTATCTCTTTCAATCTTTTCTCCAACCCTCTGTCTGAATGCTAACTCTTCAGCCTTTTCTCTCCTGTGCTCCTCAGCAGCCCTGCACATTTCATCTTCCTGTAGCTGCTGTCAAGCTGTAGACACCTCTGCCCCCTGTCTCCTGTGCTGACATTTCTGTTCCAACGCCTCTCGCTCCTCTCTTTCTTTTTGCTTCTGCTGCTTCTGCGACACCAGCTCCATCATCCTCTTAGTCTGCTGTTGTCTTTCCTCTTCACTCATGTTATGTTCATGCATGTTATGCAGTGGCTTGCTGCTTCTTTGTTATTCTTCAGGATAGTATAATATTCCATCGCATATATGTACCAAAGTTTGTTTATCCATTCTTCCATTGATGGGCACTTAGGCTGTCTCCATCTTTTTGTTATTGTAAATAGGGCTGCTATGAACATTGGTGTGCATATATGTACTCGCATTAAGGCTCGTATTTCGTGTGGATAAATACCAAGTATAGGAAT